>NC_081406.1:13686668-14004883 GCF_030272615.1 Cryptomeria japonica
TACCGGAACCCAAAAGATCAATATCGGAATGCATAAACCAATTACCAAAATAGAAAATAAACCAATTAAGCATAAAAAACAATTAGAGAATAAATACCATCCACATGACACTAAGATTTGTACGTGGAAAACCCGGTAAAGGGAAAAACTATGGTGGGAAGCCTACCCACAGTCAAATAATACTTCTGCAGTAAGTATGTGATTACAAATGAGGGGCCTGCACTTGCAAGAAGGCCAACAGCCTAGAGCACATTGCTCCTCACAAAAGGAGTCTCACTGACTACATAAAAATCCATACTACAACCTGGAAGAAAGAATGATTAGCAAAGATAGCATCTCCTATGCCTAAGTATAGTTCTTGCTAAGCTCAATACCAAAGGATTTAGTAAATCCTCTTACATAAACCCAACTCGATCATGAATGATAGACCAATTCCTCTTCCTGAATGATTATTACATTATTTGCTCCTTACATATCCATATCCCTTACACATATATTTTTCATATATTCTATAATGAGATCTTACATCATATATATACAAACCCTCAACCACAAACAATAAGGTGGGCCACTAGACAATAAAATAGTTACATAATTACAAAACATGTCGGCCTGAGCCCAAATAAAAAATATCCAACCCATAAGACATCCCAGAAACGCATCGAGAATTCCAATCCACGCGTTACATTATGTTGGTCCATAACCTAGATAAATCGAGACCCAATTTAGGTACAAACATGCTAAATCAATGATCCAATCAACCAAGTCTCGAACATGGTCACCATCAGTATCTTGAATCTCTACTAGAAGTCGCACCAACACCACTTATGCATAACATCAAAGATCTTTCAACAAAGCTCTGTCGATGAAACCCTCACCTAAACAACAAACCAAGCTTGCCAGCATATAGGATAGCATCCAATCACCAGATCAAAACCAACTGACTAAACATGAATCTGAGTAGCATGGATAAGCCAATTTCATAAGGCAAACATGTTGGAGCATACTGGATCATCATGATCAAATCCAACCAGAAACCAAACAACCTACCAGGACCAAAAGGATACCCCTAAAGAAACCAAAACAGCTAGTGTTGACATCAATGACAAAACATCAATGCAACACATAATTATTTCCTCCAAATGGCCAACAATCTCCCCCTTTAGCATTGATGGCAACACCAGATGTGAAAAACATCCAAGTGCCAATAAATGCCAAACAAATCTCCTATAAAAGAATATAGCAATGAATTTCTGAAACATACTCCCTCTGTAAATGATGTCACAATTAAGTTCTGCAAATTTCTCCCCATAATTTATATATCCCATAAGTTTTTCACATGAATATCTCTCCCCCTTTGACATCAATGCCAAAGATCTAGCATAAATAGCAAAGCAAAAATAAAAAACTACTAAATCACAAAGCTAACTACTCCCCCTGAGTAGTAGCATCCCCACATCAATCTAGAATGAATAATATCTCTGATAATGCATATCGGACTGATACCAAATAGCATCGATCAATTCTCTATTGGAGGGGTAGAAACCCCTAATCTGTCTCTTAGGTACTCAAATGATTCTTTAAGCAAAGGTTTAGTGAAGATATTTGCAATTTGTTCTTTAGTGTTCACATAGACCAGTCTAACCTCATTTTCTTCCACCACCTCCTTCAAAAAGTTATACTTGATAGATATCTGCTTTGTCTTAGAGTGAAATATCGGATTCTTTGATATGTTAATAGCAGCAGAGTCATCACAGTGAATAACTATCAGCCCAATGCAATGCACTTTAATATCCTTCAACATTTGCTTCATCAATCAGTTCTTTGTCAAAGGGGAAGAAACCCCTAATCTATCTCTCAGGTACTCAAATGATTCTTTAGGCAAAGGTTTAGTGAATATATCTGCAACCTGCTATTTAGTGTTCACATAAACCAATCTAACCTCATTTTCTTCCACCTTCTCCTTTAAAAAGTTATACTTGATAGATATGTTCTTTTTCTTAGAGTGAAATATCAAAGTCTTTGATATGTCAATAGCAATAGAGTTATCACAGTGAATAACTATTGGTCCAATGCAATGCACTTTAATATCCTTCAACATTTTCTTCATCCATAGAACTTGTGTACAGTTAGTAGCAACAACAACATACTCAGCTTCAGCAGTAGATAAAGAAGTACATGATTGTTTCTTGTTGATCCATGAAACCAACTTCTTTCCAAGAAAGAAAGCTCCACCATAAGTGTTTTTTCGGTCATCAACATCACCTTCCCAATTTGCATTTGTATATGCACATAAAGTAAATTCGTTATCCTTAGGATACCACAAACCATATTTAGATGTACCTTGCAAGTATCCAAAAATTACTTTCACAACACTCATGATTTTCTCTAGGATCACTTTAATATCTTGATGCAATGCAAACAACACTCATTATATTTTTAGAAAATTTCATGCACAACTCATCTTCACCTCCAAAAATGATGTCATCAACAAAGATCTCAATAATCAGTATATCATCATCAGTGACTTTATAATATAGATTACTGCCAGCATTACCTTTAGTGAAACTAAGCTTCAAAAGATATTTATCTAACTTTTCATACCAAGCTCTAGGTGCTTGTTTCAATCCATATAAATCTTTCCTTAACCTGCAAACCATATTTTTATCATCTAAAAGTGAAAAACCATTAGGTTTCTCAATATAAACTTCCTCATCAAGATCCCCATTCAAAAAGGAACACTTAACATTCATCTAATAAACCTTGTAGTTTTTATGTGCAACATAGGCAAGAAATAATCTTACAGATTCAATCCTAGCTACAAGTGCAAAAGTTTCACCATAATCAAATCCTTCCTTCTGAGAGTATCATTTACAAACCAATCTAGCCTTATTCCTTACAACTTGTCCATCTTCATTCAATTTATTCCTAAAAACCTATTTAGTTCCAATAACATTCTTATTTTTAGGCCGGGGAAATAAAGTCCATGTGTTATTCTTCTCTATCTGATCTAATTCTTCTTCCATAGCTTTCATCCAACATTCATCTTTACATGCTTCAATTACTAATACCGGTTCAACTTGAGAAATTAAGCATGCCTCATTAGCTGTCAATCTCCTTCTTGTCATCAATCCATTGTTCTTATCTCCACTGATCTGATCTTCTGAATGATTCAGCCTTATATACCTAGGAGTCTTTTGATTCTTTGTTCCTCTTTCATGTTCTTCAGTTACTGTTAATTTTCTAATACTGTTGGAGCTATTGGTTCAACATTTTGTTCCAGTAAAGGTATTACCAGTTTAGTTATGATTATTTCCAATGCCGGTTCTTCCTCATAAACTCTGATTTGACTTCTATTCAGCTAATCCACCTTGACATTAGTATTTTCCACAATTCTCTGCAATCTCTTGTTAAAACATTTATATGCTTTTCTTTCATTAGAATAACCAAGAAATATTCCTTCATCACATCTAGGATCAAACTTTCCAATGATATCATCTCTCCTGATATAACATTTACTACCAAAGATTCTAAAATACTTAATTGTAGGTGTATTGCCAAACCATAATTCATAAGGTGTCTTACTAGTTTCTCCTTTGATATGAACTTTGTTGAATGTGTAGACTATTGTGTTCACTGCCTCTCTCCAATAGATATGAGGTATATTAGCTTCCATCATCATTGTTCTAGTAGCATCCAAGACAGTTATGTTCTTCCTTTCCACAACTCCATTCTACTAAGGTGTCCAGGGAGTAGAAAATTGTCTCCTTATGTCATGCCTCTCACAAAAGTTATTAAACTCACCGGATGTGAATTCTCCACCATAATCTGACCTTAAACATTTAATCTTCAATCATGTCTCAGTCTCAACTTTGGCTTTAAATATTTTAAACTTTTCAGAAGCCTTAGATTTATCTCTTTAAAAAGTAACCCACATCATTCTATAATAATCATCAATGATTAGCATAAAGTATCTATCACCTTGAAAGATTTTAAGTCTAGCAGGGCCACACAAATCACTATGAATAAGATCAAGAACATCATTAGATTTGTCTTGTGTACTCTTAAAAGAGGTTCTGACCTATTTTCCCATTTGACATTCCTTACATATCAGATTATAGGGCTTCACAATCTTAGGTATATCTATAACTGCCTTAGTTGAACTGATCTTTACAATGCAATCAAAATTCACGTGACATAGACTTTTATGCCATAGCCAACTCTCAACAATTTGTGCAATCAAACATGTCTTCTCACCAAAATTCAAATGAAAGATATTACCTTTTGTCTGAGTACCAATTGCAATCTCCAATCTAGATCTATTAATGATTTTGCATTTTGCATCCTTGAATTGTAATTGAAATCCCTTATCCACTAATTGTCCTACACTCAAAAGATTATGATGAATACTAAGAGGGGGGGATGAATTAGTATGCCAAAAATCTCTGCATTTAAACACTTTGCAAGACTAATAGTAAACTAGTAAAACAGTTTAGCAGACAAACTGGTTAACACACATGCAAACCAAATAACTAATAGTGCATTCACCCACAGAAGCAAAAACACCATAACACAAGAGATTTTGACATGAAAACCCAAATGGGAAAAACCACGATGAGATGGAACTCACAGGTAACTATCTGCATAATAGGAACCAAACCGGTTAAGGTCAGACTGGTTAAGGTCTTACAATGTTCTTTATCAGAACAAATCCTGTTAGGAATCTCAATCTTTGATAGGAGATAAGTCCAATTAAAGACTACCTTGCTAGAGGATTTTAGATCCATAGATGTGAACCACCTTGTTAGAGGATTTACAAAAGGCTTTTGGGCCTACCTGGTTAAGGGCTACAGACTTGTCAAAGATGTGAGTAATCAACAAGTGTTTGATCTAGCTAGTAGCACAGACTGCTCGGTTAGATCTTTGATAGCTCGTTCCTAATGCACTCTAGCATTACTTCAGTCTTATACACATTCATATTCTCTCCAACTCCTCAACCACCTTAAACCATAGCAACAACATAAACTTTTGCTACAACCACATCAACAACCTAAAACCCTAGACATGATGTCTTTATAAAGGAATCTGATTTCATGTCGGTCCAATAGGATTACATAACAATTTCCTAGGTTCAATGAACCTGGACATACTTGGTACCATGACACAAAAAGCACTATTTAGGTGTCGGCACCGTCAAACAATCGGTGGATGGTAACTCATCACAAAATGTCGGTTGGTAACTCATCACAGAGTATTACCAGTTCATATAAAATGTCAGTTGTCGGTTTGACAAAAATGAAGACTGGTAAAAATGTGTTATGCCGCTTTAATCCCTCATACCATTTGGGATCCATGAGCCACTTGGGGTCAACATGCCACTTCAGACCGGGAAACACATTCTCCAAAACACCAATAGTCTAAAGATTATTATACAACATACCGGTTGGAACAAATGCTAGTTGTGCTCTAACTCATACATATAAAGGAGATCTCAATGCAAGTGTGTGTCCATCAATGACAATCACAACATAAACATCAAAAATGCCAACAATCTCCCCCTTTGGCATTGATGGCAACACTTAGGAAAATAAAATTTTGACATCTAAGTGTTTTACAACAAAATCATTCCATTAGCAAAATTGCTCCCCCTAAGCATATACACTATCCCTTTAACAATACAATGTATAACACTTTTGCATATAGAGCATAAACATTGAGATATTCAGAGCATATATCAAAATTTTGATTACCAGATACTTCTCCCAAATAGAATTCTTCTCCCCCTTTGCCAACAATGACAAAGTACAGCTGAACAACCCTATTTTCATTTGATATTAAAATAATAAAAGTTAATGACAATAAGGAATAATACTTGTTAAAAACAGATTTAAAGTCCTACAAGAATTGTTTCATCGACAAAGACCAGGACTCAAGTAGGGAGGTGGCTACTTCTTTCTCTGTCTGCATCTAGGAGACCTATTCTTCCATGGCATCAATTGTGCTCATCTCCTATGTAACTGTTAAGGCATCGAGGTTTAGATAGCACTTTTGAAGAATTTGCAATCATGGGAGTAGAACCAGTTGTAGTTCCTACAAATCTCTAGACCGAGTGTTGATCTCTTGCTCCATTTTTGCTGACTAGATGTGAAACCGGTGAACGGTTTGCCCATAAGTTGTAAAGGAATCATAAGGTGGCTTGAATGTGCTCATGTAGGACTGCAAGTCTATTTGAAGCTTTTTCTTCTGAGCTGGTACATCATCATAGAACAGATGGGGTTGGCAGATCTTGTTGAGTAGCAAATTCCCCTCATCCAAAGCATCCCTTATATCATTTTGTTCTTTCTTCAGTTCAGACTGGAGCTCATTCAACTTCTTCACTAGAGCTATATTAAGAGCTTTTTGATGCTTCTTCTTGACATTTGCCTCTGCTGCCTCTTCTAGGCTCTGCACCTGATCATCCACTATTGTGCATAGGAGCTTAAGTTTAGCTAGCGATGAATCGGTGTTGGGAAGATTTGTACCGGGTATCAAACCGGTAAGAGTGTCCACAGCCGCTTGAATTACATCCTGCTCCTTCTTCCTTCGAATAATTTCAAGGTGCTCTTGAGAAACCTTGATGCTTTGCATTAGCTCCATTTCACTTGCAAACTCGAGATCGATATGACTGGTGAGATCAGCTGGTTTGGCTTGACTCCTGGTTGCCTTCAGAGTCTCCATCCAAGTGCTCTTCTCCGCTTCTCCTGCCTTGTCCTCTTCCGCTTTCTTCTTCTCCGCTTCTCTCCTTTTCTCTGCTTCCTCATCCTCCTCTGCTTTTTTCTTATCTGCTTCTTTCCTTTTCTCCTCTTCTTTGTCCTCCTCTTCCTTCTTCCTTTTCTCCTCTTCTTTGTCCTCCTCTTCCTTCTTCCTTTTCTCTACTTCTCTCCTCTTCTCCTCTTCTTTTTCTTCCTCTTCCTTCTTCTTCTTCTTCTCTGCTTCCTTCCTCTTCTCCTCTTCCTTGTCTTCCTCTTCTTTATTTTTCTTTTCATCTTCTTGCTTCTTTTTCTCTTCTTCTCTTCTTCATCCTTTTTCCTCTACTCGGCCTGTTCCTTTGCCGCTTCCTGTCTATCCTCAGATTGCTTATTAACATGTTCAGCCTATTTCTCCTGAGTAACATCTTCTACGCCTAGGGTATCGACATTAATAGTGTCGATCGGTTCATCAACTAGATTTCCTTCATCATCAAGTACTTCATCCAATTTGGATATAACCAGTTCTTTCTCAGCTTGTCGGTTGGTTTTAGCCACTTAATGCATCTTCAGAGCTTCTAGAGCACAAGTGTGTGTGTCCTTGAGCACTTCCTTACCCTTCCCTTCTAGTAACAGGAGTCTTCTTCTTCTCATGAAGAAAAGACCTTTGTAATTGTTCATTACATCGAATAGTTCCGAATTTGATACATCAAGAAAATGTTCAACAAAAACTTTTTCTCTCATTTCCTGTTCCTGCTCTATGGCAATGCACCATTTATTGTCTAAGGACTTATACAAAGAATCTGATATTTCAGATCTAATTTTTGAAGGCGACCGGTCATTAACACATAAATGCTAAATTATTTCCTTTTCGACTGCTTCCTTTTCATCATCATTAAAGTCATCAAAATATTCAATTAAATCATGTAGCAATTTTCTCCTAATATTCTTTATTGTTCTTTGAAAATGTGTCAAAGGTTTATAGGAGGAGATATCAATATTTACCGGTGCAGATGATGCTGGTTCATTCTTTGTCTTCTTTCTTGTCTGTCTCACCTTCTTGGGTTGCTCCTCAGACACAGTTTCCTCTGAGTTCGGTGTATTTCTTTTTGTCTTCCTTTTCCTCTCAAAGACTTTAGTTGGTGCTACTTCTAGTTTCTTCTTGGTCGGTAACCGTTTGGTCACTTTTGGACTTGTTGTTGTAATCGGTGTTGATGTTGCAGGCATTGCCTTTGCCTTCTTCAGTGCAGGTTCTTTTCCTTTCTTTGCAGAGGGTTCCTCGACCGGTGTAACCTTCTCAACATAGGTTCCGGTCCTCTTTGCCTTAGGGTCAAGAGGTGAGGCAATAAGGGTAGAGGCATACCCTTCTAGCATATCATACATCAGCTCATAGCCCATTGGCTCCACTTCTTCCTGTCTGGGCTCAACAGCCTCCATTTTGCATTTATCCACTTGGATGGTGAAATAGATATCGTCTTCATATTTCTTGATGATGTCACCTGATATCCTCATTCTTTAGCTCATTTTTCGTCTGAACTCATCAAAATACTTGTTCAGAACATCAGGGTAACCGGTTCCAATTGCTTGAATTATTTCCTTGATTTGCTTGGTCACCGGTTGGTCAATAGACCATTGGACATCTCCTACTCCTAGAAAGTAGCCTTGTAAATAGAAGAACCCAACCAGTAGTTGTCCAAACTTGAACCTTAGTGCATTATCCTATTTGATCGACTTCTGATTCAACAGGAGTTGTCTCTGCATACCGGTGTGTAGTGAACAAATTTTTCTCTTTACATTTAAATGATTAATTTTAGGACTTTGTTACCTTCTTTTAAGAACAAATGGTTCACTGAACAGTTGGGTCGGTGTTTGTTCAATCACCTCCCTCTGAATGTTTGCCTAGGTACAGCTCCCTATCTAGATTTTTCATAAAGTATGTTTTTGTTTTTATATTTATATCCAAATGAAAGCTTTTAACCAGAAAGCGTATAAGGCCACCTATATCATTCTTGGATGAAAGGCTATAAATTTCCTCATATCTCATAAATAACAGAAAATATCTTCGTAATTTTCAAAGTATGTAATTACAGTAACTGAAACAAAGTTCAATATACTTCTTCCAAATAAAGATGAATAGATTTAGAGAAAATGAATGCACCCACAAACATGAATCTTTTCCAGAGTAAACAACACATTCAAAGGAAAGAACATCAGAGGAATAATGAAAAACTGTAATGAAATAATCAAATACTATTTCTTGATCGGATAAACATATACAAAGACATGTTATCTATTCGGATTCAAAATGCACAGATCTTTCTTCTCCCCAAAAACAATATCACCAAATTTCATATATATATATATATATATATATATCTTTATGTAATCAAAGACATAATGATACATCTGCTAATCTTTTTCCACCATAGATTTCCACCATCTGATTCCTCCTTTGATTAGGAATAAGAAAATACAAAAACAAACACACGTTCCAGTTTTTTTTTTTTTTAAATCAGTTACTAAAAATCTAACCCTTCTACCATCGATTCTACTTAATTTATAGTCTAAACGGGGGGGGTCTCCCTGGAAACTCGACCACTCCCCGATAAAATAGTTACGAAAACAACAGAAAGTATTTTGGGACAGCTATCCCGAAGTTTTTGCATAACTATGAAAAATGTTTTGTTTTTTAAAAATAAAGAAAACAAGCCCAAAGCGGATGCATTATGTTATATCTCATCATCACCCTCTTCTCCGTCTTCGTGAGCATCATGAGTAGCCGTGAGTTCTTGGATCATTTATTGGCTTGGGACCTTCATTGCATTAAGCTTCGCCTTTGCCACCTCTTTATTCCACCTATGTTGCACCATTTTCTCTGAGTGCTTCGGCAGCTGATCATTCCAAATGAATACCATAGATTCGATCCTAGCCACTTTGGTTATATCCTCCGGTGTGAAACTACTCCTAAATCTGATCTTCTCCATGTTCAACCAGAACGACTTGACTTCTTCCTATGTACTTGCCCCACAGATTCCTAGTTCCCAGTCATGATCAGGATTAACCACTTTATTATCTTTGACAATACTGCTCTGCAAATCCTAGAGTTCATAGACGGAGGTTTTCGCATCCATAATTACTGACTGAAAGGTGAGCACCTGCCACATGATAGTTTTGTTAAGCACTAAAAGTTGGCATTCATCAAATACCAGCTTAATTGAATGTTCTGTCAGAAATCTGGTAGTTTCGTACTCTTCAATTTTGGTAAATAGAGGCATGACATTTTTCCATTTGTGCTCTTCTTTCTCCCATGGTAGAAAGCTGATTTTGGATTTCAGAAATCAGGCCCTGTACCTCACCACACAACTTTCGGGAGTCGGTAATGTATTTTTCACCATCTTTGATTACTTGTTCAATCCATTTTTCAAACGCTTCAGCGATGCTCTTAGCCCATTGAACTTGATCCATCAACTTCCTATTTTCCGGAGAAGTTGGGTCAAAATTCTCAGTGGCATGGGATATTGGCATTGCTCCTAGGCTATCGATGCTCTCGATGAACTGAGCCAAAACACTTATATGTCTTTTAAGTTCTCTTTTCTCTCGTCCATCCTTCTCTGACCGGGTAAGCGTCTTCTTCGCTAACACTTGGAAAAAATGGATATCTGTATCCCAGCTCATCTTTCCCAATTCTATTTTTGTTATTTCAAAATCATCAGAACCGGCCTCTTTGTTCTCATCCCTTGGTTTGTAAGAAGCAATTTCCACCGTCCACTTACCAGTTTCCTCATCATTGTTTAGGTGCATGGTGGTCTTGAACCTCTTTGGCTTTGGATTCTTCTCAGAGTACTTGGCAACCATCTCCTGAATTGGAATGGTCACAGGAAGAGAGCTCCTTTTCTTGTTAACTGAGGTTGTTAACCATTTAGGAGTTGCAGCAGAATGAGAAGTTCCTTCAATCATCTTTGGGGGTGGCGTCATTGCTACAGTCACCATTTGGGAGTCTAGAGCACAAGCAACTTCACCATCCAAATCTTCAATTTCAAAGATCTGAGCTTCAAGCACGACATCTTTGGCTCCCATATCCTTGACCTGGCCCATCCTCTTCTGGGCGACACTACATGATCGAGTATGCCAAGGGGTATTGAAATCCAGAGTTGGGCTAGGTCTGCGTCTAGGCTGAGCCGACTTGATTTCCTTACCTGCATGAACAGGAGCACTGTTAGAAGGACGTTTTGGTGAAGACATACTTCTCGTAGAAAGAGGCTTGGCATCTGGCTTCATTGCTTTCTTCTTGGCCACCCATGCCATTGTTCTGTCTAAAACTCGTTCGGTTCTCGATTGAATGTCATCATTTTCCTCTTCATCCCAATTAATTGGGGGCATTTCAGTCTCTGCATGGGCTAAATACCCTGGTTCAAACAGTTCAAGATAATCTTCTTCATGCCCTTTAATATCTATCTTTATTTGTAGAGAAATAACCTGTTCCAGCACCAGTCTCATATTTTCTCTTTTGAAGACTTCAAGTTCATCTGAACAGTCTTCCCAGAAATCTTCTAACTGTGGTGTGGGAAGATAAGGCATTAAACCAAGGCTTTGAGAAAATCCTTTGTTGTCAAACCCTTTTCTTTTAGCATACAAAGAGAAATTAAAATTTCTAAGATCTGCTCCTATACTTAGTGCATCAGACATTGAATTACAAGATAACACTCCCAAATGTATTGGAAAATGACCTTCCCACTTGTCCTTAAGTTGTACCTTCTTGATGACGGAAGTCAGTTGTCTGCATACTTCTGCTAGGACAAAACAATCAAAACAGAAATGTGGAAGCTTGAAGGGTTCCTCTTCAAAGCCTCCCACTCGTATATAGCAAAAGCATGGGAACTGGATGTAAAATCTTTCGAACTTCTTAATCAAAGCCTGCGCATCATCTGAAATCCATTTGGCTTTTGTACCTTTTAGTTCATGACACATATCACCCAGGAATGCATTATGTACCCTTCTGAAATCTTGTAGGGAATTGTCCTTTTGTAGCATTGGATAAAACTCATACACCGGAACATCTTCCTCAGTGGGCTGCTTGGGTATGCCAATTAACTCCTTAACATAGGCCAGACAATACAAAAGATACGAGGACATGAAGAAGTTTTGTTGAAATTGCTTGGCTAGACTCAACTACTCTTTCATCAAATCAGCAATTAACTCCGCCCAATCCAGATATTGTTTTCCTTCCAGAACTAATTGTACATAGCAATATATCCAATCATCAAAGCTATAAGCTTCGGCAGAACCTTTGGCTCGATGCAACAAAAGCATTACATCATGGATATGTGGCAACATGTGGTTCTTGTTAGGATTTTTAGGCAGTCTAGAACCACCTCTTTGAGGGACTTTCAACCAGTACTTCGCCACATTATTCTTGTGTCCCGCTCTATCTGCATTGAACTCACTAATTGATTTAGAAGGGGAGAAATTAGAAAACTGATAATCTGGTATTTTGAACATCAAAGCAATCACTTCGTGGTTAATGATGAGAAGGGTTTCGCCATTATCTCTTTTAATAGTTTTTGATATAGGGTCATATCTGGCAATACACTCCCGAACAAGCTCTGGACAAGGAATTGCTAGAGGAAAGGCTGGAGCTTCTAAAAGTCCACTACTCAAAATCTCTATACAAAAAGACTTATCAACACCCCTGAACACCCTTTCTTTCAAATCTTCAAGGTTCTCACCCTTCAGGTCAGTATCACTAACTATGGCTTCTGTGGACGCCATGCTAAAGACGTTTCCAAACAAGTGCAGGGTGGACTTCATGATTTCAAGACAAGAAACCCAAACTTGATTGCAGTGAAACCAAACCTCTATATGAGAGAAAATGCAAGGGAAAACACTGGAGAAAATATGAGAAAGACTCACCTTCACAGCTGTATAATTGGACAATGACTAGTGGCAAGAAAAACTCCTATCTAGGGACAATATAAACACAAATCCAGCAGCAAGAGCAAATGCAGAACACAAATGATTTTCATACCTTATAAAGAAAGGTAATAATGCAGACACATTAAATGCAATGATTTCACAATTTCATTCCGAACGTGGCAAATTGATAGATTAGACCCCCGCACTTATGCATTGAATGCATGGTAGCATACTTTAAGAAACTACCAGTTCCCACAACGTTCACTTAGTTTGAAAAAACCAAAGAATGACATCACTTTACAATATGGTTATGCCTCTTCGTATTTAGCAATAAATGCACTTCTCGAAACATTAGAAACCACGGGACCCACCAGCATCGAACCTATGTGAACATCTTGAACCAACTTCTTGAGTGTTCAAGTAGTTCAAGATGTACACCGCATCAAACTGTTGACCACTTTGCTATGTTGAACACGTTGAACATATTTGAACCCTTTGAACTTAGTTCAACAAGTTCAACACAAATGATATGTCACAGAACAAGAAAAACTTTATTAAGGAGCTGCTACAAAAACTTAGAGAAAATGTTAGTATGAAGAACCTTTTCTGAACACTTTGGAACCTATTGAACCTAAATGAACATCTTGAACCCAGTTCAGAACAGTTCGACGCGTTCAAGAAGTACAATGAATTGTCCGAACTTGAACGAAAATGACTAGAGAAAGGACTTAAGGCCGCATTTAAAGACTTGAACCAAGGTAATATGGTATGAACTAGGACTCCAACATAAAAAAGGAAATTATGACCCATTCTCAGCATGAAGAATAAATGACGTGGTAACATGGTGCACAGGTCAAATGATGCATCCTCCTTTATCATCCGGTAAGTGGCATTTACTGCTGCAGCACATACAAAGTTAATTCTGCTGGCAGAGAATGTCTGATAGCCTATCACCATGCAGGCATACTTAACCAGATCATCCTTGATAGAATTGGCTGTCATGCCTCATGAGTCACTCACTAAACCAGTGAGCTTGGACATTTTAGTTTTTCTTACCATCCTTAGGGCTGGCACTTCCCCTCTATTGTAGAAACTGGTGATTGCATGAATTTCCTGCAACGTGATATCATGTGTTCTCTCCAGGTACATCTTTTTACCATGGACTCTGCTCAGAATGATCCTTATATGATCCTCTATGAAATCCTCCAGGAAGTAAACAGCATTGTGGAGCTTCTTCTTCTCCAAAATATTATACTCCGGTTTGATCTTCTTATCCTTTCCACAAAATAAACCTAACTGGAAGTGGATAGCTAGAGACCCTAGGTCTTCAATCTTGCAATCTATGTAGTAAGAAATTCCCTATTCTACTATCACACCAGTCAGAACTTGTGATAGGGCATTATACTTAGACTTTTGTTGAATAAAACTTGCAAACTCGATAGATGCACTAGAACTGGTATGAGATGCGGAAGCCATGACAGAAATTTTGAGAACTCGAGAAATACCTTTTGAAACACGTGAATTTAGGGCTTGCAGATTCTCCTTCACTTCACACTCCGTCAGTTGTTGAATCACCGATTTGTGTTCTCCACTTGATCGTTTGTAGTTTGAATTTGAATCTCCTTTGCGGTTTCTCAATTTCTCAAAATCTCAGCTCAAATCGCCTTTTTGTCGCTCTGCTCTTTGAAAAACTTTTCTTCACTCGAAAACTGATAGTGAGAAATGATTTGAAAAATTGCTTTTAAGCATATTCCTCACCTACCATCATTAATGCTCCTCCATTAGGGCGTAAACCCTAATTTGCCTTTTTACCATTTCTAGTCTTCTGCCAAATGACAGGTATCACATACCGGTTAAGGTCTTTTACCGATGTAAATCGAGGGTTCAAAACATTTCGCCGTTTGCTCCCCCTAAGCTTTTCTGAAGCTTAGTTTGTCGGTTCCGTGATTTCCACACTAGGTGCAGAAACCGGTTCCTCTTGTAACACCGCTAGTTTCTTCTTCCAGATTTTGTTCATGTCCACTTGAACAATGTCAACATCAATTTTTCCTTCTGGAGTGACCGGTATATCATCAGATATGTTCTTTCTTGATCTATAGAATCTGGCAATGTGATCCAGTTTGTTGCAGTGATAGCAGACCAATCCAGGTGCTCTCCAAGGTCCATTGTTCATGTTTCCATTCTTCCTTCTGCATGTTGCAGTAGTGTGACCATGACCATGACAGACCATACAGTTTGCTCTCCATCTAGTTGCCGCTTGATAGCCACCGCTTCTTTGCTATGATTGAAGGCATTAAACCGGTTGTGATTCCGGTTCACAAAAGGTTTAGGACAAGCTCCTTGGGTCCTCTGAGGATATCTATCAATGTTGCTCATAACTAACCTGCATTCAAATGCTCTATGCCCATACTTGTTGCATGCATAGTAGTTACCATTGAATCTATAGGGTCTAGGCTTATCATTTAAGAAATAAGGAAAATTGTTGTAAGCCTTACTCCTACACACATTTGTAGTATGTCCTTCTTTAAGACAGTTGAAGTAAACAGGTTTAAACTTTTTCTTACCTTTATCCTTTGATGCTAGTTGTTTCTTTGATATTCCAGCATGTGTACCAGAGGTCTCACCTTCCTTATGACCGAGATAACCAAGTCCATTGGTATTCTTGACCGGTTTGGTAGATTCAAGCTTTTGCTCTAGCTTGATAGTACTCTTGTTGAACTTAGCAAGTATTTCCTTTGACTCAAAGAGTTCTTTGGAAATAGCAGCATTTGTTTCCAACAGGTTTTCATTCTCAGAGATGGCAATGTTCAATTTTCCTTGCATGTCTTCCTTTTCCACTTTGCTTACATGGAGTTGAGCAGTTAGGGCACTGATCTCTTGTTTCATCTTGGAGATCTCATGATCTCTTTCTTTCACTAGATCTTCAGCTTTCCTCCGGTTCTCAAGCTCCTGACACATCCGGATAGTCAGTCCTTCCAACTCCTTTCTCGGGTTGGATTTTGATTCATTCAACTTATTTACTTCTGCAATTAGGGCTTCCATGTCTGCTTCATCTGAAGAACTATTTTTAGATACCTCCATCAGCTTTTCAAAATGTTCTCTCCTTTTTGCTTGAGATGCCTTGTATTTGACCATAAGATCATCATAGGCTTGCTCAAACTGAGTGAGCCGATGTGTAAGTTCCCTTATAGAGTAATCCCCCATATCTCTTTCCAAGTGGTTAAACTTATAGAAAGGTAGGCTCTAATACCAATTGATGAATACTAAGAGGGGGGGGTGAATTAGTATGTCAAAAATCTCTGCACTTAAACACTTTGCAAGACTAATAGTAAACCGGTAAAATAGTTTAGCAGACAAACCGGTTAACACACATGCAAACCAAATAGCTAATAATGTATTCACCCATAGAAGTAAAAAAACCATAACATAAGATATTTTGATGTGGAAACCCGAATGGGAAAAACCACGGTGAGATGAAACTCACAAATAACTATCTGCAGAATAGGAACCAGACCGGTTAAGGTCTTACAATTTTCTTTACCAGAACAGATCCTGTTAGGAATCTCAATCTCTGTTAGGAGATAAGTCCAATTAAAGACTACCTTGCTAGAGGATTTTAGATCCACATATGTGAACCACCTTTTTAGAGGATTTACAAAAGTCTTTTGGGCCTACCTAGTTAAGGGCTACAAACTTGTCAAAGATATGAGTAATCAACAAGTGTTTGATCTAGGTAGTAGCACAGACTGTTCGATTAGATCCTTGATACTTCATTCCTAATGCACTCCAGCATTACTTCAGTCTTATACACATTCATATTCTCTCCAACTCCTCAACCACCTTAAACCCTAGCAACAACATAAACTTTTTCTACAACCACATCAACAACCTAAAACCCTAGACATGATGTCCTTATAAAGGAATCTGATTTCATGTCGGTCCAATAGGATTACATAACAATTTCCTAGGTTCAATGAACCTGGACATACTTGGTACCACGACACAAAAAGCACCGTTTAGGTGTCGACACCATCAACAATCAGTGGATGGTAACTCGTCACAAAATGTCAGTTAATAACTCATCACAAAGTATTACCGGTTCATATAAAATGTTGGTTGTCGGTTTGACAAAAATGAAGACTAGTGAAATGTGTTATGTCGCTTTAATCCCTCATACCGCTTGGGATCCACGAACCGCTTGGGGTCAACATGCCACTTCAGACTGGGAAACACATTCTGCAAAACACCAATAGTCTAAAGACTATTATACAACATACCAATTGGAACAAATGTCAGTTGTTCTCTAACTCATACATATAAAGGAGATCTCAATGCAAGTGTGTGTCCATAAAAAATGCCAACAGATTATGTCTCAAACCTTCAACATAATAAAAATTATCAGTATTGTTCTTACCATCCAATGATATAGTTCCTTTTCCTTTGATCATATGTGTTTTATCATCTTCAAATTTAAGCAGATCGCCATCAAATTCCTGCAAAGATAGAAAATTCTTTTTATCTCCAGTCATATGATGTCAACATCCACTATCAATCACCCATTCATCCTTATCTTCAATTTTAGCAACAAGTGCCTTCTTTTTTGGTACATTCTCTTCCAGTGTCGGAACATCTTCCTCGATAGCCAGGAACACTCATTCATTTCCATTGTCAGAACCACTAGCAGAGTCTTGTGTTGGTTCATCATCAGAATCAATCACACCTTCCTCATCTGTTATGTAGCATGATTTATCTTTATTTTTCTTGTACTTATACTTGTTTTGATATCTAGGGTTAGGTTTAAAAGATCTTCTATCTCTCTCTTCAAATATTGAATTCCTTTTAGGACATCTAGATGCAAAATGACCTATCTTATTACATATAAAACATTTAAAAGGTTATTTTCCTTCATACTTACTTCCTACCGGTTCTTTAGGTACTCTTATAGAAAATTGGGCTTCAAGTTGTTCAAATTCTGCATCTTCTCTCTTCATATCATCCAATTCCTTTGCATACAAAGCTTTCTAATCTTTCTTTTCGGGTGATGATGTAGATGCATGAAAAGCAAGTTCAGACTTCTTAGCTCCAGAAGGTCCAAATTCTTCAAGCTCAAAAGCAAATAATTTCCCCACCAAGGTATCTTTATTGATAGAAGTATTAGCCATTGTTCTCAATTCATTAATTACAGTAGCCTTCATCTTATAAGTCGGTGACAAAGCTCTCAAAACTTTAGAAACTATTTCATCTTCACTCAAAGATCCACCATGACATTGAATTCTCATAACAATTTCATTTACCCTTTCCATGAATGCAGTAATACTTTCATCTTCTTCCATCTTCAAGTTTTCATATCTCACCCGGTAACCATCAAGTTTAGCAATCTTAATAGTAGGGTCACCTTCATTAAGAGTCTCCAACTTGTCCCATATATCCTTTGTTGTTGATTTGTCAATTAATCCCATTATTTGTTGATCAGACAGTGCACACAAGAGGGATTCTCTAGCTCTACAATCATTCTCAAGCTCCTTATCCAACTTTGCCAGAGGAGGATTTCTAGATGTCAGATTATAAGGAGTTACACCATTCTGTTTGATTTCCCAAATTTACTTACCGAGACATCTCAGATGAGTCTCCATCTAAATCTTCCATACTCTATAATTTGTTTCATCAAGCCTAAGAATATCTCTCTAAAAGAGCAAAAAATGAACCAGATGAACTTGAACTATTAGTTGCCATAGGATCTTCCTCAAGCAGTTAAGCTTCTATAGAGAGGACCAGGGCTTTGATACCAATTGTTAGATAGTTCAAATAACTGGAAGACAATTGAGAGGGGGGGGTGAATTAGTTGTCACCAGATTACCAGAACCTTAAGAAATTAAAACTTTAATATCGGAACCCAAAAGATAAATACTGGAATGCATAAACCAATTACCAAAATAGCTGATAAACCAATTAAGCATAAACAAAAATTAGAGAATAAATACCATCCACATGACACCAAGATTTGTATGTGGAAAACCCAGTAAAGGGAAAAATCATGGTGCGAAGCATACCCATAGTCAGATAATACTTCTGTAGTAAGTATGTGATTACAAATGAGGGGTGTACACTTGTAGGAAGGCCAATAGCCTAGAGCACATTGCTCATCACAAAAGGAGTCTCACTGACTACATAAAAATCCAGACTACAATCTGGAAGAAAGAATGAACTGCAAAGATAGCATCTCATATGCCTGAGTACAATTTCAGTTAAGCTTAATACCAAAGCACTAAATCCTCTTACATAAACCCAAATCCATCACCAATGATTGACCAATTCCTCTACCTAAATGATTATTACATTATTCGCTCCTTACATATCCATATCCCTTACACATATATTTCCATATATACTACAATGAGATCGTACATCATATATATACAAACTCTCGACCACAAACAATAAGGTTGACCACTAGACAATAAAACAGTTACATAATTACAAAACATCTCATCCTGAGACCAAACAAATAATATCCAACCCATAAGACATCCCAAAAATGCATCGAGAAGTCCAATCCACATGCTACATTATGTCGGTCCATAACCTAGATAAACCGGGACCCAATTTAGGTCCATGCACACTAAAGCAATGATCCAATCAACCAATTCTCGAACATGGTCACCATCAGCATCCTGAATCTCTACTAGAAGCCGCACCAACACCACTTATGCATAACATCAAAGATATTTCAACAAAGCTATTCCGGTGAAACCCTCACCGAAACAACAAACCAAGCTTGTCAGCATATAAGATAACATCCGATCACCAAATCAAAACCAACTAGCTGAACATGAATCTAAGTAGCATGAATAAGCCAATTCCATAAGACAAACATACCGAAGCATATCGGATCATCATGATCTAATCCAACCAGAAACCAAACAACCTACTGGGACCAAAAGGATACCGGTAAAGAAACCAAAACAGCTAGTGTTGACATCAATGACAAAACATCAATGCAACACATGTTCAATTCCTCCAAATGGCCAACAGTAACCTTCATGTCTCCTTACGAATTTAACGCCTCTTGCATCTCCTCTCAAGCAACCTCTTGTTGACAATTGTCACCATTTCATTGGTCAAAATTGTAAACATGGATTAAGTAACTTTCAATCAGGTAGCCATTGTTAAGATTATTCAATCTCAACCCCCCATTGCCCTATTTTCCCTATAAATAGAACTATCATTCTTCATTATCAAGTATCCAAGTCTCATGCATCTACATTATAGTATAATTTACTAAGCATTTTAGCCTCTCTTTGTTAAAATATCATCATAAACATTTAAAAGCATTTCATTTCATTTTATATCATAGAATATTCATGCTAGTATATCGTGTTAGGATAATTTGTTAATCTCATTATCATATCACTATCTCAATATTAGCTTAATCATCATAGTTTTTAACATATCATATAGATCTTAGAATTCTTTCATGCATATAGATCACAATATCACTCGTTCTTAGAGTTGTCATTCCTAAGTCATTTTCTCAATGATCTAAGAGAAAAACATTGACTTTAGGGATCTTGTGAGATAGAGAACAATGGGACAACCCTTGGGAAGTTAAACTGGTTTAAATTAGTTTATACTTGCACTAAGAGTCTCATTGGTATGTAGGTCATTTGATCTCGATTTATTCATTTTGATCACCACATTTTCCTGCGTACAGTTTCAAGTGCAAGCAGCCTAGACATTATGCTAATCAGTGTGGTAATGGAAATGTGGGGAAATCTGCTAAGAAAAATGTATTGAAGAATGGTGGAGCAAAGAAGAAAGAAAATTTGATTTGGAGAAAGAAGGAGGTGATCAAAGGAAGCGAGCTTGGTATACCAAAATCTAATGCAGACACCTCTTCCTTTAGTAACTGAGCATATTGTTTCGGCTCAAGGGGCAGTTTCTTTTAAAGAAAAATCTTTTATTCCTCCCTATCTGAGTGGATCATGTAATTGATCCATCATGACCATGTTAAGAAGGTTATCTAACAATCTATGGTCATCGACAAGACATTTCTTGGCGACAAAACCCTAAAGGAGATTTTTGACAAGATAAGTATCAGTATTTGAATTCATTTTTTTTTGTCATATCATTTGTGCTTGAGAGTATTGTGGATAGTTGAAGAGGAGAAGAGCAAGAAATAAAGCAAAAAATCATGGAAGGCAAGATGATCGTCAGAGAATTGAGGGTAAAAGCACAATGTTGTGTCACACTTTTATAAAGGAAGTGGCCAACACAACTAAAACTATTTAACTTTGACCGCATAAAAGTAAAATTTCTAAATTGAATTTCAAAATGATGTAGACTAATCAAATATAGAAATATTAATAAAATTTATGTCTGTTAGTTTTTTAAAAAATTGACATTTGTTTTATATATTTAAAGAGATTTTTTATTGCTGAAAATCAGGGGTTCTAGTCAGTGTCACCAAACAAAATGAAAATGAACTTATTTTTTTTCTGGTTTTAATTTTCCAAATAGAGGACATATATATGCAGTGTAAAAAAAAAAACTTTGATGTATATTTTTCTCGTAATAATATTTTAAAGTCCAACATAATTGAATTTGGTAGTTTTCATTTGGCATCACCTTTTGTCTACTAAATTTATGATTATCGAAAAAAAGTTATATCCTTTAGGAGAAGATTCTCTCATCTAGTGAAAAATATTTTTTTTTTAATTTTTTAATATTATTTAATATTTTTTTAAAATTTCTAATCAGTTTCTTTTTCAACTTAAAAAACCTACTGGCAATGTTTAATTAATAAAAAAATTAAAATTAATCAAATACTAAAAAAAACATGTCTAGATTCGCGACTTTGAAATCTACAAAAGGGTATTTTTTAATTTTTGTAAAAAATATTATGCCTGAAGAAAAATTGAGCAGAAGTGAAAAATTTTAGAAATACAAGAAAAATAGGTGATTTGGCTACCACATAGGGGATTTCGGCCGAACTCAGTCCGGCCAAATTGAGTTCGGCCAAACTATTTTGAATTTTTTTGAAAATTATAAGCTCAAGTGCTCACAAAAAGGGCCTAAATGGCACCAAGATTTTGACTGAACTAAGTTTGGTCAGACTCTTGGCACCATTTAGGCACCACACTAGTGACATGGGGTGCCACGTGGCCAAACTGAGTCTGATTGAACTTAGTTTGGATGAACTCAGTCTAGCCGAACTACCCCCAGTTATCCCCAAGTGTGACACAACTTCATCCTTTTTTCTCTCGAGTGGTACAAAATTTTTATATTGTGGGAAAGGTATCCCTAGATGAATATGACCCAAAGAAGATTAGGAATGTGGAAAGCAGTTTGAGTAATGTAGAGCGATAGAGAATCAAGGAGTTGGAGCACAAAGGACTGAATCTGTGGAAAAAATTCCCTAGTTTGATGATGTAGAAGTAATCAAAGTGATCCTTAGTCATAAGCAGAATGACAACATCGTGTTGGATAAACCCTATCTAATCACGAAGAAGATTATCTCGAATATCACTTGAAGAACACAAATGAACACTGAGAGGGGGGTGAATCAGTGTATTTAAAAAAATAAAAAACAATGTGTGCTAATACTACTACTGTAAATTAATTGAGAACACGCACACACAAGAGCACATCACATAACACCAGATGTACAACGAAAACCTAATGTGGGAAAAAACCTTGGTGAGAATAGTTGTTGGAGTCTATTGCTCCAATCCAGCCTCACAATGAATAACAAATTACAATGTTTAGGGCACCAACCCAAGTAGCACCAACCCTTGAAATTTTAGGGCACCAACCCAAGGAGAACCAACCCCTGATTTTATGAGCACCTACTCAAAGGATCACCTACCCTTGCTCTGACCACCCACTCAAAGAAATACAATAATTGTTAAAGTTTACAATACAATGATAAAGCCTTCTTACAAATGATTTTTCTACAACTTACAGATTTCTCATAACATGAAATTAACTTTCTCTGCCTGCTGGTATTCTTTCTTTGTTTATTCCTTCTCCCTCTATCTGATTGTCTTCTTCTTTCTGCTACAACATTACTCTGCAGAATGCTATTTTTTCCTCTTTTGTAGCTACGAACTTTATCTCTCTCTATCACTCAATACTCACTCTACCTTCGGCAGCAACAACACAACCCTTCAACACTGCTCACAACAACTACTTAATTGACTCGTGAAGATATCTTTGTTTCCATCTTAGTCACTGTCTCATCAGCCACACCTACTAGTGTCAAGTCACATTTACAACTTATGGGTTCGTGCAGGATCAAGGGTGGCCAAAAAGTGGCAATGTGAAAAAAATAGCCTTCTCCACTCGCCTAAAAATGTGAAAATCCGTGTTGACTTTTTGTTTGGCCTGGGTGTCAGTACATCTTCACATGGTAATTACCTGAGCAAATCAGATATCAGATAAAATCGGATATCCGATAATATCAGATATCCGATTTTTATTTGTAATTTTAAATTAAAAAATATAATATATAATATATAATGTAATATAATGTAATATTATATATTACATATTATATAATATATAATATATTATTATATTATATATTATATAATACATAATATATAATATAATATTAGATTATAAAATATTATATTATATTATATTATATTATATAATATATTATTATATTATATATTATATAATATTATATTATATTATTATATTATTATATTATATAATATATATATATAATGTAACAATATATTATATATATTATATAATTATTATATTACGTATTATATTATATAATATAATGTTATTTTAAAATAATTTAAGTATAAAAATCGGATATCCAATTTTCTGAGACAATATATTTCAACTGTGACGGCCCGCGAGTTATTTTTAACCCATGAGCTGCGTGATTTTATAGAAATCCAATATCCGATTGCATCCGATATCCGGTTTTTTGCCCAAAAATTGCTAAAAAATAGATTGAAAGGTAATATTTTTATTGTTTTCAATCATTTTAATTCAATTTTTGTATTTTTTTTAATGTTTAATTGTTTTTTCATTGAAAATATGGTTTTTTTAAATCAAATAAATTTGTTAACTAAATTCAATTGTTTACATTCAATCAGGTTAAAAATGGGGGATAAGAATGAAAACATTGATCAACCACAACCGCAACAACCAAACCCTCCTTTGTCAAACCCCCCCTCAATTCAAGATTTGATTGCACAAAATTTGAATGAATTGAGGGGGATTGCAGATGTATATCGTAGGATCCCTTGTCTAAACCCAATGTTTGATCCTCTCACGTCAATCATAAAGAGTATGGAAACTATGACTGAGGAGCAAAATGCCACCCTTTTGTGGTGAGATTCTATGAGAGAACAATATGTGGATGGCTTGTCGTATAAGGAGATCAAGGATCTTGATATATCCAAAGTTGATATCGCCTCATTTTTTGTGAATCCCCGCACTAGTCAACCCATAGACCCCAAAAAAACAAAACTTTCTATTAACTGGTGCACAAATGATGGTATTGTGAAATACTTTTGGGATCGTTGGTGGATGGTTTTCGACAAACCACCAAACAACAATCTTGATGTCCCCTTCTACTTCATAAAAAAAATTGTATGTTGAGTTTTTTTTAGGCAAACATGTGAACTACTTTGATATCCAACCTTTCCAGGGTGTGTGTTTAGGTATGCCCCAAAATAGATCTGGGGCAGTCAGAGTAGTCCAGGGCCCATATGTCCCCCCTCCTCTTGTTGATCCCCCAACCTCCAGTGCAGCATCTAGATATCATTTGTGAGGTGGCTTCAGAGACCATATCGATTATTCACTCTTTGAGTAGTCTTTTGGTTTCTAAGACTGGGTCAGTAGCTCGGCCTACTTTTGATGGTAGCGGTGCATCCAGAGGCACTGAGACATCATCCTTGGCTCCACACATACGCATTCCCCATAGTTGTGTCATGTGTGGGCACGTATGCTTGGGTCTAGTTGGACAACCTGTTGATCCTCCTGCAGACAGTGCAAATTATGAGGTGCATGAGATACATGATGCACCAGATGTTATGACATAGACTGGAGGATACCCTGGGGAGTCCTCACATTCTAGAGGCGAGGAGGCACCGTCATCATACATTGATGATGTACTGGTAAGATTTGTATTTTCACAATTCATGCTATATTTTAAATGAATATTTATAATCTAGATAATATTAAGTACTACTTCTTATTTACAAGGTCTATTTAACAATTGATGACTGAGGAGGACTTGAGACAACTTCAGGAGGGCACCTTGTTAGCCATTTCATTTGGCCTTGATAGCTTGACGGTACATGTATTATTGCACCTAGTCGTTTGTATTTTATTGTACATACATGCTCATCATTTATATTGGTATTAATTAGATTATGTAGTAACTTGCATGTATATCTTATTTTACTCTTGTAGGGCACAAGCAGCACGAGTGTGCGGCAGTGTGTAGTGTAGTTGGAGACAAGGGAAAGGTAATTGGATGCAAATATGATTGAATGAATAGTTTAAATAACTAATAATGATTATACACATATAGACATAGATTGATAGTTTCATATAATTGTTGTGTATATGTATAGAGAATTCTTGGCTTCACATCCTTGATGACTACACCCAGTATACCTGAAGATGAAGAAGAAGAAGAAGAAGAAGAAGAGATGCCTCGAGTAGATGTGTGTTTATTTTATTTTGTGTTTTGTAGATATAATTTATTATTATCAGTGACAATTATATGCTAACTTGTATCAATGTCATGTTTTTGAACACATGTAGCTTGTGTATGAAAATATTGAAAACATACCTCCTCTATCGAAGACATACATCAAGAGTCCTGTAAAGCCAAAGAGAAAATGTGGAGATGAGGTTGTAGACACCCAAAATTGTCCAGACTAACTAAATAAATATTTTATTTATTTAATTATCTAAGCTTAATTCTTCTATTAATTAAATAAATCTTTATTTATTTAATTAATTCATTTATCCTCTTCTAGCCTTATTTCTCATTTAAATAAATACATTTATTTATTTAAATTATCCTTTTCCTAAATTAAATAAATATCTTATTTATTTAATTGATCTCACTCCTTCTATTAATTAAATAAATCTTTATTTATTTAATTAATTCATTAACCTTTTCTACCCATGACACATGTCATTCATCTCTTAATTCATACACTACCTACTCCTTTCATTATTTTATTATTTCTTTTGCCTACCCTCTAATCATAGCCGACCTCCTTTTACACCTCTCAATTTTATCCCTCCATTTCATATAGTGTCTTCTATATAAGGAGATGCTTCCTTCATTATCAAACCCCCTCGTTGACTGCTTGACTACACTACGCTTTTGAACATAGGCAATCCTACTTGCAACCACATTTCCGTTCTTTGTTGAGCTCGTGTGCACATAAAATCTGAGAGCAAATATATCAAGCAAGATCAACGGAGATAGGAAGAATGGAGATCCAAACCCTATTGGACATGTGATGGTATAATCTTTGTGATTTCATTTGATTTGCATTGTCTTAGGTAATCTTCATATGTTATGGTGGATCTTTGTTGTTGTTAGGCTAGAGTTTTGTGGTTGAATTCATTTAGCCTTTCAATATCATTATTATTGTTATCCATTTTCACCATAAACAGAGGTAAACATGAATAGTTCAATTATAGTTCATTTTTATATTAACTTTTTGAATGTGAATTATATAATATAACTAATATTAATCGTGGTTTGTTTTTCTTGTGCAGGATCCTTCAGAGTTGAGTAGTGTGGTGAAGAGGATCGATTTTGATGATCCATCAGCAGCTTAGGATGTTATAGATAGTTTTGGGATGCTTACATGTGTAGTTGGCATGTATATTTTGTATATGGACATACATTCATGTATTTAGACATACATTTTGTTTGAGTTGGCATTTATGCCATATTTGTGTATGGACATACATTTGTAATCATTTGACATTTTTATATATACAAAAGTTGATATTCGATCATATAAATTGTTGCTCATCTATGCATGGTGTTATCATGGAAATCTTTAATCTTCATTCCAATAATTAACAATGGTTAATAATGGTTATTTAATGAACAATACAATTCATTTCATTCCATCATAAGTGTTGTTTGTATAATGAACAATACAATTCATTTAATGAACAATATAATACAATTCATTTAATGAACAATACAATTCATTTAATGAACAATACAATACAATTCATTTAATGAACAATACTTGATACAATTCATTATTACCCTATGCATGGTCCTATTTTTCCCCCCCACTCGATCGAACGCTCAGGCTCATACCCTATCGATGTCGTCCCTTGAGCGCCCTAAGTGCTAAAAATTGTCAAACTTTGACGGGTCGTAACTCGAAATCCATGTTACCTGCGAATGAGAAGTTTGAACCTACGGGGCCACAAAAGGGGTCCCTACAAAAGCCTATCTCAGTTTTTCAAGTTTCCCTACAGTTTTATTAGGGCAGCAATTTTTTGGTTGGTGAAAAAATTGTCAGTCTAATTCAATCGAATGTTGTCGCGTGGCCAATTTCTCGTTCTACTCGTCGAGATGACGAACCATCGGCTCTGACATGTCTAGTTAGGCATTATTACCCTATGCATGCTCCTATTTTTCCCCCCACTCAGTCGAATGCTCAGGGTCATACCCTACTGGCGTCGTCCCTTGAGCGCCCTAAGTGCTAAAAATTGTCAAACTTTGACGAGCCCTAACTCAGAATCTGTGGTACCTACAAACAATCCGCTTGAACCTAGGAGGCCATGAGAGGGGTACCTACAAAAGTCTATCTCAGTTTTTCAAGTTTCCCTACGATTTTATTAGGGCAGCAATTTTTCGGTTGGCGAAAAAATCATCAGTCTCATTTAATCAAATGTTGTCGCGTGGCCAATTTCTCATTTTGCTCGTCGCGATGATCAACCGTCAGCTCCAACATGTCCAATTAGGCATTATTACCCTATATTTAGAATTTTTGGAATATATTTTTATTTTCTATGAATTTTTTATGATTTTTCATAAAAAATTAATTTTGAGAGTAAATGAGAGAATTTTTTGGATTTTCTTGCATTTTTGGAAATCTCTCATAATTATACACAGGATCTGTTCTTTGTGATTTTAATTTTGATGTAAAATATTTCCCTAAAAATTGGATCTTTAAAAATTAGGTTTTTTCCTTATTTTGATCATATCTCACAAATAGAATTGAATTTTGGCATGAAAATTTTTGTACAGGTCAGGAAAAGTATCAAAAGGATTTAGTAAAAATTTCAGAATTTTTGGATCAATTGTATAATTTATATGAATTTTTTATGATTTTTCATAAAAAATTAATTTTGAGAACAAATTAGAGAATTTTTTGAATTTTCTTACATTTTTGGAAATCTCTCAGAATTATACATAGGATTTGTTGTTTGTGATTTTAAATTTGATGCAAAATTATTCTTCAAAAATCAGATCTTTGAAAATTAGGGTTTTGCATTATTTTACTCATATCTCACAAACTGCTTGGATTTGTTGTAGAAATTTTTTTTATGCAAGTTTGAAAGACCATCAAGACTCTCCCATAAAAATTTCAGATTTTTTGGATCGATTTTGCATTTTATATGAATTTTTTATGATTTTTCATAAAAAATTAATTTTTGGAGTAAATTAGCAAATTTTTTGGATTTTCTTACATTTCTAGAAATCTTTTGAAATTTTACAGGTGGTCTCTTTTTATGATGAATCAAATATTTGAATTGGTCAACAAAATGAATTGTTGAAGGCCCCTATTTCACAAAGTCTTTTGGATCTAAAATTTACCTAACTTGTGTGCTTGCAGGAAGGGGTGATTATTTCAAACAATCCAAACTACTAATAAATCTTTGTTGCTGGTCCTTGGCAAGGGTTTTTGGATTTTTATTGTGTGCCTTATTTTCATAGACTAGCAAACACTTCAATTGGTGCACTAAAATTGAATCATTATCTTTTGTGTCTTGAGCAATAGGCTCTTTTTGTTTAATCTTTAGAGGGCTTGTCTTCCCATGTGGTCATTAGGACTACTAGTGAGAAGAGAACGAACCAAGTGGTAGCGAGGAAAACCCACCTCTTCCGAACCACTATAAACAACTGTATTCATGGTGAAAACTATGGATAATGTGTGTTGATTAGTTCATACCGACACTATGTCTCCCCATAAACCCATTTGATCAAATTTATTTGATCAATTGTAGGGCGTAACCCCTACTGGCTGGGAGCCTTCTGTATTTATAGAGCTGAAAGTGCCACATGTATGGCCACACGATCGGATGCCCTTACTAGCACCTTTTTGTTTTAGAAGCCAAAATCGTTGTAGTTGTTGAGGCAAGAGGTCAGACCTCTGGTAGCAGCCCACACACATACGGTTCTTAGTAGAGATACAAAGTTCGCCACGGAGAGTTTTCATGGGGACTGATGCTTGGTTGACCCGAAAAGTGAGTGTCGAGGGTGGAGCCAGTGAGGTCAAGCATCTAAGTATCCGCTCTGAATAGCGTAGCCTCGGGGGTAAAACCTCATGTGGGATCAACAACTATTGTCTTGACCAGCCATAAGAATTGTGCTTGACTTATTTTAAACATTCAAAACATTCAAGACCAAACAATTAAACATTGTGTCTTTTGTGTCTTCAAGTGTATGCAAAACATTTTTACATCAAACAATACACTTTTCTTGGAGTCATTTTGAGTCTAAACACTTGCAAACATTGAGTCCTCATCAACATTGTGTCCTCTTGTTACGAAAAATAGTCAAACATTTAGATTTGGTCACAACCAACAACTTCACAAATTGGAAAAATTTTACAGTCTAGCAAACAAGAGCAATCAATTTCGGAATTCTTGAGCTTCCTAGGTTGTTTCTCCAGGTTTTCATCTAGCATTCAACTTGTCTTTGGGTCTCACAAAGTCCATCATTGCTTTACATCTTGCATTAAATTCACATTTGTCTAAACTTGAGTCAAAAGGTCACTTGCTTGTCCTCATCTTACTTTTTCAACACACTACATACAACAACATTTTTCTAAGTGGTCCCTCATCAAGGTCTATCACATTTGGGTTTCATTTGGTCTTACTTAGAGTCAAGGTCAACTTATCTCATCAAGAGAAACTATCATCTCTTTGGAAGCCACACCTACTCTACTACATACATACTTGGTCTTACAATTTGGACATTGCAAGTACACCTCAGATTCATTTACATTCCATCCAAACTCTTGGTCTTCCATACTCTTTCCATTTTTCATCTAGTCTCACACATCTTGGTCAATACCTAGTTCATGGTTGAAACCCATCTTCAAAAATCTAGGAGAGAAGCTAAAGAGGCTCAAGAGTCTGCAAACATGAGTTCTTATGAGTATGACAATGATATCTTTTTCAATTCTGATCATACTACATTACCTGACATGGATGCCTATAGAAACATTCCAAATGTTGAGAACATGGACACTACAAACAACAATGATACACACAATGATGATATGGACAACTTTTCAGTACATTCAGCAGATGTGGAAGAATCCATTATGGATCCCCATTTCAATCGATTGGTTGAGGAAATAATGAGGAGGGATAGACAATACTTCTTACAAATGATGGCACAAAGTGGAGCCAAGATACCTCATGATTTTGACATGTCTCAAATAATGGAAAATCGACCTTTGCAACAACCTCACTCCAACATGGATCAAAGGAGGCCTAATAGTAGAGGCAATAGAAGACCACATCTTGTTCCTGAATCACCATCATCTTTGTTTCAAAAACCAGAGGTCCCACATACACATGGTCAAGCATATGATACTCACCTTCGCAGACCATTATGGAAGTCTTATGCAGAGAAATATGCTCAATCACATATCAATGCTAAGGATCAACCACCAAAGCAATTGTATATCCAAAGGCATGATCAAAATTTGGACACAAGGAAACCCCGCGTCAAATTTGAGGGCAACACACTAGAACAAACTCATGACATGCCTGTAGAGTATGGTATACATGGACAAAATAGATATTTCGTTCCTCAACATGAATCTATACCAAGTGGTCCATATATCCAGCATCACTATAGACCTCCTCCATATGAACATGTGTATGATCAATATCATCCATATATGCAACATGCTCCTCCTCTACCCGGTGGTTCAAGCATGGGGTATGGTCCAAGAAGTCAATCTCCACCTAAGAACAATTTGGAATAGCAAATCAAGGACTTACAAAAGAAAATGGAGGACATAAATACATCGAATCCAACTTACACAATGAGAGACATATGTCCTTACCCATTTGACAAAAGCATTCCAATGCCTCCATTTTCTACATGCTTTGTGACACCTAAGTTTGATAAATATAGAGGAAAAGGGGATCCTAAGGCACACATAAGATAGTTTTTCACATCTTGCATTGAGGTAGCTTCATAATAGACATATTTGATGAGATTATTCTCACAAAGCCTAGGTGATCAAGCTATGGAATGGTTCTCTCAACTCCCACCTGGAATTAAGTCTTGGGGTGATCTAGCAGAGGCATTTAGTCAACATTTCTCCTACAACATAGAGACAGACATATCAGTCACTACTTTGTGCAACACCAAGCAAAAAAAGGGAGAGTCTTTTGCATCATTTTTACAAAGATGGAGGAATCTAGCCAGCAGATGCTCTTGTGAAATTCCACAAAAACAAATGGTAGAGATGTTCACCCAAAATGTTAACAAAGACATTGGCTATGATCTAAGGAAAGCTTGTTTGTCCACCTTCAAGGACGTCATTGAAAAAGGCTTAGCAACAGAGAAGGTCCTAATTAAACAAGGAGTCATTAAGATATTCAAGGAAAACAAAGATGACTTTAAAGGAAAAGACAAGCCAAGATTTTGGAATAAAAATAAGAACACAGTCAATGATGGTGTTGTTGATGTCAATATAGTGCAACCCAAATTCATTTTTTTCGGATCAAATCAGGTGAATACTCAAACAACTTCTAAATCACGAAGGAAGTACACTCCATTAGGAGAACCACTTGAGTCAGTTTTCAAAAAGCTAGTGGCAAACAAGGTAATCACTATTCCAAATTTTCCTCCATATGAACCTCCATTTCATATAGTGTCTTCTAATCATAGCCGACCTCCTTTTACACCTCTCAATCTTATCCCTCCATTTCATATAGTGTCTTCTATATAAGGAGATGCTTCCTTCATTATCAAACCCCCCCGTTGACTGCTTGACTACACTATGCTTTTGAACATAGGCGATCCTGCTTGCAACCACATTTTTGTTCTTTGTTGAGCTCTTGTGCACATAAAATTTGAGAGCAAATATATCAAGCAAGATCAATGGAGATAGGAAGAATGGAGATCCAAACCCTATTGGACATGTGATGGTATAATCTTTGTGATTTCATTTGATTTGCATTGTCTTAGATAATCTTCATATGTTATGGTGGATCTTTGTTGTTGTTAGGCTAGAGTTTTGTGGTTGAATTCATTTAGCCTTTCAATATCATTATTATTGTTATCCATTTTCACCATAAACAGAGGTAAACATGAATAGTTCAATTATAGTTCATTTTTATATTAACTTTTTGAATGTGAATTATATAATATAACTAATATTAATCGTGGTTTGTTTTTCTTGTGCAGGATCCTTCAAAGTTGAGTAGTGCGGTGAAGAGGATCGATTTTGATGATCCATCAACAGCTTAGGATGTTATAGATAGTTTTGGGATGCTTACATGTGTAGTTGGCATGTATATTTTGTATATGGACATACATTCACGTATTTAGACATACATTTTGTTTGAGTTGGCATTTATGCCATATTTGTGTATGGACATACATTTGTAATCATTTGACATTTTTATATATACAAAAGTTGATATTCGATCATATAAATTGTTGCTCATCTGTGCATGGTGTTATCATGGAAATCTTTAATCTTCATTCCAATAATTAACAATGGTTAATAATGGTTATTTAATGAACAATACAATTCATTTCATTTCATCGTAAGTGTTGTTTGTATAATGAACAATACAATTCATTTAATGAACAATATAATACAATTCATTTAATGAACAATACAATTCATTTAATGAACAATACAATACAATTCATTTAATGAACAATACTTGATACAATTCATTATTACCCTATGCATGGTCCTATTTTTCCCCCCCACTCGATCGAACGCTCGGGCTCATACCCTATCGACGTCGTCCTTTGAGCGCCCTAAGTGCTAAAAATTGTCAAACTTTGACGGGTCGTAACTCAGAATCCATGTTACCTGCGAATGAGCAGTTTGAACCTACGGGGCCACAAAAGGGGTCCCTACAAAAGCCTATCTCGGTTTTTCAAGTTTCCCTACAGTTTTATTAGGGCAGCAATTTTTTGGTTGGCGAAAAAATTGTCAGTCTCATTCAATCGAATGTTGTCGCGTGGCCAATTTCTCGTTCTACTCGTCACGATGATGAACCGTCGACTCTGACATGTCCAGTTAGGCATTATTACCCTATGCATGCTCCTATTTTTCCCCCCCACTCGGTCAAACGCTCAAGGTCATACCCTACTGGCGTCGTCCCTTGAGCGCCCTAAGTGCTAAAAATTATCAAACTTTGACGGGCCCTAACTCAGATTATGTGGCACCTACAAACAATCCGCTTGAACCTAGGGGGCCATGAGAGGGGTCCCTACAAAAGCCTATCTCAGTTTTTCAATTTTCCCTACGGTTTTATTAAGGCAGCAATTTTTCGGTTGGCAAAAAAATCATCAGTCTCATTCAATCAAATGTTGTCGCGTGGCCAATTTCTCATTTTGCTCATCGTGATGATGAACCGTCAGCTCCAACATGTCCAATTAGGCATTATTACCCTATGCATGCTCCTATTTTGTCCCCCCCACTCAGTCGAATGCTCGAAGTCATACCCTACCGGTCTCATCCCTTGAGTGCCCTAAGTGCTAAAAATTGTCAAACTTTGATGGGCCCTAACTTAGAATCCATGGCACCTGTAAATGATCTGTTTGAACCTACGGGGCCATGAGTGGGGTCCCTACAAAAGCCTATCTTGGTTTTTCAATTTTCCCTACGGTTTTATTAGGGAAGCAATTTTTCGGTTGGCGAAAAAATCATCAGTCTCATTCAATCGAATGTTGTCGCATGGCCAATTTCTTGTTTTGCTCATCGCGATGATGAACCTTCAGCTCCGACATGTCTAGTTAGGCATTATTACCCTATGCATGATCCTATTTTTCCCCCCCACTCGGTTGAACGCTCGAGGCCATACCCTATCGATGTCGTCCCTTGAGCGCCCTAAGTGCTAAAAATTGTCAAACTTTGACGGGCCCTAACTTGGAATCTGTGGCTCTTGCAAATGATCTATTTGAACCTACGGGGCCATGAGAGGGGTACCTACAAAATCCTATCTCAGAATTCATGGCCCTAACTTGTTCAATGAAAAATATAGATAAACAAGCATTACATTGTAGACACATAATGATCATCAATATTTCCATGTATTGTATACACATAATTACCATTACACTTGCATGTGACATCCATGAAGGGATATGCAAACATGATTTTTTTTTCATTATCAATACAACTATACCAACGTACTCATGTACAAATACATTGTATATCATCAATATAACTAAACCAATTTGCTCATGAACATTGTATGTCATCATAACAAAGTTACATCCATTCACATCCATATACAAATACAACATCCCACTTCATCTGCATCAGACATCCTCATGTCCTAAGAGAAAAGCTTATGTACATCAATGCCTGCACATAAATGAAGACCAAAATAAGTAGCCTTTTTATGCAGAATGAATGCGTTACAAGAAACATCTTATAACACTTAATACAAATTAGTTTGTCAAATTATAAATAGATCATTTGAAACATTTTTAAGACGTACAAGATTGTATAATTATGAAACTTACCATTTTCTCTACAAAGTATACAAGCATAACTTTGAAGAAAGACACATGTTGATTAAAGCCCATCTGACTGCTGCATGGTTGAAGACGATGGTAGATATGGTCATTTCTAAATAGTAATACATTCACTTGACTTAATGTTTATGCACAAAATCTAATCTCATTAATGCACAAAGGAATATATACCATCACCAAGAGAGGGTCTTGTCAATGGCAAATGATCTAGCATGAACCTGTATTGTTAAGAATTGTTAGTTTACACATAAAATGCATGGATGAACATAAAGGCTTTATGATAATCACTTCAACTGAAATGCATGATAATAAATGAAAAGGTGGGATTATATACGATAAAAATACGTCCCTTTGAATTATATCAATAGAACCCACTATGTTGATGCAAAAAACATAATGTGATACTGTTGTATATCATCAAAAAGGACCTGCATGAGCATAAAGGTTTTGCGATAATTATATCATCAAAAATTGTCAAATAGTGTTCTCTAATAACAAAAATTGTAAAGCAACTCAAATGCATGATAATAAGTCGTGTTGCAAAAATATGTCCCTTCTAATTATATCGAATGTACCCGCTATGTGCATGCAAAAACCGTGTTGCCAAAAAAAAGCGTTCATCAATAGACCTACATTTTGAACACATCTTTAATATACACGTAAAAAACTTGAACATTAAGGTTTAATGATCATTGTTTGAAATGAAATGCATGATAAAAAAAAATAACGCACCATTAAAGACCTACTCCTCAAGTATGCATGAAGGGTCATCTCTTTGCTTAAGAGTAGCCAGTATTGCTTCCTAATCAGTAGTAGTCACTATCCATAGCTCTTTGGTCTTCGATTTTGCTTGATGCTTCAACAAATTGACATTTGTAGCTATAATAAGGTGTGAATACATTATAATGGTTTTGTGTCTCTCATAGTCTTCAAATGCAGGTATGCCATTCTTTCTAATCATTTATGTTCGCAACCAAGTTCCCACAACAACAACTGAACCTGTAGGATATGTGAACCCGTCATCATCTGTCACTGGTTGTGTTAGCTTTTTTTTCCTTGTACACCTCGTGCCAACCAATATTCTAATCTCTTTTCATTCCCTTGTTGTGCAACAACTGCAAAAACATGACCTGGCTATACAAGATCTGATAGATGGTCATACTCAAGTGAACTTTCCATGTCATCATTTGACAAGGATATTGTTTGAGATAAAGGAGTTAGATATTGGGTAACCCGCATATCAACCCACTCACTTGACTCACACTGATCCCAATCACACTGAACACAACTCTGACAAAAACAAGCCAATGCTTGTGTCCAAATGGTCCATGTACTTGCATCTGAGTTAATAAATGAATGCATCTTTGAAGAATCTTTAATTGTTTGACAATCCAATCTATCTCCCACTATGCCCTCCTCAACCAACCAAAAGAATATGGTCACTGCTGAATCAAGAGTACCTCCATGTGACAATGTTGAACTACACCAATCAACAATAGAACGTGCATCAGAGAAATTTGCACCTGAAATCCTCAATTGCTCCTTAACTAGAACTCTCTTCAAACATGCACCTACTCCAACATGCTCCCCCTTCCCATGCCCTGCATCAAAAAAACACCAAATATGAGGTATATGCCTCTCTACATGCATTCTACTCAACTAATAAAACATACGGGCATTCTTGAATTGACCCATATAGTTCTCTGACCATATGATATGTCGATCAATTGCAATATCTTTCTCATGCAAGATCTCAAAAAAATTATCGAAAGAATGTTGCACATACTCGGAGGAGTGTGATCTATCATCGCTAATATAAAAATGATACTCCCTTGTTATCTTCATGTCCTCTTCTGTACTATCAAGAGCGTGTCTATATGTAATGTGAACAAAAATAGCAATCTGGATTGAATTGTAGTAATGAGACTATACCCCATTCTGTGGTTGCAATGTATAGTTCTCTGCAAAATCAACCACCAAGACAATAGTGCCAATCGAGAAAGAGTTCTTACATGTCCTGAACTGTTGATCCAACCATTGAGACCTATGGGTGTGCCTTGCATACTTCTAGAAAAGATTTTCCTTAAAATCCAAAATAAAATCAGCGATACTCACTTCTCTTGAGACTAATTCGCATCTAGAATCTTCACCTCCACTCTTCAAAGTATATTTCACTATCTCATATCTTTTTTTTTCAACATAATTCTTTCCAAACTCATGTTCTCTGCCCTCATGAAAACATGAAACAAACTTTGACAACCCACCACATTCTGAGCACTTCTCATTCAAACAATCATTTCTATAGAAATAGCAACCATCATCTCTAGGGCATAAAAATAGATCTTGCAAGTCTCTTGATGATCTCGGAAATAGCATTGCACCACACTCCTGCAACATCTCATTAGTATGCATCGTAGAACGAATATGAGATAAAAGTTCATGGTACATTGAAAACTCCACATGATACTTGCAACAAGTATTGTGAATCTTAAGAGGAACACAATAAAATGGTTTCAAAGATTCAAAGGCCCTTTGTGATATTTGCAAAGTTGGATGTACTTCACAAAAAAAATTGTACAACATTGTTTGGCTTGATTCCAAGAAATGTTTGGGATGCGGTGTGCGGTCTCGGTTGCCAATTCTTAATTTCAAAACGTCCTTTGCATTGGGTGACACTCTAGAATTAGAGTACCAAAATTGTTGAATCTCCTCTTTCACATTGTCAGTCAACTTTCTATCAAAATGTGGAAGCCTCCCACCAACAGCCCATGTATCTTGTTGAAGTGGATCGTCAAGTCTTTGTCTTTGTGCTAGTGCTCTATCCAAACTTTTATGGTTTATGTTCAAATCAACACAAGTTTGTCTCATTTGACGACCCTTCCTCAATTGATGACTTACTAAGGAGGTTGTAATCACTCTTCGAGTGGCTCTCTTATTTCTTTCTTTGGTATTCTTTCCAATAGAATTGAGAGCGTCAAATATATTTTTGGCAATAATAGAATTTATCTCCATCTTCTTGTTCATACGAATCTTCAATTTGTTTAGCAATGGTCTCATCTTTATCATCTTTAGCAATTGAACAAAGAGTTGGCATTGCTCGGTCAATGTCTTATTGCTAAAATTTTGGTCGAAAAGTTGTGTAGCCCACAACCAAATGGTTCTTGTTGACCTCTTGCCTTCAAGATTCGCAATAATGTTCTCATTGATTTCAAATAACCATTTTGGGGTTCTTTAAGGTCTTGGATTTGGATTTAGTCTTTCATCCATGAGAGGGTCTTCATTTCTAAAGTAATTAGGTGTTACATATGGTTCACTTGGTTGAGCAATTCCACCTTCAATGTCAAAGTTTTTCACATTTTCACCTCCTATGTCAAAATTTTCCACATGTTGAGTATTTTCATTATCACTTTCAACATTTTCAAAATTTTCACTTTCAAAATCTACATTTTCATTTTCAATAACTTGTGACACATTTTCAAATTCAATTTCCTCTTCACTTGACGTAACATTAGCAATATTTAACATACCTTGTCTTCTCCTCCTATGACCTTCTCTGTCTCTTTCTCTATACACTTCAATTTGGTCATTTGATAGTTTTCTTTTGTGTTTAGACTTCCGACGACTAATACTCCCCATTTACCTCCACAAAGAAGCTCCTAAATGATTGACAATATAAGATTTGACTTTAAGAATCTCCCAAAAGAACAGATTTGTCTCAACCTATCTGAAAACCCATGATCGTCGACAGAAAATAGCATATGCAGACTGTGGGCCATTGGAATCCACAAAATGGCCCACAAGGCTCTTTTTTATTTACAAAAATCAGATATCCGATTTTAATGTATAAATTTGTGGTCCCAAAAAATTTTCCCATTGTCGCCTCTTTTTTTACTGCTACCACATTAATGGCAATGACAAAAATCGGATATCTGATAAAATCTGATTTTATTACTCATATTTTAGAGAGAGAGACGGATAGAGAGAGAGAGAGAGAGGAGGAGAGGTAGAGAGAGAGATTAGGGAGAGGGAGAGGGAGAGAGAGAGACATTGGGGGAGGGGGAGAGAGAGACAGAGACAGAGACAAAGACAGAGATAGAGACGGAGAGAGATTGGGGGAGAGAGACAGAGAGAGGAGGGGAGAGAGAGAGAGAGAGAGAGAGATGGGTCATATTGTATCGTTATGGATCATAAGGGGTCCAATAGTGTCCATAGGGTTCATATGGTGTCCTACGACCCCTTAGGACACCATATGACCCCTTAAGACACCATATTGGGTAGTTATAGGTCCTATGGTGTCCTAAGGGGTCATATTGTGTCCTACGACCCCTTAGGACACCATAGGAGCCCTTAGGACACCATATGGTTTCGTTAGGGGTCATATGGTGTCCTAAGGGGTCATATGTTGTCCCATGACCCCTTAGGACACAATATGACCCATAACGACACAATTTGGTGTCTTAAGGGGTCATATGGTGTCCCATGACCCCTTATGACCCCTTAGGACACCATAGGACCCCTAACGACACCATATGGTGTCATAAGGGATCATATGGTGTCCATAGGGGTCATATGGTGTCCTAGGACACCATATGACCCCTTAAGACACCAAATTGTGTCGTTATGGGTCATATGGTGTCCTAAGGGATTGTAGGACACAATATGACCCCTTAGGACACCATATGACCCCTTATGACACCATATGGTGTCATTAGGGGTCATATAGTATCTTAAGGGGTCATTTGTTCTCCCATGACCCCTTAGGACACCATATGACCCATAATGACACAATTTGGTGTCTTAAGAGGTCATATGGTGTCCCATGACCCCTTATGACACCTTAGGACACCATATGGTGTCATAAGGGGTCATATGATGTCCATAGGGGTCATATGGTGTCCTAGGACACCATATGACCTCTTAAGACACCAAATTGTGTCGTTATGGGCCATATGTTGTCCTAAGGGGTCATAGGACACAATATGACCCCTTAGGACACCATAAGACCCAAAGAGACCCAATATGGTGTCATAAGGGGTCATATTGTGTCCTAAGGGGTCATATGATGTCTTAAAGGAGTGATATGACACAATATGACCCATAATGACCCAATATGGTGTCTTAAGGGGTCATATGGTGTCCCAAGGGGTCTTAGGACACCATATGACCCTTATGGACACCATATGGCCCCTTATGACATCATATGGTGTCGTTAGGGGTCATATGGTGTCATAAGGGGTCATAAGGGGTTATGGGACACCATATGACCCCTTAAGACACCAAATTGTGTCATTATGGGTCATATTGTGTCCTAAGGGGTCATGGGACAACATATGGCCCCTTAGGACACCATATGACCCCTAACAACACCATATGGTGTCATAAGGGGTCCTATGGTGTCCATAGGAGCAATATGGTGTCCTACGACCCCTTAGGACACCATACGACCCCTTAAGACACCATGTTGGGTTGTTATGGGTCATATTGTGTCCTAATGGGTCATATTGTGTCATATGACCCATTTAAGACATCATATGACCCCTTGGGACATAATATGACCCTTATGACACTATATTGGGTCGGTTTGGGTCCTATGGTGTCTTAAGGGGTCATATTGTGTCCTACGACCCCTTAGGATACCCTATGACCCATAACGACACAATTTCATGTCTTAAGGGGTCATATGGTGTCCCAGGACACCGTATGACCCCTATGGACACCATATGACCCCTTATGACATCATATGGTGTTTTTAGGGATCATATGGTGTCCTAAGGGATCATAAGGGGTCATGGGACACCATATGACCCCTTAAGACACCAAATTATGTCGTTATGGGTCATATTGTGTCCTAAGGGGTCATGGGACAACATATGACCCCTTAGAACACCATATAACCCCTAACAACAACATATGGTGTCATAAGGGGTCCTATGGTGTCCATAGGGGTCATATGGTGTCCTACGAACCCTTAGGACACCATATGACCCCTTAAGACATTGTATTGGGTCGTTATGGGTCCTATGGTGTCCTAAGGGGTCATATTGTGTCCTACGACCCCTTAGGACACCATAGGTCATATTGTGTCCTAAGGGGTCCTATGGTGTCCTAAGGGGTCGTAGGACACAATATGACCCCTTAGGACACCATAGGACCCCTTATGACAACATATTGAGTCGTTAGGGGTCCTATGGTATCCTAAGGGGTCATATTGTGTCCTACGACCCCTTAGGACACCATAGACCCCTTAGGACACAATTTGGTGTCTTAAGGGGTCATATGGTGTCCTAAGACACCATATGACCCCGAACGACACCATATGGTGTCATAAGGGGTCGTATGTTGTCCTTAGGGGTCATATGGTATCACATGAACCCTTATGACCCCTTAGGACACCATACGACCCATTATGACACCATATGACACCATATGACCCCTTATGACACCATATTGGGTCGCTTTGGGTCCTATGGTGTCCTAAGGGGTCATATTGTGTCCTGCCACCCCTTAGGACACCATATGACCCATAACAACACAATTTGGTGTCTTAAGGGGTCATATGGTGTCCTAGGACACTATATGACCCCTAATGACACCATATGCTGTCATAAGGCATTTTATATTGTCCTTAGGGGTCATACGGTGTCCCATGAACCCTTATGGCCCCTTAGGACACCATACGACCCATTATAACACCATATGACACAATATGACCCCTTACGACACCATATTGGGTTGCTTTGGGTCCTATGGTGTCCTAAGGGGTCATATTGTGTCCTATGACCCCTTAGGACACCATATGACCCATAATGACACAATTTGGTGTCTTAAGGGGTCATTATGGTGTCCACTCCTTAGGACACCATATGACCATAATGACACAATTTAGTGTCTTAAGGGGTCATATGGTGTCCTAAGGGGTCATAAGGGGTCATGGGACACCATATGACCCCTTAAGACACCAAATTGTATCGTTATGGCTCATATTGTGTCCTAAGGGGTCATGGGACAACGTATGAGCCCTTAGGACACCATATGATCCCTAACGACACCATATGGTGTCATAAGGGGTCCTGTGGTGTCCATAGGGGTCATATGGTGTCCTACGATCCCTTAGGAGACCATATGACCCCTTAAGACACCATATTGGGTCGTTATGGGTCCTATGGTGTCCTAAGGGGTCATATTGTGTCCTACAACCCCATAGGACACCATAGGACCCCTTAGGACACAATTTTGTGTCGTAAGGGGTCCTATGGTGTCCTACGGGGTCGTAGGACACAATATTGTGTCCTAAGGGGTCCTATGGTGTCCTATGGGGTCGTAGGACACAATATTGTGTCCTAAGGGGTCCTATGGTGTCCTACGGGGTTGTAGGACACAATATGACCCCTTAGGACACCATAGGACCCCTTATGATACCACATTGGGTTGTTCAGGGTCTTATGGTGTCCTAAGGGGTCATTTTGTGTCCTAAGAGGTCCTATGGTGTTCTAATGGGTCGTAGGACATAATATAACCCCTTAGGACACCATAGGACCCCTTATGATACCATATTGGGTTGTTATGTGTTCGATGGTGTCCTAAGGGGTCATATTGTGTCCTACGACCCCTTAGGACACCATAGGACCCCTTATGACACCATATGGTTTCGTTAGGGGTCATATGGTGTCTATAGGGGTCATAAGGGGTCATGGGACACCATATGACCCCTTAAGAGACACCAAATTATGTCGTTATGGGTCATATTTTGTCCTAATGGGTCATATTGTGTCATATGACCCCTTTAAGACATCATATGACCCCTTAAGACACAATATGACCCCTTATGACACCATATTGGGTCGATTTGGGTCCTATGGTGTCCTAAGGGGTCATATTGTGTCCTACGACCCCTTAGGACACCATATGACCCATAACGACACAATTCGATGTCTTAAGGGGTCATATGGTGTCCTAGGACACCATATGACCCCTATGGACACCATATGACCCCTAACGACACCATATGGTGTCATAAGGGTTCGTATGTTGTCCTTAGGGGTCATATGGTGTCCCATGAACCCTTATGACCCCTTAGGACACCATATGACCCCTAACGACACAATTTGCTGTCATAAGGGGTCCTATGATGTCCTACGACCCCTTAGGACACCATATGACCCCTTAAGACACCATATTGGATCGTTATGTGTCATATGGTGTCCTAAGGGGTCATATTGTATCCCACGACCCCTTAGGACACAATATGACCCCTTAGGACACCATATGACCCCTAACGACACCATATGGTGTCATAAGGGGTCCTATGGTGTCCATAGGGGTCATATGGTGTCCTATGACCCCTTAGGACACCATATGACCCCTTAAGACACCATATTGGGTTGTTATGGGTCCTATGGTGTCCTAAGATGTCATATTGTGTCCTACGACCCCTTAAGACACCATCTGACCCCTTAAGACACCAAATTGTGTTGTTATGAGTCATATTGTGTCCTAATGGGTCATATTGTGTCATATGACCCTTTTAAGATGTCATATGACCCCTTAGGACACAATGTGACCCCTTATGACACCATATTAAGTCACTATGTGTCCTATGGTGTCCTAAGGGGTCATATTGTGTCCTATGACCCCTTAGGACACCATATGACCCATAATGACACAATTTGGTGTCTTAATCTCTCACTCCCCCTCTCCCTTAATTTCTCTCTCCTCCTCCCCTAATGTCTCTCTCTCTCCCCTAATCTCTCTCTCTCTCCCTTCCCCCTCTCTCTCTCCCTTCCCCTACTCCCTCCCTCTCTCTCTCTCTTCCCTAATCTCTCTGTCTCTCTCTCCCCCCACTCCCCCCTCTTCCTCTCCCTCTCCCTAATATCATATACTAATTTATTTATAAATTAATATATTAAAATATTATATATTAATAAACATTAGATTAATTATGTGCAAATTTAGTTAGTGAATTTACTTATTAAAATCAGATATCCAATTTGTGTTGTAAAATTTTCAAATTTCAAATTTTGGCTCAGGAATGCTTTGGGATTTGGCTTGGAAGTGACAAGCCTGGAAAGTCAACTGAAAAAACGTGTTTTTAAGTATTCCTTGATTTTCCAGACTTTACACTGGTGGCTGACAACTTTTTTTGTAGCAAAAATTGATAAAACGAAAAGGGTTTTTTAAGGACGTTCTCAACTTTCCAACAATATAAGGCTTGTCTTATTTCAACTTTAATAAATAATTATTATTTATTTTCTAATTGAATTCTAACAATAGTCCTAATTGATAGACTGATTGAAAAACACTCATAACTTTCAAACGGTATAACATTTTTTAAATCCAAAACATGCATCACATCCTATGCTTCGTCTACTATAGGGAAAAATTACAAAAAATTAAATTTCATAAGGTTTTGACCAAGTTAAGGTGGTCAGACATAAGAGTTTCTAAATTTCTGAAAAGTTGTAGTAAAAAATTCATAAATAATTATTTACTTTATAAAAAATTATAAAAAAATATGTGTCACATCTGGCTATGAGTTTAATACTAATTTTATAAATATTATAAAAAAATATTATGATTTGATTGTGATTAGGGTGGTCAAACATATGTCTACTTCTTATCTTTTTCCTGAAATTTAAGTACCACTACATTGAAATTTGAAATTTTCATCAAATAGGATTTTTTTTTCCAAAAAACAACTAGTAGCTTAGAAACTACATTCAATTTTCTATAGATTCTCTTCTTGCATATTTTAAAAATAATGTTCACAACTTATTCAAATTTTCATGTCAAGTTGCATAACTCTGATTTTCTGAAATTTCATTGCCACTTAAGGGCTTGTTTTGGCACACCATGATCCTACACATACCCTTCTACTCGATTGGATTGACTTTGTACACATCAGAATTTCTTCTATCGCAATCTTGAATATTTTATTCAAGTCGGTTGTCTTGGAGATCTACAACTCTGGAGATTTCATTCTTTGTCCTGAATATGATCTCATACCTGTCATCTATAATAAATGCATCCAACCTTTCTTCTAATTGTTCTCTATACTAAGTTGCTATTTTAAGCAACCCCAATCTGTCTAAAAAAATTGATTTTTCTTCTGTCGATTTCCTCGAGCCCATCAACCATTTGCAACGGGTTCCCCATTAATGAATTGTTCATTCTTTGTCGACCTACTCTGATAAGATCAACAACTACCACACTAAAATCCACCATCACCAACTTCAGCATATCAGATATCTTATTCGACTAGCTAGGGAGCTATATGTCTCCACATTCTTCATCCAAATCAGATGGTCAAGGTCAGTCGACCTCCATGTAGATCTTCTTATTCATCGTCCAAGTCACTTGGTCAATCCTAGTCAACTGTCCATGTGGACCTCTGAGTCTATCGGCTTGCAAAAATGGTCGCAAAGTCAATCACAATCTTCAATTCTTTCAGGAAAATAACCTTTCATCATTTTGACAGGTGTCCTCTAATTCGTTTTGTACATGCCATATCGTTGGGTCAGACTTGGTCAATGCCTAGGTGGACTATCGGGCTGCTCAGTTTCATTGAACTTTATGCAAGTTCTACCCATGCAGGATAATCTTATGTTATCCTCAAGATGCCTTCCTCCTTTTTGTTAGCTCGCATCTCATTAGAATGGTCTATCAATACACACAGGACAAGATTTCTCTCTTTTTTCTTTGCTTGTCCTTATCTCGCGGTATATTCCTGAACCCTGTTTCACTTCACGAGATAAGCTTTGTCTTTCGCCTTAACAAGCATCTTCTTATCCCGCGGTACATTCCTGAACCCTGTTTCACTTCACGAGATAAGCTTTGTCTTTCACCTTAACAAGTATCTTCTTATCCCGTGGCCCTTTCCTTAGTATCCTTCACTTTTTCTTGTCAAGTGGGACCACCGCATAACCATCTGTCTTGTGTGGGATAAGGTTCTTCAAGCAATCTCCCTTTGATCTCTTATCCCGCGTGAATTTTCTTAGTCACTTTTGGCATCGCAGGATAGGAGAGAACATCTCTCTGCTTTGACCTCTTTGACAATGCGGGATAAGAGGGACCACTTTGTTCAACTAGTCATATTTTAACGTGAGGTAAGATATAACATTGTTTTCTCCTCTTAAGTGTTATCATGCGCAACAAGCACATGACCTTTTCCACACCACGGGATAAGAGGGACCGCCTTGTTCATGGAACATAATTTATCCCGCATGGTCTCTTCCCTGCTCATGAACATAACATGGAACCCACGAATACACATGAGCCAAATAACTATTTCCATGTGGAAATCGACTTGGTGACTGTTGTCGACATGACCTACGTGTAAAGACGATGGAACTAGTTGAAACCATGACGAGGAATTAGGTCGATACCACTACAACCTAACACAACATGTTATGCACAGCCGCTTGTTATTTGCTTCTCAACAACCTGCAACATGTGGACACCCCTTGACATCTACCCACTTCTTTGCAACCATTTGACATCCTTTTGACATCAATGACAATAATGTCAACATCACTAGTTTGTGTGACAATGGAGATGTTCTGGCTAAGAAGTCAATAAAGAATAGTGAGGTGGAAACCCTAACTAGCATAAAGGGCGATTAGTGAGCTTTAATCATTGAAAAAATCATCAATCTTGTTTTTGAGTTATGTTGCATATGACATTTCCTATAAGGTCTATTTCAAGAATAAAGAAGGTACAAATTCGACAATTATTGTGTATATGGCACAGTGCTTGTGATGGAAGACAAATCATTTGACTTGTATGAATTATTGAGGTAATTGTTATTAGAAAACATTAATATGTCAAAAGAGAATAATTACCCCTTTTGATTTTGATCATTGCTTGTCTGTTTAGTCATGTATTGTCTAGGATCCCTTTCAGCTAAAGAAAATGTGATATGGGAGTCTAATATTTTGGTTGCAAGACAAATATTTAGATATTTGAACAATTTAGACAGTAAAGAGGAGGCATGCAATGCATGTTTCAAATCCTTCCTATATGTGTGGAGTGTCGGTTTGGTATCCCCTACTACCAATTCTAGTAAAAGAGGTTCTTCCTCTAGAAAGATGAAAAGAAGAGAGTCTATGAGTGTCCTCGAATCAAAGAAACGCAAGAAGGATTAGAAAGAGGAAGATATTGTAATAATTAAGGATCTAGAGTCTCCTGTACCTAGAGGATAATTGGTTGATGCTAAGAAGGAAGCAAAGGAATCTAATGATGAATCCAATCTACTATAAATTATTGGTAGCATTGATGGTATCAGGAAAATTGGTGAAATGTGGCTGACTTTTGTTGTGTCAGAAAAGATTGAAAAATGTTCTAATTAATCATTTGGTCTGGAACAACATCAGTATTGAAGATATTAGTAATATACTTTCAGAATCCTTATATGAGGTTGTCAAGGAAAAATTTTCTGAGAAAACAATTGAGGCTAAATTTTCAGAAGAGAAAGGTGTTGATATATAGATTTTATTGAAGGATTGTGATGATGCGAAGAGAGCCCTATCTATATGCATTGACAAGTTGAGAGATTGTATCCGCAGTGCAAGAAGAGTCTATAGGTACTTTATCTCATGGCCAATAGCTGCAGTAAAGCATAAAGCAAAAATTGACACCATTGAAGATGCATTGAGTTCACTAGGTAAATATTTTGATTTTTTGAATGACAGGGATGGTGAGCAAAGGAAAATAATAAATTCTCTTAAAGCTGAAATTTTGTATTTGTAGAGACAGAGAAGATTTTGTAAGTGTTTTCTAAAAAGCGAAAGAAATTCTTGAGGCAAAATTGAAGCACTTTTCATCTTTGCTTGACAGTGTAGTTGAATATGAGTAGAATCCATCTACTCTAGACAATGTTTCCCATGCTATTAATTTTCTAGTAGAGTGTAGGAGCCTATCAATTAGCATTAAATTGGCTATGAATTCTTGGGAGGTTCTTCTTTCGGAACTGAAAGAGAAGTACAAGCTAATCTTTTCGAAGAAGAGTAATTAAAAGTTCTCTTGGGTTGGTACTCATTTTTACATTCCTTTTTTTTGCGGTTGGAATATATTCATCTTTCTTTCTTTTTATCTTTCATCAAAGGGACCATTTATCCTTGATGTCAAAGGGGGAGAAAATCATTTGGAGAAAGGCAGGTTTTGGAGTTAAGGAGATATATGAGTTAGGGGGAGTTGTGTGTAGATATGTTTCTTTCTTTTTGAGATGTTTTACCATCAATGACAAAGGGGGAGATTGTTAGACTTGTGTGAATATTGTTATTGTTGTCATTGATGTCAAATCAGTTATCCAGTTTGGCTCAAATGGTATGTGAAGATGGTATATGCAGATGAGGCATGCAGTTTTGATATTGCTATGGGATATGATGTAGTAAGGTATAGATAATCTTCTAGAGTCATTTCCGAAAGATCCTCATTTTTGGAATTATGAGTTGTGCTTATTCTAGTGTATACTAGTCCCAATATTATTTGTGTCCCAGTATCAGCTATTTTGGTTATGTCAGTTGTATTTTTCATGTCTCATGGTTCGGTATTTTTGGTACATGTAATACTTGTGTTTTTGGAGTTTGGAGTTGCTATGCTTGGAGTTTTGTGTTTTTGGATCAGAATCTATGGGTATGGTTGACCCCTGTCCCATTCCAGTAATTAAGGTATATGCATCAGTGAATGTATTATGTAAGGGAAGCATATAGAGATCTTGCAGAGGGCAACTTGGTCATCATGCTTATGTTTAAATCTTTATTGGATAACGTGTTGATCTGAGTAGTGTATTACTTGGGCTTGGCCAATACATTATCCCAGTGTGTAAGATTTTTGGTATATATAGAACTATCTGGATGCATGGATATGCGACATGGAATGAGTGCTAAGCAGTAGTGTGTGAAGTGTGAGTTGTAGGTAGCAAAGAAGTTGGAGCAGAGTCAAAGTGCAGATAGTGTTCCAGTAATCCTTCACTGGATCTACTGCAAGCGACTAATTTGGCAAAGTGTTGCAGTAATCCTTCACCAGATTTGTTGTAGGTGGTTGTGATCAGTAGTACAAAGATCATTCACCGGATTTGTTGTAGGTTTTGTGATTTGTAATATGAGCTTAACTTGGAACTAATTTTATGCATGTGGAGATGCAATTTTCCTTAGTTCATTTATACTTGTTGCAGTAAGCTTTTCGGCAATGAGCCACCCTATTTTGTAAACACCATATAACAATTTATTTTATTTTGAGAGCTAACACTCTGTGGTTTTTCCCATTTGGTTTTTCCATGTATAAATTTAGTGTTCCACTTGTGGTTGTGTTTTCAAGTTTATTTCACATTTGCTATTTCTATTAATGTGCTTAATGAAATTGACATATCAATAAATGGTTTAAGATTTGTAAGAAAGTTTTAGATTCTGTGGGAAATTTTGATTCACCCCCCTCTTAGTATTCCAGTACCTTCAACCAATCTAACATACCTTTACAAAAGAAGGATCTCATTTTCTTCAATAAATTTGAATTAGCACCAATCGATAGGGATAAGCAAGACATGAGATAAATCGGGATAGTTGATAGAACTATCTTCAACATTACAATTTTGCTTTCCCAAGAGAGACCTTTTGTTTTCGAGGACTCCATTTTTTTGGTCCATCCTTTCACCCATCAGGTTCCAAACTTTGGTTGTTTGTATACCTTTATCTAGTGGCATACGTATATAAAGGCAAGGTAGTTACCATACCTTAAAATTCAATTAAGAATCTAATTTTGTATCCTTGTTTTGACATTAAAAAAGAAGACCTCTATTTTTTCTTGATTTACCTGTTGACTTGAGGCTAAAGAATATTTATTGAGAATCTTCTTGAATTTAGTAGCTTCTATTTTATCAACTTTCCCAAATAGCATGGTATCATTTGTAAATTGTAGATGGGTAATCACCTCCACTATATTAGTGATATTTATTCCTCTGATTTGGCCATTCTATTGGTAGTGATAGAAGGTTCTACCCAAGGATTTTGCCATGATAATAAAAAGGAAGGGAGAGATTGGGTCTCCTTGCCGAAGACCTCTAGAAGATTCAAAAAAACCATTCGGAGATCCATTTAAGAGAACTGAAAAATGTGGAGTTGAGATACAATAAAAAATTAAATTGATCCACATTTCGGAGAATCCAAATGTGATGTAGGAGCATCCCTAGTTCTTGGCAATCTTGCATCAACCAAAAACATTTCCTTTCTAGTTTGTTTTTTGTTTTGCAGTTTCAGCATTTCTTTCTGAATTTTCTTGCATTGGCTCACTAGATCTTGCGGAGCTAGATTTTTCTTGAGGACATGATCATATTCCTTATTCCTAAATCGTGGAGCATTTGGATCATTTACCGACAAGTTATCAATTCTGGATTCCGAGATAGTTTTCTAGCACCGAAACCGCTTGGACCTATTTGCTATTGGTGAATCTCCCAAATCCCTTTCGTAGCTTGCGGAGCCCTAGTTTGTTGATCCTGATGTTCCTTGGCATTTGGCCGACCTTCCCTTTAATCCGCACTTCATCCTTTGGATTTTTCGAATGAATCTCCTTGGCGAAGGCCGACCTATTGATTTTACACATTTGATCTTGTTCTTCAACATTTGATCCCATTTGGGTCGACCGAATCTCCTTGGACCATATAAATCAGTGTAATTAAGCATCATAATTCAATTAGGAAGTCAGATAGAACATAGAAGATAGATCTTAAGAATTAGAGGTTCGGAGTTAACTAATTCTGTAATTGAGCATGTATGTAGCAGGCCAGTGAGCCGATTATTGTAACCCGAATGTTACCAATTATCTGTAATCAGTTTTCATGATCTAATTCATTCAATTATGCATTTCATCCATCATATCCTCTTGTTTGCATTGTGTTTACTCTTGTTGCACAATCTGGATTGATCTCTTTGAGGTCCCTCTTAACTAATGACTGAACCAAAATGCCTCTAAACATTTGCATAAGAACCTTCAATCAACTTGATCATAAACCTTACTAATATCCAATTTTATGAGCATACTAGGACATTTGTTGATTTAAATTGAGTGTATTGCTTCTTAAGCGATGATCACTCCATCCAAGATTGATCTCCTTGGGACAAATCTCATTTATTCTTCAAAAATAATAAGTGAAAGAACTCTCTTCAATCTATTGGCTAAGAATTTTGAAAAGATCTTATAGATAGTATTGCAAAGGGAAATTGGCCTAAAATCCCCCATTTGATCAACTTCTCTCTCTTTGGGATTACAAAAATAAATGTATTTTTGATCTCTTTCAGAAATCTTCCTAAATTTTGTGTTGCCTTTAAGGCTTGGGTTAGCTCGTTCCTTAAAATGTGCCAACATTTTTTTTAAAAAGAGGCATGGAATCCATCTAAACCAGGAGACTTGTCTGGATGGAGTTGATTGAGAGCATTTTGTACTTCTTGTTTGGAGAATTTACTATTAAGCAATAGATTATCAGACACTACATTTGAACTTCTTGTTTGGAGAATTTACTGGAGCATTGCATGAAGTGCAAACAGTGTGATGAGTTACAAGTTTCGATGAGCAGTGATCAAGGAGCGGTCGAGGTTGTCTTGGACAATGTGCAATGAATGCTATATAATCCAACGGTCATGTTTGAATCGATTTTTGTTTGTAATCTCTATGAGATCTTAGGTTTGTGATGTGTTACCGACCTATTGTTTTGCCTATAAGGTCAATGAGTTGTTTTGTTGTAGTGTTGACAATTTTAGTTAAGTGTCTGTGTGATTGATTGTCAAACCAGAAGGAGTATCTGCAGAATGTTTGAAGGCAGATAGGAGCATGAAAAGGATCTGATCAAGAAGACAGTGCTATTTACCAGATCAAGATAAACCTTGTTCTCTAACAATTACAACAGTTAAATCCCTTAACCAGGTAAGCTTTCACAAGCTTGGTGTTTTCTAAATCCTCTAACCAGGTGATCCATTAGCTTGGATTTTCAAATCCTGTACCGAAGTTACTCCTAGCAGGGTATTGCTTCTAACAGGGCAATATAGTCAATCCCTTGACAAGGTGGTCTTTAACAAGATCTGTTCCTAACAGGACATTTTGTAAAGCTTTCACAGTCTTGGATCCTAACAGGGCGAACTTCAGAAGAGTTCGGAATACTTGTGGGTGTTCATCCCCACCGTGGTTTTTCCCATTTGGGTTTCCACATCAAAAATCATTGTGTCAAGTGGTGAATGGTTTTTGTGGTTATGTTTTTGATATGGTTAATTTGCTTAACTGATAAAGCCACTTAGATGTGTTAAGATGATCGACAGTAATCTGAAATGTGCTATTACATATGTTAGTAAAGCATTTTGATGTTTTGGTAAAATGGTTTGATGTTTCAGATCTATTATACTGTTATTTTGTTATATCAGTCAACCAGTAAACTTGTAAGTGCAATTACAGTTTATTGTTCAGTGTTTGAACCGGTTAGTTCAAGAATTATTTTATGAGTTGATTTTTAAGTTTGGTGAAAGGTTAGTCTATTTTCTATCTACTGATTCGCACCCTCCACCTCTCAGTAGTTGTCTGGATCCTTATTGATTCATCATATCATCAGTACCATCAAATTAGAATATGTGAAGGGGATGAGTGAAAAACGACCTTCAAAATGAAGGATGGACTGTATGAGTGGTTGGTTATGTCATTTGGGTTAACAAATGCACCCAACACGTTCATGAGATTGATGAACCAAGTGTTGAAGCCCTATCTCGGTAAGTTTGTTATTGTTTATCTTGATGATATATCAATTTTTAGTTGAACAAAGGAGGAACATTTGGAACATGTTAGGCCGTTATTAAAAAGATTGAAAGAAGAAAAACTAATGGCGAATCAGAAAAAGTGTACCTTAATGAAAAGGGAATTGGTTTACTTGGGATTTGTAGTCTCAGAGGAAGGGTTGAAAATGGACCATGAGAAAGTGAAGGCTATTATTGAATGGCCATCTCTAAGAAGTATGTTTGAAGCCCATAGTTTTAATGGGTTGGCAAGCTTCTATAGGAAGTTCATAAGAAATTTTAGTGGAATTTGTGCTCCCATAACCAAAACAGTGAAGGGAGTAAGAAAAGAATTCAAGTGGATAGTTGTAGCAAAGAAGATTTTTCAGTTGTTGAAGAGTAAGGTGATGGAACAACCTGTATTGGTGTTGCTAGACTTTGGAAAGCTTTTCCAATTCGATTGTGATGCAAGTAGAATAGCAATAGGAGGATTTCTTAGTCAAAAGGGAAGACCAGTATTAGCGAAAAGTTGAATAAAGAAAAAAGGAAGCATTCAGTATATGATCAGGAATTTTACACAATTGTACAAGCACTCAAGAAGTGGAGACATTACCTGTTGCCAAAGGACTTTTTACTTTATACAGACAATCATGCCTTGCGGTTTATTCATAGCCAAGGTAAGTTGAATCAAAGGGATATGAAATGGGTTGAATTTTTGCAAAGTTATTCTTTTGTTTTTAAACATATAAGTGGTAAATCCATTGTAATTGTTGATGCACTAAGTAGGAGTTTACTGTTGAGTGAGTTGAAGGTGAGTGTTGTTGGGTTTGATTAATTGGGCAAGTTGTACAAACAAGATCTAGATTTTAAGGAGGTATGGTTGGCATGTAAGAATCCAATAGGAGTGGATCAAATTCCATGGCTAGACTACTTTATTCTAGAGAACTTGATGTTCAAAGGGAAGAGGTTATGCATACCTTGGGGCTCCATGAGGGACAATCTGATAAGAGAGAAACATAGTGGTGGATTGGGTGGACATTTTGGAATTGATAAAACCACAACTTCACTGAATGAGAGTTATTATTGACCAGGAATGAGTGTCAATGTCAAGAAGATTCTACAAGGTTGTAGGATACGTCAGCATGCAAAGGGTGTGAAGCAAAATACATGGCAGTATTATCCATTGACGATTCCTGAAAGCCCATGGGAACACATCAACATGGATTTTGTTTTGGGGCTACCTCGAAGCCAATGAGGTAATGATTCATTTTTTGTTGTTGTTGATATATTTTCTAAAATGGCTCATTTTATTTTGTGCCATAAGACGATTTATGCTTCCCACATTGCAAATTTGTTTTTCAAAAAAGTAATTTGTTTACATGGTTTCCCTAGGAGTATCATATCTAACTGTGATACAAATTTTGTTGGCCATTTTTGGCATACATTGTGGAAGAAGTTAGGCACCCAATTGGGATTCTATTTAGTGTACCATCCACAGACTAATTGTCGGGCTAAGGTTGTTGATAGGAGTTTTTGTAATTTGTTGAGATGTTTGATTGGAAATAAAACAAATCAATGGGACTTGATGTTGTCTTAGGCAAAGTTTGTCTATAATAATTAGGTGAATAGCAGTGTGGGAAAGAGCGCATTCAATATTGTGTATGGTTATAGCCCAAGGGGCGTGGATGAACTCAAAGATAGTGCACATCTAGTGAGTTCATGTGTTGCGGCAGAGGACTTTGTAGAGTACATCAAAGATTTGTATAAGGATGTGAAGGAAAAGTTGGATAAGAGTATTGCAAGGTACAAAACTTATGCTAACCTGCGTAAGAGAGAAAAAAAATTTCAAGTTGGTGAGTTGGTTAAGGTTCACTTGAGAAAGGAAATTTTTCCCTAGGGAACCTATAACAAATTGCAATGGAAGAAGATAGGACCTTGTGGGATCTTGAGGAAGTTTTCAGCCAATGCCTATAAAATTGACCTTCTAGAGAACATAGATATCTCTCCTATCTTCAATGTCAATGATCTATATAAGTATTATGAGGGGGAGACTAGTGCTTATATACATCTACTTGCAAACACATCTAATGGAACAACATGGGTAGATCAGCTTCCTAAGAAGCAGTCTGAAGAGGTGGATGAAATCATAGATTCCAGAGTTGCTAGGAAGATTTTGGGAAATGAATATATGGAGTACCTAGTTTGATGGAAAGGGAAATCAATTGCAAAGGCATCTTGATTGAGGGCAAATTATGATCTAGCTTAGTTTGGGATTTAGATCCCAAATGTTCATGAGTTCACTCTCATGGAACATTTTTCCTACCCCGAGTGTCTAATGCAGGAGCATCTCAGGCAAGACACAATCCACATCAATGTATGTATTTCCATTTTTGTTGAGACATTTTTTATTTTTATTTTTGTTTTGGGTGTTCTCAATTCTATGTTGTAGTGGTTTGGCTAGACATGAATTTTTTGTCTTCAATCTAGGATTGTCTTTTCGATGACTCGGTATCTTTGTTTGGTTGTCAGTTCATCAAATAGACTGCAGGGGTTTCCCTCCTCATTGTGGTGCATTTTCTTCGAGCATGTTACTTCAGAAGAAGAAGAAGAAATAATTTTAATGTCCACGAGACTTAACAAATTCTATGGGACAGCACATCAGATCTAACCGATTTTTGCAATTTTGTCCGCTTTCTGTGTAAAATGCTGACAAGTGGTCCCAACCTCTCAACAAAATCCTCGCTGAAAAAATCATACCAAGATCCCGCAGTCAAGAATTTATTATACTTGTCCCTAACATCCGTGAAGGTGACGCACTCTAAAATGAATTGTCTTTCGGTTTCAACTTTCCCATATGTGCAAAAAATACACTCTTTCCTCCCAAGTTTCTTTTGGTATTTTCCAACCACCAGTTTCACTACGGAGCTGATGAGAGTTAGTTCTGAATTGAGCAATAATACACTTAGTTTTCCACAAAATATTAGCCCTTATATAAGCTTTTTGATGATGATCATAAGCAGGATTGAACTCTGTGATATAATATTTTTTCTTTCTCACTAACTCTTTACCCCAAGCCCGCTTGTGAAACTTATCCATAACAAAAGCCTTTATCTCTTTACTATTTGTGGGACACGAATTTAGGTAGATATTTCATTTACTCAACCATTTGATGTTTTGTTGCATCCAAGTCTTCTTTCTTTTGCACAAGGTGTCATTGAAAACAGCTTTAGGTCATCTTCCTTCCTCCATTTGCCCAGCTCTTTTGAGATAACTAATGAGACGAACTATAGCAATAGCTTCAATACGAGGAGCCCCAGTTTCACTCAACATGATATTATAAGGAACTGTATTTTTAATCTTGAACTTCCACCTAGGATTCTCTTCTTCCTGCTACCATCCCAATTTAGATTTTTGTTGAAGTCAATCCCAATATATTTATACTCTGAAACTTCTTCAAAAATATTGCCTTCAAAGTAAAACTTATGCCAGTTTCATTTCCTCCAATTAGAAAAAAACATGATTTTTATCTTGCTGATATTGACTTGCATCCCGACCGTTCTTCAAAAGTACTCCAAAGCATACAAATGTTCTTGCAAACCAAGAACTGTTTTAGCGATAAGAATGAGATCATCCGCATAAAACAAAAGTTTCTCTATTCAATGGAACATTGTCACATCGACGTGAGTTGTCGGATCAAGTGGACTCATTCGAGCTCTTCTCGATGTGGTCTTGTCTCACGGGTAGCCTCATAACTCCTTGTTCGATTGTGCACTTGATTGAAGTGACACGGAACATCTTGTATGACGGGGTCATGGCATCTCGAAATACTTTATGTGGATTGGATCGAAGAGACCTCACGAGTCTCTCCCCAACATAAGTCTTTCTCTCTTATATGTTCTTCATCGTTGGGTTGAAGGGATACCATGGAGCTTCTACTGATAGAGTAATGTCCCTCCGATATCACTTCATAATGGCTAGATTGAAGAGATTCCGAGAGTCTCTACCCGATGGTGGCTTCCTTTCATCTGTCGAAGCGACACAACCAGATTCATGTCGAGATTGTATTGTCTCACCGACAAGTTTTGAAATTTCTATTTGTTGGGTTCCCATCCTGATGGTTGACCGTTAAACTGCCCGTCTCAACTTGTAAAGCACAGAATTAGACAGTAGAATGAGGGGGAGTGAGTGACCATTGGTTGGGATTGAGCGGGAAGTGTCGCGGAGAAAAAAGAGGTCATTCTAGGTCTAGAAAAGAGATTGTTAGATCTGATTCAAGCTTGTTCGAAGTGCAGACAGAATTTGGGGTCTTTGGACTGTTGAACTCAAATTTGTAGACATTTGTGTTACAAAATAATAATTTCAAATCAAGTATTTTAATTCCTTATGGTTGTAAGTTTTGTTCATATTGTTGTGAATTTGTAGCTTGTTGTTGACAATTTGTTGCATGTTTGGGCTTATCGCCGGGCACAACTACTTCAATGATGAAGAGATAGAGCACACCAAGGAGGTTGATGAGAACAAAATTGTATAAGAAAATCTACATGTGGAAGAACTAAGCATGAATGAGTACACTATAGGGGTTATAGTTGAACATAAAAATTCTACTTAGATTGATATAACTCCACAAACAAAGAAACCAAGTTTAATTGCATTATTCCAGACTAAAGATATATCTTAGCAACTCAATATCCGTCCCGAACCAACATCATATTTTTTACAAGGGTTAGCATGACAAGTTGAAGAATATGTGATATCTAATAAGTCAAAAGAAGGGTGTAGAAGTAGAGGTGCGCCACTATTTAAAATTTTAATCTAAACCCTTATTTGGATCTATCTAACGTAGAACTCACAACCAACAAAGGACTTGAGGAACTATTGAAACCTTTCACAAGACTAAAGTCCCTAGATTTTGGTGTGGATTATTTAGATACAAGTGTAAGGAAAAGCGTGGTTTTACAAAAGAAGAAAATGATTGATTAAATAATGGAACATTACAAGAGAATAAAAATAATATAGTAGAAAAAGGAATTAAGAACTTGTTCAAAACCTAGTGTTGGGCATAATTGAAATGACTAAAAAGATAGGAACCCTTATACTAAAAAACAAGTTCCTCCCAAAATGAACTAGTCAAATAAAGAGGTCAAACCCCAAACCAAGAGTTATCGATTGTGTCAAATAAGACAAGAAGAGCAATTTTGAAAGGGTTATATACTGACTCAACTTGAACATAAGAGAACCAACAAGAATTTGTAAGAGATTGTGTAAAGGTTTTAGGGACTTATCTCTTTAAGATTGAGTGAGAAAGGGCAAAGAAAGGAAAAGGATATTAGAGAAGCAAAGGAATTACACCAAGAAATCAGCAAAGAAAAAATTCTATAAGGAGCCCAGGTCAAAGGAATGTAAACTGCTACAAAGGAAAAAAGAACCTTCACCTAATTCCAATATATCTAGAGAACAAACATGTAGGATATGGACCTAAACATGATATTACCAATCTTTGTAAAAGATACTATTGAAGCCTTTGAACATTTATTTTAGCTAGAATCAAGTTTTAGAAGAAATGCAACTAGGATCAAGATAAACATTATGATTTTGTAGGAACCTTAAGGAATGATGCCCTCAAATGGAATATAAAAATAGCTTGGAAATTGATAAGGAATGACAAGAGATAAAAGATGAGTTTTGATCTAACTTTGGGTCTCATGGGATTCCATTAGAGAGCATCAATAAGATGAGGGAAAGAGGAGTAAAAAGGGGACAAACAATCAAATATTTTGACCACAAATTTAAAGAAGCAATAAAGAAAATGGAGAAACCAATAACTAAGAAACAAAGAATTCAATGGTGTGTATCCAAACAACTATCAAATACTAAAAATGTATTTGATGGAAGAGCTTTTGACACATACTCAAGAATAGTAGAATTAGCATGTAAAATAGAGGAAAGTCCTTAGAGAAGAAAAAAAGTGGAGGAAGAGAGTAAGAAATTAGAAAAGATGAAATTGGAGTTAGAATAGTTCAAGATCTAAAAAGATATATTGGCTAAGGGTAACAATAGTCTAATAACACCACTAGTTCAAAGGAAGAACATTTGGTGTACCTACTACACAAGTCACTTGTAGAATGAATGCCCAATAATAAGAGGGAAAAAAAGAGACGTGACACTTAACATTGGTCTTCAATCGGCACCTAGGAAGCTAAAGAAGACATACTATAAAATTTGCAATGAATAGAATGACCATGAGATAGATGATTATCCATATCTTTTGTTCAAGTTAAGGGATGGTTAGAAAAATGAACCTTGGCACAACCATGATTATGGTGCCTACAAATTGGAGAAATTAGAGTTTCTTAGGGGTTGGTGCCTACAAAATTTGTTGAAAGAAGATTAATAAAAATAATATTTTTGTCATGGTTTTCTTTAGTAAGGGTCTCCATGTAAATTGTGTTGCTTATTAGTTGATTTTACATAGGTGCTAATTTTGATAAAATCTTGAAGTGATTCAATGAGTTTTTAAAGGTAAAAGAATATTGTTGTACTAATTCACAAAATATAAGAAACACAAAGTTATAGTAATGACTAGAAGAGGAAATTAACACCACAAAGGGAAGGATGAGACAACATAAAAAAGAAGATGAATAAAGGGAGTATTTTCCAACAACAACAAAACGAGATCAAATAGTGGAATATACCAAAAGAATAATTCTAGAGGGAAAAATAAATTATGATTAATCCAAAGCATGTTTCTTTAAGCATGTTTCATAAAGATCAACTATTAAAGAGCTACAAAAGTTGCAAAGAAAAAAATTAATTAAAAAAAATCTCAAAATATTAAAATAAATTAAGAAATCTAGCTTCTAGACCTCATATTAGAAATTGATAAAGACATCAAGAAGATGGAAGAAGAAACCAATTCTAATATTACTTCAAGTAAGCAACAAACATTTTAAAATGTATTAGTTGATCTTTGAGCAAATGTCAATATCCTACCTAATAAAGTTTGGGTGAATTTGATAAAACTAACACTATATGTCAACCCTTATAGTATTACCCTTATAGATCGTACCACTATAAATCAGATTAGGGATTGAGAAAATGTAGAAATTAACTTGATAAGAATTAAGAAGAAATTAAATTTTGAAGTAATAGTGATCAAAGAACCTATCAATACCTTTGTTAGGATAACCGGTGAACAACTAAGAGGGAGGGGGGGTGAATCAGTTGTTAACAGATTATAACAATTAATCCACAATACAACCTTAAACCGAAGCACATAAACATTTAAATACCGGTAAAGTAGAAACAGATGTCGGTAGACACAGATATCGGTAAACCTTGCAACTCAACAATTAAATAGATAATCAATGCAAAGCAACAATACCACATACCACCAAGATTTGTATGTGGAAAACCCGGAAAGGAAAAAACCACGGTGGGAAGCCTACCCACAGTCAGATGATACTTCTATAGAAAGTATGTGTTATAATGAGGGGCATGCACATGTAGGAAGGCACACTCCCTAGAGCGCACTGCTTATTACAAAAGAGTCTCACTGAATACAGAGGTTAAAACCACCTCGAGATATTTAGACAACAATCCAATAGAATGAACTGCCAGAGATAGCATCTACCATGCATGATTACAGTCTCGGTTAAGCTCAACACCGGAGGCCTTTGACCTCTTCCTTAATCCTAATTTGATCCTCAATGATTGACCTAATCCTCTGCCTGAATGATATTACAATATTTGCACATTACATTTCCATACCATTACATTTTCTACAATGAGATCTTATATTCATTTATACCAACCCTAAGACCTAAACCCAATTAGGTTAGCCACCTAAAAGATATTATAATAAGATCATTACATAAATCCATATTACAATGATATGCCATGTCGGCTTTGACCAAAACAACATTAACCAATCCATAAAACATCCTGGTAACGTGTAGAGAGAACGTTAACATGATACCGGTCCATAACCTAGATAGGCACCAGACCTATTCTAAGTCCACCACACCAAAGCGACATCTCCAACTGGTTGAAACATGATCAGAGAACATCTTCAGCATCTTGAAAGCCACACCAACACCAATTATGCATCCTATCAAGAATTCTCAATGAAAGCTCTGTCGGTAGAGCCTTAAACCTGTGCTGGTAAGGGTTTACTAGAGTGTATGATAGCATCCGATTACCAAGTCAATACCATCTAACCAAAACGTGCTCCAGAAGCACGTACCACATGTAACCAAACATACTCCATTGATCCAAACATGTCGGAGGTTTCCAACAGATAGTCTCTTCTATCGGTAACCAAAACTTGTCTGTCGGTAGCCAGCCATAACAGCTAGTGTTGACATCAATGACAAAACATTAATGCAACACGTAATCAATTCCTCCAAGATGCCAACAATCTCCCCCTTTGGCATTGATGGCAACACTAGATGTGAAAAACATCTAAGTACCAAGAAATGCCAAACTAGTCTCCCCCAATGGAAGACAACCAACAAAACTCCCCCTTTGAATAATATCTTTGTAAAGCTCTGAATTACACATATATCTCTCCCCCTAATGTATACAACTCCTTTTTTTAATTTTTCACATCAATATCTCTCCCCCTTTGACATCAATGCCAGAAATCTGACAAAAATATCAAAGCAATAATGTAATTTCCTGAATCTCAAAAGTGACTACCCCCCCTGAGTAGTAGCACCACTCACGAGTACTAGAATGAATAGTGTCTCTAATAATGCATACCAGACTGATGTCAAACTGCATGAATCAAATCTCTGTCGAAGGGGCAAAAACCGCTAACCTGTCTCTCAAATACTTAAATGATTCCTTAGCCAACGGTTTAGTGAATATATCTGCAATCTGCTCTTTAGTGATCACATAAACCAATTTGACTTCCTTTTCTTCTACCTTATCCTTCAGAAAGTTATACTTTATTGATATATGCTTAGTCTTAGAGTGAAATACCAGATTCTTAGACATGTCAATAGTTGCAGGGTTATCACAGTAGATAACTATCGGTTCACTACATTTTACCCTGATATCCTTCAACATTTGCTTCATCCACGGGACTTGAGTACAGTTAGTTGTTGTTGCAACATATTCAGCTTCTGCAATAGATAAAGAAATGCATGACTGTTTTTCGTTGATCCATGAAACCAGTTTCTTTCCAAGAAAGAAAGCTCCACCAGAAGTGCCCTTCCGGTCATTAGTATCTCCTGGCCAATCTGAATCTGTATATGCACACAAAGTGAAGTTGTCATCTCTAGAATACCATAAGCCATATTCAATTATGCCTTGTAGATACCGGAATATCCTCTTTACTACACATTCATGATTTTCTTTAGGATTACTTTAATATCTTGAAACAATGCTCATAGCATTCATAATATCTGGTCTAGTCTGAGTTAGATATAGCAAGCCACCAATCATAGACTTATACCTTGTTGGATTTACCGGTGCAGATGTATCTTTGATAGGTAATTTCTCACTTGTCATCATAGGTGTACTTACTGATTTGGAATTATCCATACCAAACTTCTTAAATAATTCCCTCAGATACTTTGTTTGACAAATAAAGATACCTTTATCGGTTTGAGTAATCTGCAAACCTAAGAAAATTTTCATTTCACCAATCATGGACATCTCAAATTCATTCTTCATGTTGTTAGCAAATTTCATCCACAATTTATCTTCTCCTCCAAAAATGATATCATCAACAAATACTTCAATAATCAAAATATCATCATCAGTAATTTTGTAATACAAATTACTGTCAACACTGCCTTTAGTAAAACCAAGCTTCAAAAGATGTTTATCCAACCTTGCATACCAAGCTCTGGGAGTTTGTTTCAATCCATATAATGCTTTCTTTAACCTACAAACCATATCCTTATCATCTGTCAGTGAAAAACCATCAAGTTGTTCAATGTATACCTCTTCTTTGAGTTCACCATTCAAAAATGCACATTTAACATCCATTTGATAAGCCTTATAGTTCTTATATGTTGCATAAGCAATAAATAGCCTAACAGCTTCAATTCTAGCTACAGGTACAAAAGTCTCACCATAATCAATTCCTTCCTTTTGAGAATAACCTTTACAAACCAATCTAGCTTTGTTTCTTATAACTTGACCATCCTCATTCAGTTTATTCTAAAAACCCACTTAGTTCCAATAACATTCTTATTTTTAGGCCAGGGAACTAAAGTCAAAGTTTCATTCTTCTCTATCTGATTTAATTCATCTTCCATAGCCTTTAACCAATGTTTGTCTTTACAAGCTTCAATAACAGTTGTCGGTTCAACTTGAGAAATAAGACATACCTCTTCATTAGCCAGTCTCCTTCTAGTCATAACTCCCTTGTTCCTATCTCCAATGATTTGATCTTCAGAGTGGTTTAATCTTACATACCTTGGAGTCTTCTAAACTTCAGGTTCACTAATCTGATCATCGGTCACAATTGAGTTTTCTAAATGTGTCGGTGTAACAGTTTCAGTGTCCTGTATCGATTGAGGTATTGTCAGTTCAGTTATGATCATCTCCACAGTCAGTTCCATGTCGTATGATATAGAATGATTTCTATATTGCTCATCCACTTTCACATTTGCACTTTCCACAATTTTCTGCAACCTTTTGTTATAACATCTATATGCTTTGCTTTGATTAGAATAACCAAGAAATATTCCTTCATCACATCTAGGATCAAACTTTCCAATTGAATCATCCCTTTTGATATAACATTTACTTCCAAAAATTATGAAATATTTAACAGTATGTGTATGTCCAAACCATAGTTCATAAGGAGTCTTACCGATTTCACCTTTGATGTGAACTCTATTGAATGTGTAGACTGTTGTACTCACTGCTTCTCTCCAATAGATATGAGGCAATTGGGCTTCCATCATCATGGTTCTTGTTGCATCCAAAATGGTTCTATTCTTTCTTTCCAACACTCCATTCTGCTAAGGAGTCCTAGGTGCAGATAATTGTCTCCTAATTCCATTTATTTCACAATAACTATTAAATTCATGAGAAGTGAACTCACTGCCTTGATTTGATCTTAGACATTTGATTTTCAATCTAGTTTCAGTTTCAACTTTCGCTTTAAAGATCTTGAATTTCTCAAAAGCTTCAGACTTCTCCCTAAGAAAAGTCACCCACATCATTCTAGAATAATCATCAATTATCAGCATGAAGTACCTATCACCTTGAAAGCTTCTAATCCTTACTAGACCACATAAGTCAGTATGAATCAAATGTATGCTCTGAAAAGTAGTTCTCACTTGCTTGCCCAATTGACATTCCTTACATATTGGATTATGAGGCTTCATAATCTTAGGTATATCTCTAACTGTCTTTGTTGAACTGATCTTGACAATGCAATCAAAATTAACATGACACAACCTTTTATGCCATAACCAACTCTCATCAGTATGAGCAATCAAATATGTCTTATTACCAGTGTTCAGGTGAAAGATATTACCTCCAGTCTGAGTACCAGTAGCAATCTTCAAACCAGTCTTGTTAATGATTTTGCATTTTCTATCCTTGAATTGAAATGGGAATCCCTTGTCCACCAATTGACCAACACTCAAAAGATTATGCTTTAAACCTTCTACATAATAGACATTGTCAGTATTGTGCTTACCATCCAAAGAGATAATGCCTCTACCTCTGATCATACATGCTTTGTCATCTGCAAATCTTACTTGACCGCCATTGTATTCATGTAGGGACAAAAAAATTTATTTTATCTCCAGTCATATGATGTGAACATCCACTATCAATTACCCATTCATCCTTATCTTCAAATTTTGCTACCACGGCCTTCTCTTCATTCAAGATAGTCAGTTTTGGTTCATCTTCTTTTAAGGCATAGAACACCCATTCCTTTCAATTGTCGGATCCACTAGCAGAATCTTTTGTCAGTTCATCCTCAAAGTCATCGATTACTCCTTCCTCATCCGCTATGAAGCATTGTTTGTTTCTCTTGAATTTGTATCTGTTTTGATTAGGCTTAAAAGATTTCTTAACTCTTTCCTCAAATCTTGCATTCCTTTCAGGACATCTAGATGCAAAATGACCAATCTTATGACATGCAAAACATTTAAAAGGTGTTTTTCCTTCATACTTACTTCATGTCGGTCCTTTAGGTACTCTTCTAGCAAATAAGGCTTCAAGTTGCTCAAATTCTTCATCTTCTTTCCTCATGTCTTCCAATTCCTTTGCATATACGGTTTTCCAATCATTATTGCTGGTAGATGATGATGATGATGCATGAAAAGCAGGTTCAGATTTTGCAACTCCAGAAGTTCCAAATTCTTCAAGCTCAAAAGCAAATAACTTCCCAATCAGAATGTCTCTGTTAACTTAAGTGTTTGCCATTGTTCTCAACTCATTAATTGTAGTTGCCTTCATCTTGTAAGTCGGTGGAAGGGCTCTCAAGACTTTGAAAACTATTTCATCTTCACTCAGAGATCTTCCACAACATTGAATTCCCATGACAATCTCATTTACTCTCTCCATAAATATAGCAATTCTTTCATTATCATCCATCTTCAAGTTTTCATATCTAAGCCGGTAGCCATCAAGTTTGGCAATTTTGACAGTAGGGTCACCTTCATTCAGAGTTTGCAATTTATCCCACATAACCTTTGCACATGATTTATCAGTCAATCCCATGATCTGTTGATCAATAAGTGCACATAGGAGGGCTTCTCTAGCTCTGCAATTATTTTCAATATTCTTGTCCAAGTCTGCAGGAGCAGGATTGCCAGATGTCGGATCATAAGGTGTGTAACCTTTCTCAGTGATCTCCCAAATATCCTTGCCAAGACATCTAAGATGAGTCTCCATTCGGATCTTCCATATCACATTATTTGTTCCATCAAGCTTAGGGATTTCTCTTCTAAAGATAGTTGTCGGTGGATTAGTTGCCATAGGATCTACCTCAAGCGGTTAAGCTTCTGTAAAAAAGGACCCAAGCTCTAATACCAATTGTTAGGATAATCGGAAAACAACTGGGGGGGGGTGAATCAGTTGTTAACAGATTATAACAATTAATCCACAGTACAACCTTAAACCAGAGCACATAAACATTTAAATATCGATAAACTAGAAATAGATGTCGGTAGACACAGATATCGGTAAACAATGCAACTCAACAATTAAACAGATAATCAATGCAAAGCAACCATGCCACATAACACCAAGATTTGTACGTGGAAAACCCGGAAAAGGAAAAAACACGGTGGGAAGCCTACCCACAGTCAGATGATACTTCTGCAGAAAGTATGTGTTACAATGAGGGGCCTACACATGCAGGAAGGCACACTGCCTAGAGTGCACTGCTCATTACAAAAGAGTCTCACTGACTACAGAGGTTAAAACCACCTCAAGATATTTGGACAACAATCCAATAGAATGAGCTGTTAGAGATAGCATCTACCATGCCTGATTATAGTCCTGGTTAAGCTCAACACCAGAGGCCTTTGACCTCTTCCTTAATCCCAATTCAATCCTCAATGATCAACCTAATCCTTTGCCTGAATGATATTACAATATTCGCACACTACATTTCCATACCATTACATTTTCTACAATGAGATCTTACATTCATTTATACCAACCCTAAGACCTAAACCCAATTAGGTCAGGCACCTAAAAGATATTATAATGATATGCCATGTCAACTTTGACCAAAACAACATTAACCAATCCATAAAACATCCTGGTAACGTGTAGAGAGCACGTTAACATGATACTGGTCCATAATCTAGATAAGCATCAGACCTATTCTGAGTCCACCATGCCAAAGCGACCTCTCCAACTGGTTGAAACACAATCAGAGAACATCTTCAGCATCCTGAAAGCCTCACCAACACCAATTATGCATCTTGTCAAGAATTCTCAATGAAAGCTCTACTGGTAGAGCCTTAAACCTGTGTCGGTAAGGGTTTACTAGAGTGTATGATAGCATTTGATTACCAAGTCAATACCATCTGACCAAAACATGCTCCAGAAGCATGTACCACATGTAAACAAACATACTCGATTGATCCAAACATGTCGAAAGTGTCCAATAGATAGTCTCTTCGATCAGTAACCAAAACTTGTCTGTCAGTAGCCAACCATAACAGCTAGTGTTGACATCAATGACAAAACATTAATGCAACACATAATCAATTCCTCCAAGATGCCAACAACCTTCAATGTTCTATTTAACACAAAATGGAACATTGTATCTTAGGCTTTGGCGAATTTGGGACCCCTATATTTGTCAAAATTGAATGAGTCAAATTCAAATTATTTTTCAATTGGCTAATTTTTACTCCTAAAATAATTGTTGGAATGCAAGTTAGTAGATTTGTTTCTTTTGGCTAATTATATTTATTTTTTGAGCTAGCTTAGGTTGTTATTCCTTCAAACAAGTCATCTTCTCTACTAAACAATGATTTGTTGTGTCATAAATTTTGTTTCTTCTTGGAATCTAATTAACCTCCATGTAGCAGGGCATTATCTTGGTTATTTAGAATCTTTTATTATTGTGGAAGTTATTTTGAAATTCCTTTGACAATATGAAAAATTATAGTTCTTGACTACATAACAATTACTATTGATGATGGCACAACATGATTTTTTTTTTTTGTAAGTGGCACGCCTATTTTATAGCACAAATCCTCTTTGAAAAAGTAGGATTTTTTTTCCTTTTTAAATGAAAGAAAAACAAAAAGAGAGGTTGTTAATCTTCTAGGTAGAGAGTGCAAGAGATTTCCTTAGGAGATTAGGCCAAAAGGAAGAGAGATTGGACATTAAGAATATGCTCACCTTAAAAAAGCCTCCAAATATTGAGAGTGAATAGGAGATATAGAAAAATTAAAAGGCTGAGGATAAAACCAACCCTTCAATTTATTGTTGTTGTAAATCATAATTTGTAAAGCATACAAGATTGTAATTGTAAAGGAGTTAGGTTGCATAATAGCCAATGTAGCCTAAATGGCCATATTGTTTTTGTGTTAATAAGATAGTCATATTTTGGCTTCTACATCATGCATGCAATTGTTGGCAAGGATGTAGGTTGATGGATAGGGTAGCCCTTCATGGGGATCCCTTGCCTAAACTACATCATAAAGCAATCAAATTTGTGCAAAACTCAGAGCAACAAGGACCGATGCTTCTCAAGAATAAGCAAATGATTTAGAGCATACCTCAATTCATCCAAGAGACTACTTTAATTAGCCAAAAATAATTTAAATTGTAGTTTTAGTTACTTTCTATATTTTAGTAACATGTATTCTAAAGGTTGTCTGAATTGGAATTCACCCTAAGATTTTGCCAAATGCCTTGATGGTGTCATTCCTCTGAGACATTTAAATTAGTTCAAGACATAAGTTTTCCAATTCATGTCCAAACTTTGAATTTTTAGTTACAAGTTATGAGTTATGACCCCGATTAACAAGTTTGTAAAAAATAAATAACTTTGACATTTAGCATTTTGAAGAATTTATCTTTATCACTAACCATCTCAACTTCCAAAAAGAAAAATGAATGCTTAATGATATGACTTCAATTCTCATTATAGACTTTAACTACTATTTTTATAAAGTTTCAAATTGTATTGTGAGTTTTATAATTATTAAATTTAAAAAATAAAGATATGTATTTCTCCTATAAAACTATTTTATTTTGTGTTTGCTCTCAATTAAAATAAAAATCTAATTTATTTAATTTATTTGTAATTGTTTATCCTACTATATTCTACATATGTTCAAAATTTATTTATCATACATTAAATTCCTTAACTAGCATTTGACCCTAAATTACCAACTTAACTCTAACTATATCTAAATACTTCTAAATAATAGATTTTAATTGCTCAAAATATTAATTACATAATTATTTTTGTCTAATGAATTCCAAAAAAAAAATTAATTGCCTTAGCTTAAAATTTCATGAACTAAGTTTTCATTAATTTGTATATTTTTGTCTAAATTCATTCAATAGTGCAACTTTAAAAATAAAGGGAGGAAAAAATGAATTATGTATATTACATATTGGTCTCTTTGTGTACTCTTTATGTAGCCTACAAGTTTCAATATTTCATTCATGCTAATTGATTCTTAATTATACTTTTTTAGGTTGATACAAGTACGTGTGGGATGTCCTCAATTGTAGAGGATGATATTTTTGTTAGAATCAATTGTCTATGATACATTATTTTTAATAATAATAACATAATAAAATGAGATCAAAAGACAACACCTCAAACAATAAAGACAATAAATTTATTAATATTTTTTAAAATTATGTTTTTTTATTCAAATTTACATATGGCTTGTCTAATTATTTTCATATTTTTCAATTGCAAGGTATCCATTTTCATATATTTAAAATAAACTTGTACTTTAAAGTCTTAGACATTTTTTCTATATATTTTAATGTTTGAAATTTTAAATTTTATACACACATAAACAGTTCAAAACATTTTCAATCACATTCCAAAATGAAATTATTGAATATTTTTTTATTCTTTGAATATATACAAAAAAATCGATATATAATGGGCAAACTAAGTGCAAGTAGGTATGGTTTACTGGGGAAGGAGGACTCATGCTCGTCACTAGGTTTCATTCAACGACCTTAGATTTGTATATCTCATAAGAGTGCATGATAAGGATTGCAAGTCCAAAGCTTTTGAAAAAAAAATCAATGGACCCACTATCTTTGACAACCTTAAAAAAGGAGATGTGGGTTTTGTTCAACCCAATAACTTATCCTTTTCCTAGAACAAAATCATTGAAAAACATATGTTTAAATGAGAATTTCAACAACTTACCTCAGACCTCATAAATCCTTTCAATCAAAGGCTTTATAGATGTATATGTTGTCGTTCAAAACATCACATAACTTTGTTAGAACTTCCTCTTTTTCTGCTCAAATGATTACCACTAACACAAGCTATCATCCTTAAGCAAGATTATTGAGTTTTGTGGCATTTTATCAAAAACAAATGATACAATGGTCTAGAGGCATGCAACACCTAATGCAAACCCTCAAAACATGGCTATACAAGTGCAATGTTGGGAAGGTATATGTTTGAGCATGCGGGGTACTCAATGAGAATATATTGTAATTCAAAACTAGAACAACTAAGTTGAAAGAGTTGAGAGTTGAAACAAAAGATCATTGTGAAATTTAGTAAATTAGAAAAAACATATCATACGCAAATCACTTCATTAATGATTCATGTGTCATGAAATCTTCGGCACACATTAAATGTGTTTCATATCCCCCAATCGGAAATGCACTGCACATGTAAATTACTAAATAGCCTAATGTTTTTATTAAGGGTAAAAAATATTTTAAAGGAACCCAAAACCTTGTTTACAAAGCACTACCATAAGGATGCTCATATCCAACCACCAACAAAAACTCAAAAGCACACAAGCAAGAAAAACACCAACACAAGATAGCAAAAAACAAGAAGTAGACCCACAAAACACTAATGGAGGTTTTTGAGGGCTTATGCAATCTCAACCTCCTCCTAATCAAGATTCTAAGATAATTCTTCATATCAATCTTTGCCTACTCAACAGACTTATTTTAAATGCCCCGACTACAAGTGCACAAACCCTTCTCATCAATACCCTATTTACCCTTATCAACATTATCCAGATCAATGTAAGTATTATCAAAAGACTTAGAGGCATGAAGTTTCTTCCATTTATCCACCAAAACCTTCATGGTGTCAACACTGTTGTGAATGATCTTATAACCCATATTGATTAAATTAATCAGATTACCTTTGATATTCTTTATCTTGGCCTCAAGTGCTCCAATATGCCCCTCAATCAATTTTTAAGATGTTAACATCCTTGGCAATGTTTTCTAGAATCACTAGCATTTTCTTCTCATCTCTCTCAAACCTGGAACTGCCTTCTCTTTTTTCAAGTGCTTCATTTTTTCTCTTCATGGAACAGAAGTTAATATTGGTATTGTTACTTTCTGAAACAACCACTTATACATTCTAAATCGGTCAACAGTAACATCCCTAGCAGTTCCTCTGAGTCCTCTCTTTTAAAGTTCAGTAATGAGTGTCTAGGAAAAGGTGGACAAACTTATCTTTCATCACTAGCCCTAGGGGGAGAGGGTTAAGAAGAGTGAGCCCCCAAACTACTTTTGTCAGTATTGTCATCATCATGGGTAAAAGTACAAAATTACACTTTTATAAAGGAAATGGTAAATGTTGATTTAACTTTTGAAATTAAATCAATAGAAAGTGAAATATATGTTTTGAATTTTGAAATGATATAAACTAATAAAATTTATATTCTTGTCTACTTTATGTTTGTAATTTAAAAAAATATATATATTTGAATGTGGCTTTTTATAAAATAAACACTAATTTAGTTGCTGAAAAAATGTTGAAATTCAAGTTACACAAACTACCACACTATATTTAGTAAATTTTACCTTTTTTCTTCAATTTTTTTTGTGTATATTGATAACTTGAAACTTTAGTGCATGGATATACTTTTTACTCTTTTTAATAAATATATATTTTTCAATAAATTTGAAAAGTTGCCCATACTGAAATATAACTCTTTCTGATTTCTACCACCTTTTTTCTTAAATATTTATCCAATTTAAAAAAGAATTATATCATCTTGACATAGATTCTTTTCTCTACTGCATCATATTTTTTTCAAAAAATTTAAATAAATTTTAATATTTTTCCTTGACAAGATAATCAACCTTATATTTTAGTGTTGATAAAATACTTTAAATAAAAATAAAATATAAAATATAAAAACTAATTAAAATTTTAAAAAATATATAGTTTGGAAAATTCACTTATAGATCTATAAAAGGGTATTTTTACATTTTTTTTTTAAAAAATTATTTATAAGAGTAGGAGTTGTTGAAACATCGAGTTCTTTATTTTTTGGTAATTAGACCCAAAGTATAAAATATACATTTAGTAGACACTTCCAATTAGAAAAGTTGTGGTCCATATATAACTTAGCTATAATGAATTTTTATAGAATGTATATTTGACTAGAATTCATTTTTAGTTAGAATTACTTAAATTCACCTGTGCTGATAAGTTGACCTGAAACATGACACAATTTTGTGCTTTTACCCCCATCATCCCTTAGGATTTGCTTCCCTGTTGAAACCTCATCCCCTAAAACTAGACCTTTAAAACCCAACTCAGCCACATTTGCCCTCTTCCTTTTCTTGCTCTTACCCTTCATAATCAAGGGGGGCATCCTTCTCCTAGGAAGAAGAAACACTGGCATTTGTACTCTGCTCGTTTTCCTCTAGAAATCCATCCCCTATTTCCATATTTTTTTCATCCCCAATATAAGACCTTGATACCTCAATCAACCAAAGGGGGGGAGTCATTCTTTCGACATTTTATTTTCAAGGGAGAGGGAAGGACCTTAACATGCTCTAAGATTAGGAGGATTAAACCCTCATGCAGTATTGGGTTCCTTTCATTTTTTATATGCTCCTAAAATCCCTACCTCTAGATATGCTAACAAATAAAAAAGCAAAAGAAACCTTTGCTTGTGTCTAAAAGGATTTTACAAAGTAAAATGGAAATTGAAAATAGTTGTATATCTCCCATCAAGGGTGAAGTATTGCATAATTACCTTTAACAATGAAGTCAAAAGAGGTTTGAGCAACTTGACTTGTAACCACCATTCGCTTTCTTCGCCAGCTTGTTTCCTTCCTTTTCGTTGAGAAAATTTTAGACGACCACTTTTGAGGACTTATTGTCTCTAAAGATTTTTCTTCCCTTCGTGAGAAGGCCTATAACCTAGCAATAAAATCTTATGTGTATCTCAACACTCTTGCCAGACTAAAAGAGTATGGTCCTTCCAACCATGGAGGAAATTTTTTGTTGCTTTTGGATCCAAGCCTTGGAGACGCTCTAAGTATGGAATCACCCCACCCTTCTTCGGAATTTTCGACACCTTTACATTCCTTTTAACATTATCACAGGTTATAAGCTCTAGTCTATTCCTCTCACCACCCATAATGAGAAAAAGCCAAAGAGTCACAATCAAGAACCTACCCCAAATAATCACACTCAACCACCCTCTCAAAATTGCATTCCGACTCCTCAAGAAAAACTAGGCACAAACAACATCCATAATCCATGTGACCCTCATAGAATGGTAGAGATACTCTTTATAATCATTAATTAGACTCACCACCCAAACTCCAATAAGTATCTTGTAAAATGCAAGGCAAGCAAAAGACAATACAATACCGACCATGAAGCAAATAATAATTAATAATGTCTTCCACATTAAGCGAAAGGGGGTCATTCCTCTACCAAATAAACTCTCTCTCCTAAGCACCCCCATATTGGCAAAAGATTTTGGCAAGGAATTCCCTTTGCTAAAGATATGGGAAATGAAAACATTTTCAAAGGAGCTAATTAAAAACAATGAATCATTAATCAAGGTCTCAATAGACCTACGAGGCTTCTGGATTTTCTTTAAACACTGGATTATGTTGAGGGAATCACCTTCAACCCAAGCTTTCTTAAACCCCTGAGAATGAGCAAGTTTAAACACATGATACATAGTAGTCACTTCAGCAAGGTGATCGATCTGGATTCCACTAAATAGCTAGATGTTGGGCAATTATTGATTATATTGTGTTGGTAAACAGAATTTTCACTGCAATTGTTTCTCTGAAATTGACCTTGTTTGTCCAAAGAGTAGTGACAATTACACCAACAGTTGGAGAGATTGTAGCAAAACCACAATCTTCATTTGTGTTTGAAAGAGGCAACTCCCTCATATGATTGGGGTTTTGAGGATTTTTTAGTACTTATAACCTGAAAGTACATAAAGGAGAAAATGCAAAACTAAAGAAGATTGAATGACATGAACCTCGATGATAGACTTTTGAATATCGATTGAGATTCCACAACTAAAAACTATTACAAAGGGAGTTTTAACGCAATAAGTTTTTATATGCAACGACGAAGAAAGAAAGATGACAAATCTCAACATACAAGGAGACAAGTTACTTTTACACACTCAACTCAAGACAACAAGAAATGATTGTGTTTCATAACATCAACTGCATAGATTATCGATGATTCACATAGGTAAATAAAGGGATCACTAATTCAACATATGAAAAAATAGCAACAATAACTCAAAAGAACATTTAAAACGTACAAACAAATGCATTCTTTATTATCTTTATGAGATTTTACAATCTTAGAAACCCTTCTATACATAATGGAAAATCAAAATGTCATTACGAGTATCTCCAAAAATTTCTCTAGAGTTTCCCTTTTTCGTAAGAATCCCCCCTCTACTACATTACAAAGAGCCAAAAATTTATCTAGAGTTTCCCTTTTTCGTAAGAATCCCCCCTCTACTACATTACAAAGAGCCTTGTATTTATAGGCTTCAGAGGATAACTAACTCTCTAACCACCTACTAACTACCTTTTTGAAATACAGTAATTTCATTTGGTTAGGATTTACATCACTTTTGCACAATTAAGACTCATTTTTTATTTAGGATAAGTGATATAAGTCACTTTTACAAAATGAGAATTTGAAATTTGTAAGTTTTTGCAAGAAAGAACAGGTCATCAGTTTAGTTGAGGCGAGCGCATGTCTTCTTGCAATAATGAACAACTCGGTCTTTATGCACTTCAATTGTATTTGCTAAGCATTCTTTTTCTCCATGGAAATCGATTATCATTCCTTTTTGCAAGCCTTCAATTGATAAAAACTCCTTGTCCTTTATGACCTCAAAAATAACCTGCTGCATTCATCTCCCAAGCCAATTTCTCCAACTTTGCATAGATCTATCGTGTCTGTGGATGTCTACAAATGCATTTTGCTTGAGAGTTCCTTAAATGTTTTCAGCGTATCTATTTTCTGCAAAACCGCATTCCAAAGTTGTAATCTTATTACAGACGAGAATGTGATAGCAAATATTATGGAATATGGCTTTTTTTTAAGGCATTATGTCAAATGGTTCAAGTGCCTTACGTCAAACGGTTCAAATGCCTTGCAGATGTTTACATGTATTGCATGCGTATCTATACCTGATCCAGGCAATGCCATGTGGCAACCGCAGTTTGAGTTAAATGGTGGTGGCGGGGGTCAAACCCGTAACCTCCCACCGCCCAAAATCATATCCCACCATTGGCTTATTAAAAGGCTTTACATTTATATGTGGCGTATGTTAATTTTAATCGTTGTTTAGCGAGCAGTTTTGTTAAATAAGGATTGTGGTTAGAAACTAACCCCTATTTATGAATGGAGCCAAAATTTAAATTTGGTAAAGGCTCCAAACGAAATGTAAAGGGGTTATACCTTATCATTATTGTTTTTAGCCTTATATAGGCCTAATTTTTATGTATTTAAAGGGGGATATGGCTTTTGTAAACTCATTCGGAATGAAGGAATTTTGTAAAGTCATTCTTGGTGATTCGGAGGTGGAGAGAAAATTCTGAGGAGAATTCTTTGTGAGAAGATCATTTGCAAGGTGTTGATTATTACACCAAAAACTGTAAAAGAGGGAGAGACTTTGAACGGGGTTAAGCTTGGATGTTGTAATAAGACGTTTATTAATAAAGCGGAAGCGGACCCGGAGATGTAGTCGTCTTCCTATTCTCTTCATGTCGTCTTTATGATTCTCGCATTTCCTTTCAGTTTATTGTTCTCTCTTTAATGTTATCGAACATATAACTGGTTTAAGAAACATAACTCGGTTTCAGTAATTTCAATGGTTGAAATACATAACCACACATTACTGTTGCGATCGGGGATTTAAATCTGTAATTGGATTAAGTTCAGGAAATTTTAATGTCCTAGTTTACAGATCAATACCCAATTTCAAAGCCTTGACCTCCATGTGACTGGGAGATTTACCACTTGCCAATCACATTTTCTCAAAAGTTCCCAAAATTTGGACACATTCATCTCTTGCATATGCCCTGCAACAACTATGGCATCGACCACATTCTTTTGAGGTATCTTGTGAAACGATTCACATGCTTTGTCTATGCTGCAACGTATTACATACAGAATCTCGAGGCATCAACAGCTATAAATGCATTAGCTTAAAATTTTGAACGCCTTTTTAACATATCAATCTCTTGCATATTATGCAAAGTCATGAAACTGCATCTCTTTGAGGCATTTTGTAATACAAGTCGTGGTCCTTGCCTACATCCTTCCATATTTTGTATAATGCTTAACATAGTGGGTAACAAACGCAACATTTTGTAAGCTCCCATTTTTGTGCAGATATGAGGTTGTTGAATTACACTTGCGGTTAGCATTTGCTAAAGTTTCTAAAAATTCTTTGACAAACCAAAAGTGAGCGTTACCGTGACCATGGCATTCCAAGTGATGGTGTATATTTGGGGTGTTGTAGAACAATTTAGATGCTTTGTCCAAGGTTCCACGTTTTGCATTCTTTTGCATGCTTTGTATGCCAAGTCCACTGTAATAATCCATTTTCATTATTTTTCCATTTGGTAGGTAGGTGCAATTGCCTGCTTATGGTTTCAAAAGAGAGGAAGGTAACCTCCAAATTAGCTCGGCTTCAATGGCTCTTCTGAAACACATGTCTACAATAGAACTCAAAACATTTATAACCACAAATGGAGAGACCTCACTTTACTTCTCCAAGGGTTGAAATATCTTCTAACTGCAACTTGTGTCCTTCCTCATTATTAAAAAAATCTATGGTGTTTGTGCTTATCCATTATCGAACCCTTACCTACCTCCTGTCTGTGATTACCTCTCAAAACTGTCATGTGTAGAGCCTGCCAATTGGATTTGCTTAAGGGTTTCTAAAGCCTTTTTCAACAAATCTGTTTTGAACATATCCTGCAAATATTGTTTTCCACGAGGTGTTTAAGTTTCTTTGGGTAGTTAACTACTTTAGTTATATTTTTGCACTTCAAAATTCACAACCTCTTTACATTTAGTTTTCACAATCCATAACCCCTTTGCATTCAGTTTTACGATTCACGACTTCTTTGCATTCAATTTTCATGATTAACAACCTTTTCACATTTAGTTCTCACAACCCACAATTTCCTTGCATATTCAGTTCTCAAAACTCACAACCTCCTTGCACTCAATTTTCAAAACTCACAATTCACAATCCATTTACATTCAATTCTCAAAACTCACAACTCACAACCCATAGTTATGAGATGTGAAATTGATTTTTCGCATTTCTCACTCACTTTGATTTTTCTTGTTGCAACATGATCACCTTTTTTGAAAGGGATAAATGAACTAGAAAATCACAAATCATTTGTGACTTTTCATTCTTAATTTTTAAAATTTTCGAAATGAATTTACTAATTTTATTTGAGATATTTTTATATATTGAAATAATTTTATTCACTTCCTTTTCCCCTTTTCAAAGATTTAATCATAACTTTTGACCGAGGAGGAATTTGGCTATGAAATGTTGACCAAACATCAAGGAGGATAAGGTGACTATAACCCACAAGAATTTATTCATGAAGAAGTTTTCCAGAATGAAATTCTAATGCTTTCTGAATATACGTTAAGAAAATGTAAGCATTAAAATCTCACAAACAATGAAATGGGTTGTCACGAAAGTTGGCCACGTTGCTAGGAATAATACCAAGGGCATGTGTAATATCCCTTGGCTAATCTGACCCTGTTTTGCTTATATGAACACCAAGGAATATTGTCAAACATTTGGCATACAATGTTTGAAGCCGCTGTAGTGAATTCTTTATTTGTCTTCTTTGGGTTTGTAGGCTGCAAATGAAGTTATGGAAAGCTTCTAACAATGCAAAGTTGTTATAGAAATGATATACTAGCTGTTTTAGACCTTTCCACACATATGTAATGACTGAAATTAACTAGTACAGCTAGTTGACATTAAGACAAACACTTGTCATGCATCCCAAAGTACACCTACAGCCATTAGGCATTTAAGCAAACAATTGGCATGAAAGCTAAATGGCTGATCAACGTTGAATGTTACCATGAATGTGGAATATGCAAATTATATTTCCATTAAACATATGCAACCTCCAAATATTTCATGATATAATCATAATAGAAAATGATGCAATGAAGTAATGATTTTCTAATACAATGACCATAGATAGAAAACCTGGTATTTCAATGGCTGCCTTGATAAATTGGTTTGATTCTCCTCATATGCAAATCCCTTGTCAAATATATATAGCTGTTCAACCTTTCTAAATCCCCTTCTATAGAACTCAAACTACTGTAGCGCACTGTTCACGGCACTATTCATGCGCACTGTTCACGGCACTGTAGCGCACTGTTCACGCGCACTGTTCATGCGCACTGTAGCAGCAAGAACAAACTTGCAATCTGCTCTTAAAACCTTGAATAATTTGTTGATAATCTCTCCCAACAAGAATGATATAACTCCATGTGCCAAAGAAGGATGATTCACAACCAATTATAAATGTTCTCCAACAATAAACTTCAAACCCTTGTAGAAAACTTCACCAATTTGCACAAATGAAAGAACTGAAGTATTCTTTCCCACAACTGCAATAATTCAGGTGTTATTTCACACCTTCAAAATTGCTATCAATAGGAAGTTTTCGTTTCCTATGATCAAAAAAGAAAATTGCGAAAGCCCTGGGCTCCACAATAAAAATCAATCAAAATACTATTCATCAATTGGATGCCGAGAATGAACTCTTGCCTTTCCTTTTATTCTTTCCTTAAGAGAGCTCAAACACCTTCCTTGCCAATGTGGGATAAAAGATTTATTCCCACATTAAATTATTCACTTAACGCACTTTATTATATTAAAGTGACTTTATTATTATAAAGTTACTTTAGAACTTTATAATAATATTAAAATATTAAATAAATCACTTAAGTCACTTAAACTTTAATATCTCTTGATGTACTTGTCTGATTGCTAAACCGTCTGAGCCAGGAGTCGACTCTCCCTGTTCTCCATGTGATTGGATGCCTATCTAAAAATAGAAACCCTGAATAGTGACTTACTATAAATAGTAAGTATGTGGAACTAAGTCTAGAAATAGCTGCAAAGGCCCAATCAAGGTCGACACTGCCAATAAGCTCTGCTCAGGTGTCTTTCTATTAATAGGAACCCTGACTCTCCCAAAATAGTAACTTACTATAAATAGTAAGTGTGCCAATCTGAGTCAAAAAAACCTGTGCAAAGGCCAAAACCTAAATCCAGCTGAAGAGTAATGTCTCTAATCACCAAGTAACTGCCACACGAAGCCCTCTATCAATAATTATTAGCCTACGAGGGTCAAATGATAAGCTAATTCTTACAAACTCTGATGCTCGCAAAATGGGGACATTACAGCATGCTCACAAAATTGTTTCCCTTGAAATTTTATAATTTTTGGAACTAAAACCACATTATCACCCATCATAAAAACTCTTGAAAAGCACGCATTAAGGATAAGCCTGACACATTAGTTTCAATGCAAAAGTTTAAAATTAGGATATTTGAAATTTAGGGCAACATACTAAAAAAGTAGTCTTTAGTGTGAACAGAATCTACTAACGTTTTAATAAGATGTGCATTTTGACCCTTTTTAGTTGCTTAAATCACTTTTTAATGAAGTGCATGTGAAATTCTGGAAAATGCACCAAACATGCCGAGGGTTCATTAACCTACACTACATGCACCCTAGAGGGTAGGTGCATCTCCGGTTCAACCTAGGTTTATCAAAATGCAACCCTCCAATTGACCCAAAGCAATTCATTCTTTTACATGGCAAATATTCTAAAAGGGATATGTGGGATTTCATTGAATAAGTCAAAAGAAATCATGGAAGGCTGGCCCAATCAATCCATTCCAACCATTTAATCTAGGCTATTCTGTCTTAAACCTCTTGGCTGCTGAATTGTGATTCACGTGAGGCCTCCCTTTTAAGCCCTAGTAGATAGGAAGTGCTTACCTTTTCAAAATCAAGAAGACTGGCAAGATCAATCTATTCCAACCATTTAATATAGGCTATTGTGACCTTCAACATCGAGGCTGGTAAATTATGATTCACATGAGGCCTCTCTTTTTTGCCCAGCAATTGAAAGATGTTTGCCTTTTTCAAACTAGAGTCTTTGCAGAGCAGCATTCACCATAATAAGCAAAATTTTGAACTGAAAATCTTTAGTGGCTCACAAAAAACTGTTAGTTATTATTTATTAGCAGTTTTGGATTATGGGATTTAACATTTATTTTAAATGGGACATTATATCTGCGTTATCAAGTGGGCAGCAACCTGCCCGAGACTTGATTCTGGGCCATCTTGGAGATAAGTGCCCCTTACCTACCACTAGACCAAGAACTGTGAATCTAGCTAATAAAAAAATGTTATGATATAATTAATAAAGAAGAAATTGGAAGTAAACATTAGTGCAAAACACAAGTATTCTGGATGAAATTGGCCAAAGATGAGCATCATCTCTATGTTTTCAGGCACAGTATTGTTTCATCTAATTCTAAATCAATGTGATAGCATGTCTTCTGAGAAAATCCTTGATTTTGTTAGCCTGAAAAGCAAGAAAACCAGAATCTTACTAATAAATGGATCCTAACCATGATAATAGTACCCCAGATCCTCTTTTCCATGACGTGTCCAACATCATATCATGTGCAATGCCTTCTACTATGACTGGAGCAACATTGAAGAACTTGGCAGTCTCCATCAACCCTTGAGCGTCCTGCACAAAAGCTATCTTTTTTAGAAAAATGACAAAAACAAATACACTTTTTGGCCATAAGTCTGTAAATCTGGTTGATATACCGCAAGCATCCTAAAAATCAGATGCCCTTGAAGAACACTGATGATTACCATAAACAAATGACTGGAATACTTGTAATCATTATGCCAAGAATTGCAGGTAAATGTGTCATGGATGTTGCATTTACAAAGCACTAAAGAATTAATGGCATGGTTACAATAACCCTTTTTCTAGTGCAGGCACACATTTCAGCAGAACTTTAAGAGTTTCTTTTGAACAGAACCAAAGACTTCTAGACCACAGCATTAAGGGACTTTCAATCAGTCATACATTAAAACAACTTGTTGCTGGTGCAAATAGTCTGTGTTACAGTGGAACAGATCAAGGAACTTGCTCTTGCAAACCATCATATTGGACATTTTCAGTGTTAAGTGACTCCTTCGATGCAAAAAAAATGCAATAAACTGGCAATTAAATAACTTTATTTGAGGGTTTCCAACAGCGCACCAGTTTATTTACTGCAATATAATAGTACTACATTAAATACTTCACTTGGAAGTAAACAAAAAGAGTATGCAACAAAACTTCATTCAATCTTGATATCATGCGGCCATTTTTGGTTTTGGGTGGATCCAAGTCCCACAAGTGAAAGACAAGATTTGAAACATTACTTTGTTTTATAATACAGTAATTTTATTCTCAAATTTACCTGGCCTTCTTATAAATTAAATATTATGTAAAGTTTAAAAGTAAACATAGAAAGTTGGAACAGTAGCAGTAGGTTTATTAAAAAAAATTGGATGCAATTAATTCCATATATTTCAACTTACAATCCACCTAATACATTTTCAATGACACCTTAATTTTCTTATGATTTCTACGTACAGATCAGTTAGAGACATTGTGTGATCCAGAGCCCTGGCATGCTGCTATCACGTGCATTGGAATAATTAATAACCAAAATTCATCTTCACAATATGATACTTGTTGGTTGAAAATTTTGTACACTTGGGGAAATATACAAAATTGTGGTTTCAACCACAACACATGAGTAAGAACTCTCCTAATTAAGGGAAGGCTCCCTCTATCTAACTACAACTTTGAAAATAAAATAGGATGGGACAGCAATCTTTCTTCTTCTTTCAAGAAAGACAATATCCTTTTCTCTTCACAGAAAAAGATAGCAATTGAATATAAACAGCAATAAGCATTTTCAAATGAAATTTGAGAAAGGAAATGAAGTTTCCTGAAAGTGCAAAGACTTCCATCACTTCCTTCGGGACGGGACGACAATATCAAACTCAAAGACTTGATTATGTGAAGTCCTATCTACCCTTTTCTACACTAATGATATAAAGAACAAGTTATGACAGCTCAAAAACTGAAAAACACTATTCTTTTCTTCTTTAAAACAATAAGACGTAGTGTAAGCTCAAAGACTCACAGCTATTTCCCACAAATTCTACTCCTAAATTCTCTTAAGAACAAGTGAAAACACAAAGACTTGCAGCTTCTCTCAACAAAATATTTATTTTAATCTATATTAAGCTCAACTACTTGCAGCACAAAGACTACAAATCAGATGTGATTAAGCTCTTTAGGAACACTTGCAAGAAAGATAATATAGAACACTAACTCAAGAATATAGCGCAAAGACTCAAAGTTTGAGCAATTTCCTTCTATTCCTTTCAATTCTTGAATTTACACATGAAAGCTCAAAGACTTCTTTGCTATAAATTTGGCAGAGTTTTTGCTTGCTTTCCAAAAGATGAAAATTACAATAGACCCCTCAAGTATTTATAGAAGAGGAGCCTTGAAAAAAAGGTGGGAGGATCCTAAATAACTTGAGAGATTCCCTCAACCACCAAGACTTATTCAATAACTAACTAAGACTTCAATAACTAACTAAGACTTATTCCAACTACAGTTCTAATTGGACACAACTTGTAGTTGCCTTACATGTAATTACAAAAGTGCAAGTAATGTGTAACTTGTTTTTTACAAAATACTTTTACATGTAACTTGTCAAAACAAAATTACAACTAAAGATTACAAAAGTGGAAAAATACAACTAAGTGTTGAAAAACACTTAAGTTGCATTTTGTGAAGACACAAATCCTTGAAATTTCTAGATGCTCGTTTGTAGTTCCTCGGGATTCAGTTCATGGGTGTTCTTGGCAACAACCATGGTCTTCACAATAGTGTCATGACACCGGAGGAGCGCTGAGTTGTTTTTATCCAGGATAGACTGGATTTCATGCAAAAAGGTTTGGTGTTTCATTAATATCTGAATTGAAGTGGCCGAGAATTGCTCACTCCTCCATTCATTATGAATCATCATCTGTAAATCAGCAAGAACTTCTTCTTCTGGAATCAGTTCTCCATCCTGACTTACTATGTTGCAAGAGGCCCTTTCACAATGTGAGACGATATCTCGGAAAACTTCGCCCCGGAATCTCTTTGCATCACCGATCTCCTCAATGAGGGATTTAAGAACAAGGGTCTTGTTTTCCAGGAGTTCTTCAAATTCCAAGTATATGATCCTGGAAGAGATGATGGCATGCTCCTGCAAAACACTCAGCTGTTGTTGGGGCATGGTACGCCAGATTGTCAAACTTTCTTCAACACTTTCCAGATTCTTTTTGAAAGTATTAGAAGTCTGATCCAGTTTATCCTCAACGGTCTCTAACTTAGACATCATCTAAAACATGCCTTTCATTACCTGTGCACATAGATCATGAAGCTGATCAACCCAGGAATCCAGTGCTTGTACCTTTTGAGAAGCCCTTTCCACTTCACGAATTGATTCTTGGGAACCAGAAGAACATATGGAGTTACTCCCTTCAGCAGCAGGTTTTGTGATTTTATGAACGACTGCCATAAGTTGTTGGTTTTCATCTTCTAGCTTGTCTTTCTTTGCTAGAAGCTCATCACCTTTGCACCAGCGAAGCAACAGAAAACTGAGCATCATGATTAATGACCTCATGCGTCTGTCTGCCCAACATTATCCTTGTAACCTTATAATCGGCAGCTGACATTTCCTCAAGTGGCTTATCTGCAATAGGTTCCACAATTTCAGCTACCTTCATCTTGTTGCTATCAACAGTTACCCTGGAGATAGTCTTGGCCTTCTTAGCAACTTTGGATCTGGACTGTTTCAGTTGTTGGTTATCAAAGGCATCAGGTGAGATTTCTTGCTTCTTCCTATTCGGAGTAAAAGAACTAAGCCATGGAGGCAAAGTCATCAACTCCCCTTCAGTAGCAGTTGTAGGCAAAGGAGAAGCAGTTTCTGTTTGAATTACCGTGGTCATCCTGGGAAGAATATTTGTTTGGACAGCGACCACTTTTTGCTCAGTTACCAATGGGCATGAAGATTGTCTCATGAATTCTTCAAAACCAGAAGTGGAAGTATCAATTTCTGATAGCTAGATGCAAGTAGGAATATCCTCATGAACTTCCAACACACTTTCTTGTTGATGATCAGGAGATGGCTCGTATGCTGAAATGGGAATAGCATTCTTAGGAGATTCATCCACAAGCAAATCAGGAGGAGAAAGAGGCGTCTCAATGGCAACTGGAGGAATGATCTCATGAGGTGAGTCTAAAACTGGAGACTTGGGAGCATCATCAGATCGCTACCCTTCTTCTGGATTATCCGAATCGATCACCTAAACATGAAATCGTGATTTTTCCTTCCCACGAACTGTTGTCTCCTTAGGAGGAAGCACTACTGCACGACTGACTCGCAACTTGATTCTTGTGCCCGAAGATGATGCACCCTCCTTGTTGTCAAGTTGAATCTCAGACTTAAGTCCAAGAGGCCCTGTAGAATCTTCTTTTCCAACCTTGATTTTTATAAGCCTAACAGCATTACTTTTTAGCCATGCGTTGGTGTTAGCCAAGATAGGCTGAAATCTCTCAAAGATGGATATGCACTCTTTGTGCGACCATTGGATCAAAGGAAGTGGAGCTTTCTCAACCCTCCATGAAATGTATTCAAGATCAAGTATATGCCCATCATCAATCATCCCTTGTGGGATATCCACCAAGTTCAAATCAACAATTTGATCAACAGTGAGCCTGCAGTAATCCATCTTCAGAACTTCAGCTTTTGTGCAGAGATCTACCTAGATGTCCTCAATGCGATGCACATGCACAAAGGATTTCTTGATCTTCTCTTTCATACCCCTGTAATCAAAATCAGCTCTAGGTTTAAACCTTTTGAGCTTGATTTCCCGCAATTCAGTCTCCATGGCCTTAGCTTTTACAGATGTGACAAGGGAATATCGGCCAATTTTCAATGGATTTGTGGTAGAGATCCCCATTCCAACCTTGTGTCTAGCAGACTGAAAGGTGTGAACAGCCATGATCTGTCTTCCCAACTCCATAAGAATGATCTTATCAATTGGGTATCTGGGAAGCATATATGGCTGACCACTATAACATCCGATTCTCATATAGGTGAAGGTGGGAAACTGTAGAAACAAACATCCATACTCGCACACCCTTGCCCATGCCTCATCTGATACTCTTTTGTTCCTCAGAGTTCTATCAAACTGACACATGAAATATCCGAAGAATGCATCTTGGATTCTTCTGAAATGCAATCTGCTAGGTTTCAACGGCAACTAGTCATAATATTCCCAAACTGGTATAAGTGAGCGATCACCCTTGGTAGAAAGACCTGGAAAGTGTCTAAGTGATGCTGCCAAATATACCAAATATGAATTCATGAAGGTGGTCATGGTGGTACGAACCGCTGCAAGTTGTTCGCACAAGGCATCGCTGATGACTTCTCCCCATGAAATATGATGAGACTACCTTATGAACATGATGAACTGGTACATCCATGGCTCAAAGACATTGGAATGCTCAAGGCCCATCATCCTGCTAAGAAGAGTTATGGTGTCTCTGTTGTGACGTTTTCACACATCGCCCCATTGCAAATGGGGACCCTTACTTTTTTTGCTTTTTAGGGTTTGTTTTTTTGGTCTTTTAGGGTTTTGTTAGTTAGCCTTTGCATTTTGAGTGCTGTCGGGGAGATCAATAGGATAGCAAGTCCGGCTTGAGTGATGTCCTGATCCTGAAATTTGGCTAAGTCTGAATGACCTGATCCTGAAATTTGGCTAAATCTGAATGTCCTGATCCTGAAATTTGGCTAAGTCTGGAATGTCCTGATCCTGAAATTTGACTAAGTCTGGAAACTGAAAAACCTCAAAAAACTAGATTTTGCAATATAACTCCTAGAGGTCTGAAACCACTCTCAAACACCTTGAAAGTATATATGGAATATAACTTAAAGTATAAGTTTCCTTCTATGTTTCTTCTTTCTTATACTTAAATGTTATATTCCATAAACATTATCCTGATAGAGAGTTCAAAAAGTCAAATTTCGCTCCTGTCCTTCACTGAGGATCCAGAGCGAATTTCGCTCCTGTCCCTCTCCAAGGGACCAAGGCGAAGCGCTCCTGTCCCTCACCAAGGGTCCAGGGCGAAAAGGCTTATTTGAGTCATTCATGACCTTGTTTGGTCAAATTGAAACATCAAATACACAATGAAGGACGAAAGGAGCATGATAGAGCATCCAGACTTGACAATGAAATGATGAAGTTTCTTGCCTAGAAGGTCAAATTCGCTCCTGTCCCTCATTGAAGGACCAGAGCGCTTTTCTTTATATGCACAATTTTAGACCTTTTTTCGACATTAACTTTTATTCATAGCATGAAGTAAGGTGAAATTTTCCCTAGCAAAGGAAATTTGAGATGAAAATTGTAGTGATTTGGCCTTGAGGACAAAAATCGCTCCTGTCCCTCACTGAAGGACCGGAGCTTGAATTCCGAATTTGCATTATCCTCGCAAGATTTAAGTGATTTCGCGATTTGAAGAGGTCAAGAGAAGTATGTTTTATTCGTTGAATATAACTTGAGTGGCCTACAAAGGAGAAAATCAACCCAAGTTGCAATAAGCGCTCCTGTCCCTCTCCAAGGGACCAGAGCGATTTTCAAAGGAAGCTCCTGTCCCTCTCCAAGGGACCAGAGCGATTTTCTCACAAGACAAACTTCGGGCAAAGGCAAAGCAAGTTTTATGTTTGAAATGAATGAAAAGGGGCGTGATCAATAACTGCATGCATTGCGCGGTGAATGTGAAGAAGTAGGCCGTTATCTCGGCAATAATGAGCCAACGAAGTATTTGCCGTAAAACCTCCAGTCAGATAGTCATGCATGACTATAGGAACTCCCAATTCTCTGGCGAATATTGCTCTTTTCATCATTTCTTCACATGTACCTGCAGTAGCATTCAGGTAATGTTCCTTAATCTCACCCGTCTCAGCCTGAGCTTTATAAATTGCTTCTGCACAAAAGCAGAAACGATCTCTCCAGCGCATAAATGGTTGGGAATTCACGTTTTCATCATCCTTGGTAAAATCAAGTCCACCACGGAGACATTCATAAACCGCTCTACCATAATTCTTGGCAGATAGACCCAATTTTGGTTTTATAGTACATCCTAACAAAGGACGACCATATTTGTTTAATTTATCTCTTTCTACTTGAATACCATGTGGTGGGCCTTGGAAAGTTTTTGAATAAGCAGGAGGAATTCGTAAATCTTCCAGACGTAGAGCCCGTAAGGCTTTGAATCCAAATACATTACCTACAATAGAAGTGAACAGGTTAGTAACAGAACCTTCTTCAAAAAGATCTAAAGGGTAAGCCACATAGGCAATAAATTGACTTTCCTCTCCAGGAACGGGTTCAATATCATAGCATCGCCCCTTGTAACGATCAAGACTGGTAAGTCCATCGGTCCAAACAGTCATCCACGTACCAGTGGAAGATTCGGCGGCTACTGCTGCTCCCGCTTCTTCGGGGGGTACTCCAGGTTGAGCAGTGACTCGGAATGCTACTAAGATATCGGTATCTTTGGTCTGATATTCCGGAGTATAATAAGTTAATCTGTAATCTTTAACACCAGCTTTGAATCCGACACTTGCTTTAGTCTCTGTTTTTGGTGACATAAATAAGTCCCTCCCTATGATTTATTGGTTAATAGCTCTTACAAGAACGAGGTCTACTCAACCTGGGTGTCGAACGTAAAGAATCACTTTTGTATTACAAAATTTTTTGTAATACAAAATACTCATTTTGTAGCCTTTATTGTCAAAAAGGCTTTTCTTTCAAGTGATATTGTATCATGTTATGTATGTATGACGCAACCCAATTTCTTATTTCGATTGACCTGAGGACCTTTCCGCAATTCTCATTTTATATAGAAAAAAAATATAGATTTCTTCATTTTAGGCGAAAAAGAAAATGAGAAAAAAATTGCAATAGCAGACCGTATGGGCATAGGTGAAAATGTGCCTAGTTATTGGCTCAGGCAAATTGAAGACTTCTTTATGATCGTTATCCATTTACTTCCAATTTCATAAATTAATATTTCTTTATCTGAACAAAAGAGCATCAGCAGCCTCTAGTCGTGTTCTAGCTCTTTTGAGAGCCACATCAGCCTCGATTGCTTGTCTCTTGCCTTCAGCTCGCGCACGATCAGCTGCAGCTAGTCTAAAACTTTCCTGAGCCTCTTGAAGATCAATATCAATACCTCTTTCTGCATTATTTACCAATAATGTGATTTCATTATTGTCTATCATGGCAAAACCACCCATCAAAGCCATAGTGGACCACTGAGCATTGAGTCGTATCTTCATGAATCCTATATCCAAAGCTGTTACAAGTGCAGTATGGTTCGGTAATACACCCATTTGACCATTATTAGTAGCTAATATTATTTCTTGAACTTCTGAATCCCAAACAACTCGATTGGGAGTGACTACACGAAGGTTTAGGTTCATTTTGTTTCTTTAAATTTCTTTTAAGTTCATAGCCTTTGCGGTAGCTTCATCAATGTTACCCACCAAATAAAAAGACTGTTCGGGTAGAACATCTAATTCTCCGGAAAGGATCATTTGAAAACCTCTAATTGATTCATTATTTAAATGAAAAAAGAAAAATAAGACCTTACCATTCTTTGTAGCAAAACACAAGTAAGCTCATAGTTACAAAATTGCTCCTGTCCTCTCCAAGGGACCAGAGCAAAATCTTCAAAATGCCTAAGTGCCTAACATTTTGAAATGCTATTTCTTGTTGCCAGGACTCAAGATGAAGTGGGGAGTGATGTTCTACGTCTAGAAAGTAATTCAAGGTTGATATGATCAAGAGTTTGTGCAATGAACCAAAAGTCGCTCCTGTCCCTCACCAAGGGACCAGGGCGAAAATGCCTTAAGGCAAGCTCCTTCCAAAGATCACATGAATTAAACTTAAAGTTCCAGATAAAATGCCATTTTGAACGTCAAGGATGAGGTTTTGAACGTAAAAAATGAAGGATGGAAGACAAAAATGCAGGAGCGCTCCTGTCCCTCTCCAAGGGACCAGAGCGAAGTTATCAAAATTCATTGTTTTTTGCCTTATTTTAGCAAATCGCACTAGATGCCAAGTTCGCCAAAAAACTTCGAAATATTTTTAAAAATTCTAATTAAATTGGCATTTAATGAAAATCGCATAGCATTTAATAATTAATTTTGAGCCTTGGAAAATCGTTTTTTTTTTATTAATTGAGGCATTTCGAAATTAATTATTATTAATTTAAATTTAAAAGAAGAGCGCTTGAGGTATCATTTTTTTATTGCTTAATTAAGTCGGCCTCTTCCTTTTTAGTTTTATTTATTTTTTTGGCCTATTTTCATCAAGTCGGCCTATGGGGAGGTGAAATGGTGAGCGCTCTATATATTTGGGGTGTGTTTTTCATTATTCAAATCATCCACTCATTGTTTCAAGTGCGATTTGGAGAAGCAAGGAAGGAGGTGCGAAGTCTAGCTTGTGTGGAGCGAATTTCTACCAAGTGTGGAGACTAAGGAAGGCGAAATTCATCTTGAAGGCTATTGCAGAGGCGTATTTCTTGCTAGATTGGAGGATAAATTCCAGATGTTTTGAAGGTGTTGAAGGCTAGAGGTGGTGGAGTTAATGCTTGTGAAGACTAAAGGGGGCGCATTTTGCTAAAGGGAGTCTTGATCTACATTTTGCCTAGCGAATTCTCCTATTTTTGCATCATTTTTTTAGAATTAATTCCCAAGTGGAGGTATGGCGTAATCACCTTGGCACCATTTTTGAAGATTTAAATTTTGCTTTGAAAATCCTAAATTAGGAAATGATAACTCAAGATTTATCATGAAGTTTCCTAATTAAAATCTTGAATCTTCCTTTTAAAGTTTAATTTTTAGATTTCAAGATATATTACTAATTTTGAAATGTTGTGTAGGTATCAAGATGGCGACTCCCAAGCTCGAAAGATCTACAAGTCGGAAGACTCTCCTCAAGGAAAATCAAGCCAGATCAAGGACGATCAAGCAAGGACAAGGGCGACCTCCTCCAGCCTAGCATTGACAAGGACGACATTCTTTGGACTAATGTCATCAAGGGCGACCTTCTTTGACCCAGCCTAGCATCGACAAGGACGGCCTTCTTTGGACTAACGTCATCAAGGGCGACTTCTCCAATCCAAAATTCCAAGGCGAGGTACAACAATCATCCTGCACATCAAGGACACAAGAAGTTAGAACAAGGGTTCGTTGAAGAAGCAGATAGTTCCAGATGAATTAATTAAAGCTAGCTTCTCAACAACATCAAGTTGAATATCTACCAAGTTACAAGTGTCAGACGAGGTGGCATCCTAGTCATCACTTCTCCAATCAGTGTGGTCCACCTCAGCATTTCCAGATTCAATGTACCTAACTCATGGAAGGTGGCACAAACTCTGATGTACCTACCCCAGCTATCCATTGGTGGAATTTTCTAGAAAGGACATGTGTCCAAGCAATACAATTTTATCATTGGTCAAGCATTAAATGTTATGTAATGGTTGTAACAAACCCTAATTAGGGTTTTCATTGTTGAATCTTGGCCATTGATCTCGAATTGATCTAAGCCATCGAATTGTATTGAGGGCACTATATAAGCCCTGGCATTTCATTTGTAAAGGGATTTAATAGTTAGAATATAGTTGGAAGCAGTTAGAAGACAGATAGAGAGTAGTTAGAAGGTGATTAGCTAGTTGATAGAATAGCAATTAGAGTAGAGTAGAGAGAGAAGGCAAAGATTGTTGCCAAGATGTTGTTGTAAAAGACTTGTAACTTCATTGAAGAAATGGTGAAATTTATGGGTCGATTCGGCAATTTGCATGGTCTTTATACTTCTCATGTTTGATTTCATGTTATTAGATGAGTGGAAGAAATGTGCTTGATTGATGGTGGAATTCGTATATCCATACTACTAGCAGTTTGTTGATTGCAGACTTGCCTTGTGTAGTCAACTGGAATCATTCAGCTTAAGCTTAACTTCAATTGTCGCTTCTTCAGTGATATGCATCAACCTAATGGTGTCTATGCCTGCAGTGATGATTTGAACATCATAAAGCTTTCCTTCGAAGATCGCACTAACCTTGTGGAGATGGTCCTGGGATGTCAAAACAAGACTTAGTTAGAATTCCATCAAAGATCATTCATTGCTCTTACATTCTTAGTGTTAGGATTAGATCTTTTCCTCGCCCTCGTCTTTTTTCCTTTTTTCAAGTCTAAGGAGGTAAAATCCTGTGTTCCAGCAATATTCAAAGAAGATCAGAAGTTCAGTCATCAAATGTAAGTCCCCTTGTGATTCCAGCAAATCACATCATACCACAGAGAGCTTATCCACACGTAGAGATCCTAAATCAAAGAACCTTGGAGTCATCCTGATTGATCCTTTTTCGCGACATCTTCAGCAATCAGAGGCTTTATTCAAGAGAGGATAAGGTACCCTTGGGTATTTTATTCTGTGTTTGATTGTGTACAAAATACACCTCAACAGTCTCCTATCTCCCATTTGAAATCGCAGCAGTACAACTTCGCCCACCTTGAGAAGGAGGCTCATGGCTCTTGAATCCACCTTTTGATATGTCGCTTGCAATCTTTTTCCCTCTTCACGTAATACTCTGCTGCACTTTCTTTGGAGATTTCCATGTAAACAGGTGCACGAGGTATTCTAAAGACCTTCTCAATCGTATCTGCATCAAGACGGATTATAGCTTCGCCATCATCATTTTTTATGACTCTTGTCTCTTTGTCAAAATGAAGGGCGCAGGTGAGAACAAACTCAAGTTCTAGGGCAGCAACCGGGAAAGAAGATGCATGATGGATATGGCTGTCCAACAGCCTCTGCAAGTTATTATCCTATGGATCTGCCACCCTCTTGACAAATTCTGACATATCCACGTGCTCTATTTCCATATCTCTGATACGATCCAAAGGGGAAGAGACTTGGGAAGGTGCTACCTCGTTCTGATATTTGTCATATTTGTACTTCATCTTTTTTGAAACTGGAGAAACCGGCAAATCTGACATGGATTGTGAACCTGGAATACTATGATGAAGACTTAAAAGAGTTAAGGCAACATCATAGTCAGCTGCAAATATCATTCTTCCTTCTTCAAATGGGAAAAACTTCGATTCTTGAACTTCACGATTTTGTGAGAGTAAGAGGGGAAATATATAGAAATGGGAAAATCTTGACTTTGACCAATTTCGGATCTTGGGGAAATTTTTGCAAGTATACAAACTGGAAAGGACATACATGCAATCGGGGTTTTAAAACCCGAATGCAAGTATGCTTGTAAATTTGCAAATGGAGAAATGGATGGAAAATGAGAATTTGACTTACGAAAAATGATTGAAATAGAAAGTACGGATATGGGAAACATGAATGGATAGAAATGGGAAAATCCGGGAATGTCATTTTCATGAAAATGGGAAGAACTCTTCAACATGTAATCCAGTTTTTAAAACCCGAATTTGAAAGGGAGGGGTATTTCACACTTTTCAAATTGGAATTTTAACCAAAAATGGTTAAATTCCTTAACTGTAAGGGAAGAACAAGAATTTCCAGCGAACTTGTAATCGGGATTAAAAATCCTGAATACAAATAAAGAGGGAATTTAGGGAAGAACAATGCAATTCAAAAATTGCATACCAAGGGGAAGATTTCTCTCACAAGAACCGATTTTTGGGGGAAGAACAACACATTTCTGTAAAGCGGAAAAATCGAACCCTAGTTGTTCTCCCCTCCCCAACTCCAAGGAGAGAGAAGGGAGAGTCACTAGGGTTGATGGTTTTCACTTTAGGGGAGACTTTACATTCAAAAGAGGGGTTGAAACCCACAAGATCCAATCCCACGCAATGCAAGATTGGATTCTATATGAGTTTCAAGGGTTGTGATAGCAAGGATACCCTCTTTTGTAAAGAAATGTAGATAGAAAGATTGAACTAGGAATGCATAGAAAGTAGGAAAGATTCACTTATAAACAGAGATAGGAATATGATATGCAGCTGCGGACCTGGAATTAGCAGTAAAATGTCGAGACGGTGCTGTTCTGCAAATTTGAGCGAAAGTTGACGGGACGATGGCGCCCGGCGTGCACACGGTCCTCCGAAAAATCCGCGAAACGAAGGGGGATCTGCTCGTCTCTGCACAAGGATTCCAGATCTTCAATTACAGCCGCGTACCTGCAACCTACACACAGAAAAGAGAGGACGATTGGGGGGTTAGGGATGAGGGGTTTGCCTTTAGGTCAAACCCCGGTTTTGGAATTAACCAAGAAATGAGAAATTGCTGTAAATGTAAATGATTGTAATGTAAAACAAGTACTAGTACCTTGTTGTAAGAATGTTTGTATTCTTACATGCGAAGGTGTAGATGTTGTTGTATGTTGTATGTTGTATGTGACATGTGATCTCCTCTTCAATGGTTGAATCCTTGTCTTGAATGCAACACTTGGCCTTGAATGGAGACTTAGAACTATTAATTGCTTGAAGGAATGCTTGAATGCTTGAATGTTTGAATATCGTTTCCACGTCTTGTACACATGTCCTTCCTCCCCAAAATGGGAGAGGAAATGTAGTTTATATACTTGTCAATTAGGGTTAAAAGACTGATTTTTCTGACCTTGAGCCGACCAGGAAGTGCTATTTTCCAAATTGCAAACATAAAGACCCGAAGCCCCATAGGAGACCGGGCCCAAAATAGGGCCAGGGACCAAGGCGCTGGGCGCCATGGTCCCACCTCCAGGGACAGCAAGGTGCAAGGAGGATCAGGCCAGGGTGCTGAAAAATGCAGTTTTTGATGTCATGAACAAGTTTTGGGGTCTCCATTCAGGTTCCGTGTTGCATCGCCATCGTGAAGACCCAAATGCGATCGAAATTGCAAGTGTCGCAATTTTAGGACGCTACATTTAGCCCCCACTTTAGCGGGAGTATAAGCGTACGCTCATACTTCCGGTAAAGTACAAGGAAACAACAATGAAAAACTTTCACCACGTCAAGGAGGCAAGATACACCAAGCCCCCAGTGGACTAAAAATCTTACGACTTCGATTGACAAAGTAAAAGGGAAGATCACGAGGGAGAATCATGACTGTCAGTAGTAAGGTTCCCTCACTATGAGTCATGTAAGAAAGATATCAAAAATTTTCAAGGCAAAGCTAAATTTGTCAAGAAATTTTCAAGTATCTTGAAAAGATATGAACGGGATGTATGCCCCCCTACGTTAAAGCGATCTCACACGCCTCATCGGGGGTGATTGCTTTAAGGTAGTGATACATATAAGAAATGAGAAAGGAGCACGTTATCACAAGGATTTAGCCCCCAAATGTGAGATAAGCCCAAGGATAATAGACACAAAACACAAAGCACAAGGTGACTTCGCTTTCCTCGGGGTTAGTATGCTGTATGATTATTCATGTATATCATATGTATGTATGCATAATTGTTCTTCATTCCCCAATCAAGGAAGGTCACCTAGAAGAAGGGAACACATGTGTCTTTTGAGTCAACATGAGAGAGACCAAAAGAGGTCGCAATGCTTTGCATCGTCCTCAAGTAGACAACACTAAGGACAACAAATAGAAGAATGAGAATAACACATAGAAGAAGTAACAAAAGAGAGGAGGAGAGAATCTGCTATGCTAATGAAACTAGTCTAGCATGTCATCTACCCCCCGATCTTGCTGATCAATGTTTCGGGAAGGTAGGAAACACGCTAGAGGAGGAACATCCAACACAGCAAATGGAGCTATCACAAGATCCAAACAAGGGCTATGTTCATGTTCCAAGCCACGGTGTTCTTGTCTAGGAGCTAGGATAAGTGCTTTAGAAAATTCATTAGATAGATAATTATCAACATCAACATGTTCATATTCACTATCAGAATGAATAGGAGTAACATTTTCATCATGAATAACATTTTCATCTATATCATCATCAAGATTTATAAAAATAGGATCTTTAACTCGCACAGGATCAAGACCATCATGCATCTTATGTTTAGGAGATTTCGGCTCAATCGTCGGCTGAGGAGAAAATGGAATAATATTAGTTGAAGGTGTTTTTGGGGATTGCAAAGTTTGAGCTCTAAGACGACGCTTTCTCCGGCGTTCACGTGCAGAACGATTTCGTCTAGTCTTAGTAGGAAGTTGCGAAGGTTGAGGAGGAGGAATGTTCTCATCCTTATCACTTGGGTGTTTAGGTTGTGGTCTCTTAGGTTGAAAAATAGGAGAAGAGGAAGGTCTCTTCTCTCCATAGGAGGAAGGAGGAGGAACTGCTCCATATAAGGGAGGAATATTTGGTTTAGGAAGGAGACCAAGTCCATCATGACGAGGAGGGATAGGTCTACTTTTAGGAAGTTTATTAGATATAGGCATAGTCACATCCATAGGGATGGGTTGGGAATCTTCTTGAGGAAAGACATTAGTTTTATCTTTCAAAGGAAGAACTTCCTTCTCAAGAATGATAGGAATGTCAAGTTTGGGTGTTCTAGGTTCACTTAGAGATAGGATCATATCTTTTTTCCACTTTTGATAAGATTTGAAAAGATGATCACTTCGCGGAGGAAGGGGTTGGAATTGTTTAGGCCAAAAATAATCAAGAGGAACGCTAGAAGTTCTTTCAGCTAGTTTAAAGAGACTATGATTGACAGTAACAACTTCACCATTATGGGGAAATTTCAAACACTTGTGAATAGGAGAAGCAATAGCTTTCATGGAAGATAGCCAAGGATAGCCTAGCTTCACACGAAATTGTTCGGATGATGGAATAATAGCAAAGTCCACATCAAGGGATTTGTTATGGACCTCAATAGGTAATGTAATAGAACCAATTGCAGGAGAAGAAAATGCATCAAATAGTTTCACAACCACATTTGTTTCATCATAGATCACTTGATTCAATTGCAAAGTAAAAAGAAATTCTTCAGTAATGACATTAACCATGCAAGAAGGATCAATAAGCACTCCACGGCAAGGTGTATTTTTGACTTTTGCAACTATATATAAAGGACCATCAGGTGCCCTGATAGTTTCGCTAGAATCAAAAGTGATGGAAGGTTCTTTAGGGATTTTTTGCTGCTCTACAAAGTTAATCACATTCGGAGTCATAGACACAAGATCATCAGGTGAGACAGAGGAATCAGTAGTATCAGTCGCATTAGAGGTATGAGAAGGTAATGGATCAGTAAAAATCTGAAGATTTTGGTTAAGAGGAGCTACAGATGTATTGCCTTTATCATTCACTCCAGAAACAGAAATAGTATTATTATCAATCAAATCTTGAATTTTACCATTTAAAGCAAAACATTTTTCAGTATCATGCCCAGGTTGACGATGAAATTGACAAAAAGATTTGTTATCAAAATAGGGTGAATTAATCTTTGTAGGGTCTATTTGCCTTATAGGAGGAAGAGTAAGCACATTTTGTTCCAATAACTTATTCATAATACTATGCAATGATTCATTCAAAGGAGTAAACTTTCTTTCTTTCTTGAAAAACTTAGAAATAGGAGGCACACCTGATGCTGCATTCACATTGTTGTTGATGATGTTTTCGTTGAATTTAATGGACTCTCTGTTCGGTTTAAACTTCCCAAATGGTTGTTGACTACTATCACCCTTATCACTCGGAGTCATAGGATGTGATTGTTCCATTTGACTCACAGTCAGTTGATAATGGTGAAGAGTTGCGCACAACTGTTGGAAAGAAGTAAACTCAGAAAACAGGAGTTTTTCTCTAATATCTTTTTGTAAATTAGAAATAAAGATTTGTTGAATATCATTGTCAGGCACTGGAAAAGAAATTTGAGCATACAAATGCTTATATCTACCAATGAAATCAGTCACTTTTTCTTTAACACCTTGTTTACAATGCATTAAATCAATCAAAGTAACCTTAGGACTTATATTGTTTTGAAACTGTTGAATGAAAGCATTTGCAAGTTGTTCGAAAGAAGAAATAGAATAGGAAGGCAACGAGCAATACCATTGTAGGGCTTTATCTCTTAATGTTCTAGTAAACAGTTTTGCAAGCAACCTTTGGTCATAAGCAAAATCAGTACATATTGTTTGAAAGGTCTTAACATGTGTTAGAGGATCACCCTTACCATTATAAAGCTCCAAATGCGGAATTTCAACATGTTTAGGGGGAATAGCTCGAACAATATCAAGAGAAAGTGGGCTCGCAACATCAAATGTGGGCACACTAAACTTAGATTGATTCATAGAGGCAATTTGTTGCTGTAAAGAAGAGACAGTTTGTTCAAGATTGTTAATGGTCGCTTCAGTCGAAGAGTTCATATTAGATGTGTTAGATTGTGATGGAGATGTTATGTTATTAAAAGAAGGTAGAGAGTAAGGTGGTGGGACACTATAATAGTTAGTCATAGGAGATGATTGGACAGGAGGAACACTACAAGGAGGAATGGAAAACGAATTGCCCCCTTGTGTCATGTTCATTTGTGGTGATATAATATGTAATGGTCCTTCATTTTTGGAAAAAAAAATGAGGACAACAATACTCAAGCCTCTTCCCAGTTAAACAAAATAAGAATTCTAAGCACATCTCTGCAATTAGTATCCCAGTCCTTTGCCATCAACACACAACTCAAAGGAATGTTTCATCCTCCAGTCCTATGTGCATTTAGTTACATTAGTCATAGATTGTTGCTAATATGGGCAAGACATTCAACATATGAACACAAAATATTCCTAGATACCAGAAGTAACACACAAGTAGTTAACTATATAGTTTTCAAAGCTCTTTGCTTTCTATTAGTGTTTTAATTTGCACCTTTGTGCTGACTTTTTTTTCTTCCTTGTATAGGTGCACGTTTGTCTCATAGGCATTGTCCTCTATGAAAGTTTTCAAATCTCAACTAAGATTGTTTTTAAATGAGGTGTGCCATGCTTTCCCAAGAGCACATCTATAAACTATTCTGAATTTGACCTTGATGTTTAGGTGCATTCATTCCTCCAAGTGTGCCCCCCTATAACCAATGTTCTCTTTGACAACTCATTCCTTCTGTTAGAATGCTCAATTCCACAGTCCGGCAAAGATTAGAAAAGGACAAAAGGTAACAAGACACAACAAACAAGATGAGACAAAGGCTTTGAATTTAAGACCATAGTTTGAGTACTCAGACTCGGCAGCCCAAAATAGGACTTGGACTCGGGACTCAACAAAGAAGAAAACCGTAGTTTTACAAATTAAAAACAGAAATATAATTATTTACAAAACATAAGAGCCTAATTTGACTAGCAATTTGTCATAATTCAGACATTACACATGTTATATGATCTTCAAACACTCAAATTTGAAAGTTTATCATTCAAATTTTATAATTTCATACACATAGTTTCAAATTCAAATGTATTAAAACAGCATAAAAATATAACTGTTTACATATAATGATATGTCAAAATGAGAAAAACAGCCAAATACAATCTACATTTTTCTCTTTCCTCCCCTAATGTAACTCAATTTTTCAAACCTCGAACTAGAAGGTGCTACTGCTACAATTTCTAAATGATGATGGATTGTTTCTTGATCTTCAAACTATTCTTCGCCCTCCTCCATTGCATCCAATTTTGCTAAGGTGTCAAAGTGCAAACCCTAATGGGTTTGAGGGGCAGCAATGATAAGCTGCACAAAGTGTTAGATATGAGAAAAACCCAACAATAGAAAGGGTGTGGGGGAAAAAAAACTGGATGATTAAAAATGGACGAGTTTGAGCCAAAATATGAAGAAATGGACAAAAAAGTGTAAAAAGAAGTGAAAAAAAAATTAAAAAGTTAAAAATAAAAACCAATTTTTATGTTTGTTAGACATGTATATTCATGGGTGAGAGTCCTGAGTCGGGACTCGCGAATTCAACTCCAGGACTCGCACGAGTCCCTCCCCAAGACTTGATGAGTCCATTCCTAGACTCACTAGGACACAACTTGCGAGTCCCCATGGCTATGGGACTCGCGAGTCTCCCGAGTTTTGGCGAGTTTTGGAAGAGTTCGTAATCTATGTTTAAGACAACTTGAAATTTGACACAATACCAATTTTTTTGTATGAGTACAACAATTGGCTCTATTTGGGGCACACAGCATGTACTTGCTGCATAGGAGAATTGAATAATCTTTTGTTATGTTTACAGTTTAAGACAACTTAAAATTTGACACAATACCAATTTTTTTGTATGAGTACAACAATTGGCTCTATTTGGGGCACACAACATGTACTTGCAGCATAGGAGAATTGAATAATGTTCTGTTTTATAGTAGAATGTTGCTTTATCAATTGAGAAATTGAGGTAGACTATTCCTAAATCACCTAAAGACAAACGTTTTTAATTCACCTATTTATTGACAAGACATGATGTCACATTATTGAATGGCCAAATACAATATTACATAATGAAAAGTGTTACAAATCAACAAACCCAATAAAAACAATGTGAAACATGAAAAACACAATTTTACAAGTGAGCAAAAAGGGAAACAAAATTGGTTACATGAAACCATTTACAAGTTAAGAAAATTAGCAACTTCTCCTTTTGAGCCAAGGCTCCAATTGTGATAGTACATACATGTTGTGAGGTATTCACACATCGCCTCATCGCAAATGGGGACCTGTTGGTGTACGTTTTATCATATACCAAACACTTAGAATAAAATACCACAAGGATACTCTACCCTCTCCTAAACAAAATCACTACTTGTGCCAAGATTGCAAGACCACAAGGCAACTCCAAGGTCTATATGTGCGAACGAGCGACTTTAGTGGGATAGCTGTTTGGGTAGTGTGTGCTGAAAATCTCAAGGGGGACTTACATTTGTTAACCAATATTTTTCATAGGCTGAACTTAGGCAGATTTAACAATTTATGCTCTATGGTTTTTTGGATTTTCGATTTAAGACTTCAAAAAAAAATTTTTAAAAGGGATGAAAGTTAAGGGACTCTATACTACTTCTAAGCTATTCCTATGAACTCAAGAGACAGTATAGATTAGGTGAAACCTAGTAACGACACTCTATTTCGCCACACTTAGACAACTACGCAGAGCGGGTGCAATCTTCTAAGGTTGTGCTTATAATTTTCACACATTCGAATAATACCAACAATTGAACAATATTATTCTAATTAGAAGTTAAACATCCACATAAAAGCTCAAACTAACTTTGCACATTAAACAAAAATCATTCATTCAACAAAAGTATAAGCGAGATTTCATCTATCTAAACTATCAAATCTATCATTCATCTAACAACTTGAAACAAATTACTTAAGCAATTCTAATTTATTTGTTGAAGAGATTATGTAACCATGCAACCATTCAGCAATAAAAAGATTTCAAAACAATATTGATAATGAATATTTTATTACGCAAATAGCTCTGTGCAACAATCTCATAAAACTCTCCAAAACAATGAAATGAGAGAATGGGAGGGGTTTATATAGAGTTTTGAAAGAGAAATAAATGGCCGAGATCGATTTAAGATCAACGGTCAAGATTTAAACAACACAACCCTAATTAGAGTTTCCCAAAATAATATCAAAGATCAATTACAAAGGAGACAAGCAGCACGAGATGCTATTTTTTAGGATTGCACTTCTTTCTTGTGATATTCGATGAACCTGGACACAATCTGGTAAATCTCATCCATGGAGACATGAGGCAATAGGTTGACTTTGAATTCTAATCCTTCCAAGTCATCGGCGCACAAAGCAAAGGTGATTTCCCAATCTACTTGCTGCTTCTGAAAGGCATCTCTGATGGAAAGAAGATTTGATATTTTAGCCAGGTGGTTTTTCAAGACCGGTCTTGAGATGGCAAAGCAGATGTCTTGTATTTTGATCTTCAAACTCTCTAACTGCATATCCCTCTCTTGGATTGTTTCTTTCTCAAGTACTTCTGCAACTATAAGACAAGTCTTATCCCGAATGGCTCTTATCTGCTTCTCTATTTTATCAACATCAACTTTCACTTTTTCCAAGACCTCATTTTGTGCAATCAGTGTCCAGAGCCAACTGTGGAAATCATAAGCAGCCCCTTCTTCAATTATCCTTTGATTGACAAACTCTTGAGATGAGATTCCTCTCAGCTCTCTAAGGGATGGAATGATTCTATCTTGGACATCCTGAAAATAAGCCCATACTTTTGCCAAAGTCTCAATCTTGGAAAGCAAAGAAGAAGTTTGATCATATGCTGATGTGATTCCTTCTATGAACTTGGTTGTCTCTTCTTTTACGCTTTCTATCCAATCTTTAGTTTCTTTGTATGTTACTACATCTTCCTCAGAACCTTTTATCACCTGCTATGAATCCAAAAGTAGGAGTGTCTTTGGATTTGCTTGATCAAGTGGCTTGTTAGTCAAGTGTTGAGTATAATCTCTTACACGTTCCACTTCTTTCTTGTATTGTTGCTTCTTTTTGTTTCTTCATCCAGCTGCGCCTTTATGGATGCAACTAAATTGTCTAGATCTTCCTTTGCTTGGGCCTTTGTAGTTGGTCCCAAGTCAAAAGTGGTGATCTCAAGCTCATGTGGATCAATGTCCCCTCTTGCCTTATCTACTTTAGGCACTGCTATTTGCCCTATGCGATTGCCTGCTTCATCTATCTGGATGGTAGAATACCTCTTAGTCGGCTTCTTCACAGCAGTTTGCACTAACCTCGCTAAGAAATCAGCCGTGTCATCCTCTTCTGGCTCTTCCACTACTTGTGTGTTCATTTTTAATCTTTCCCTCAACCATGCAGGAACAGTAGGTTGTTCAATGCCTTCCACTTCTTGGTCCTCTTTTGTTTCTGGGTCATGTGAAATTCCTCAGAGAGTGAAAATCATTCCTTCTTGAAACCCTCCTTCTGCTTCAATATCTGTATCATGCTCAGATTCTAGGATTTTTGTGCCAGTAGGTGATGGTGGTTGTTCATCTTCTTGATGAACTAGTTCTGCATTTTTTTTATAGACTTGAGAAGGAATTTCTATTTCAACCAACGATTCATCAATATTTAATATGTATTTCTCATTCCTTGATGTGGCGGAATGAGATGGTTCTATTCTCTGTCTTTTCTAAACAGGTTCTTCAATTTCAATTGCCTTCCCTTTCCTTTTAGCATTCTCGCTTGGCCTGGCACTATGTGCTGCTTCTTCATTTGAAGAATATCCTTCTGCCACTCCCATCAGATTATAAGTCAAAGTTACATTTTTCCTATTCAACCTTTGACATTGCTGACCAACACACCACCTGGTATATTTCATGACTGGTTTCATTAGGATAGTTAAGTCTGCATGATCTTGCTCTGACCATTTGATATGAGGAAGGGGTACATGCTCATCAAATCGGGCTAAGTATGTTCTCCGTCGTCTTCCAGCTGATCGGGCACAAGGGAGGTCCAGTCATCCTGATGAAATTGACTGACAACCTAGAACAAATTCTTTTTCTGATATCAAATTCATCTTCCGCATTTGCCCAATAGTCTTCTATATCTGCTACATGTCTGAATTTTTCTTCCTTCGTTGATCTGATGTTATGGTGAGGGTCAAAATTAGATCTGGATTGGTACAAGGTAAAAGGGTACCACTGCATCTCTAGCTTGGCACTTTCAGCGGCCTCTGCCGAACAAGATTCTTCCATATTTCCAATAAAGAATAAAAATTATACAACTACCTTCTGCCTTGTTTTTCTGAAGCTTTGATATGTCTCCAATTGTCTAAGAACTTCTAGCAAGACCATCCGGTTGGTTGGGTAGATTGGCAATCAGTAAGGACGGCTAGTGAAACCTTGGATTCTGATATAGGTGAACTTTGGAAACTGGATAAACCAGGATCCATACTTGCTGATTAAACTTTTTGATTCATGAGAAAGTTTGTTGTGAGTACCTCCTTGCAGTGTTCTAGTGATGTACATCAAAAATGCATCATGGGCTCGAAAACTTTTATCGTTAAGTTGCAGTTGAGGATAACAATCATATGACTTGAACTCATTCTCCCCACTCTCTACTATGCCCTTACAAATCAGTCTTGAATATCTGTAGGTGGCTGCCAGCAAATAAATTATGTAGGAATTCATGTGGAATGTCTTTGTCCTTTCCAAGTTGATCAACTGCTCATGAAGATTGTCACTGATTATACGTGACCAGTTGAATAGCTTGTTTCCTATAGTGATCTCATCCATGAAATAATACATCCATGTTTGGAATAATTGACCTTTAGAGCTGCCCATTATTCGATTTAGCAGTAGGATATCTCCATATTCTTCTTTGAAGAATGGACGCAACAAATATTTTGGTACTTTTCCGTGAGGTCTCTTCTTTTCCAGCCAAAACTTATTCACATTTGCAGCACAGAGTTCAGATTGACTATCATAAACCTTTTGGGCTTGCTCCTTAGTCTTGTAGGTGGTTTTACTGTGTTTTGGTATGCCAAAGGTCTCGTGTATGGACAATTCTGAAAGATTAGCCAAAACTCTTCCATCTGGTGCAATAATTTCTCTTGACTATGCTTTATAGTGCAAAGCACATTCGACAATCAATTCAGTACATTCCTTGGTTGGTGGAAATCCGGCTGCTTGGACAATTCCATTCTACATCATCTTGCAAGCAATCGGTGTAGGAAAATGTCCATCATATCCATACATCCTTTTCTTGAACTCTTCCATATCAACATGCCCGAGATCTAGGTCGGTGATATTCTTCCATTTTGACTTGATTTTAGATTCCTGTTGCACTCCCTTGCTGGCGAACTTCATTGCTATCTGCAAAACACATGAAACTTAATATTATTTCCAAAACTTAATTCTGATTTTTAATTCTCTTTCCTAAAATTTCACTTTCAGCCTGAAAAAGGGTTAAAATTTTGAAAAGCTGATTGAAAGTGAAGGGTTTGGCCAAGAAATTGATAAAATTAAGACAAAAGGATGTGGAAATTCAGTCAAATTGAGGTTTTAAATCCTCTTTATGAGTGAAATTTAGCTCTGATTCTAAAAATCTGTCCTAAAATCTGAGAAAGTTCTTGATTTCTTGACCTCTAATACTTAGAAATTTCCACTTCTTCAAAATTCATGAAATTTGAGAGAAGAGCTCTCCAAAATTCTCAACCTGAATAATGAATTATGGAGTGAATAGGTTGAGAATTTATAGAATTTTGGATTCCTAAACTTAGAAGTTTTATTTTTATTTTTTTTATTGTTTTTTTTTTGTTTGTTTTTTTGTTTTATTTTTTGCTCTAATCTTTCCAAAATGGAAAGTTTTATTTCCTCTCTCAAATCTTCTAGAAAATTTGAATTTTGAAAAAAATTTGAATTTTGAAAAAAATTTGAAGTGTTAAAAATAATAACTTTGAAAATTTTGGAAAATAAAATTATCTTCCAACTTGCTGGTTTGATTTCATGTGAATTGTGATCAAAATCTTATCCTCTTGGCATGGCAAGTTTGTCCTCAAATTTCAGGTCTCTGGCTAGGTATCTTCACATATTCTATTTATGCTTGGATAATTGGAATGGATTTGAACTTGTGTTTGGCAATTTCTTTATGCCTTAGGGTTTGAAAAGTTCGGACAATTACATGTCTTCTTGTCTTTTGATCTTGTTTTCTTGGAAGAATTTTAAGCATTCCTTTGATCATGGACAATGTTTCATGTTAGTGGAAAGTTTGGATAGTCACATGTCTTTTGTCTTGGACTATTTTCCTTATACTTAGTGAATTTTGGGAGTTGTTGTGTTTACTGTCAATGGTAAATTTCAGGATGAATCAGACAATTTGTCTTTCTATCACATCCTTTTGGCAAAGTTTGTTCCATCTTTATATGATGCTTTATTTGTCCAATCCTTGGCAAACTTGGATGGTGTCATTTTTTTATGGAAAATTTTTCATGGTTGTATGTCTTCCTCATCAATTTATTGGACAAATTTTGTACATGGCTTTTTTGGACAAAATCTTTGGACATGTTTCATTCCTTAGCAAATTTTGGAAGGGTTTCTTCCTTGGTTATGGAAAGGCAGACTTTTCACATCTTTGGACAGATTTCAATTCATGCTTTATTTCAAACTTGGAAGATTATCACATGTATATCAGATTCGAACAATCTTTTTCTTCCAAGGAGGGTTTGGAGATGATTAAAACTTCCTTGCTGATCATGATAGCAGCAGTTGGACAATGTGAATTTAGATTACTTTCTTTTTGACATGGCAAGATTTTATTCTTCCTTAGGCAAGTCCACTTTCAATTTGCTGTCTTGGACGATCTTGAATGAATTTTTTTTTGGGCAGATTTGAAAGATTTCTGAGGAGTCTATTTGCAGATTTGAATTCTTTTCCCAAGTTAGATTCAAGGATGATTAATGGTGAACTCAGAATTTAATCAGCAAACCCTCGGTCTGCTGTAAATGGCAAATTTGAAGAGGATATCAAAATTATGTCCTTCAAACCCTTGAATCTATACCTTCAAATTGTTATCCAAAGTCGAATTTTGCTAACCTTGCTGCAAATTCGATAACTTAATCAATCTTTGGAGCTGCTCCCTTTGGCAAATTTTAGGAAGAATTCAATCTTTGTTTTGAAGAAAGAAGAATTAATGAGATGAAACTTCCTTTTGTAGCTTCTTTGATGGCTTCTAGAAGCTTTATTTTATCCTCTAGAAGTCTGAATTTTTTTTTTTGCTAGGCAAATAATGAAGTCTTTAATTAAATAAAACCTTGTCTTATAGTTGTCTTGGAGACTTCTAGAAGCTTTATCTAAACCTTTTGCTTGTCACACAAGTAAATTTAGAAAGTTTTAATGCTTTATTCTTCCTTCTAGAAGGAATTTGTGATTTTAGAAAGTTTTATTTGTTTTAAATCTCCTTCTAGAAATTCGAATTTGAGAAAGGCATGCCCAAAAAGAAAAAAAAAAATTTTTTATTTTTTATTTTTAACTTCAATTGTTTAAATGCCAAGTCATCAAACTTGCCTTCTTTAATTCTCTTGGAATGCCATGTCATCTTTTATTGCCAACTAGGAAATTTATATCATTTTTATCCTATGCCATCTTCAATTTTGTCTAAGTGGGCCCTACATTCTTTCTCAGGCTTCGGCGAATTTTGCACATCTTCCTTATGCCGTGTTTTTAAACTGGACTTGGAAAGAATTTCTTGATTGTGCCATGTTTTTAAAGTTGACTTGGAAAGAATTTCTTCCTTGTACAAGAGGTGCACTTTGAAAATTGTCAAACATTTTTGGTGCATGAATAAGCTTAACCTTAGGCAGGAGTTAAGTAACCCTTGCCATGAGTTAGTTGACTCTTGGTAGGAGTTTGACACTTGTTGGACAATTTTTCTTGGACAATTTTTAAATTGATCTTGCTCAAACTTCTTCCACATTGACATCCTTAGCTAATTTTAACTGATCGTTTGCCATTCCTCTTGCTTAACCTTGAGCCTTCTCGAATTTGTCCACCATTTTTTTAATTCTTCGACCTGGACAAAATTTTCAATGTGCCATATTTGAACCCTTCAATAGTGTTCATGCCATGTTCATACCTTGCTGGTTCATCTGGACAAAAAGTTTTTACCCTGCTTTTTGCACTTCGAAATCTTATTTCAAAAATCCGAGAACATGGGTACTGATTTTACAGCTGTCTTCTGGAACAAAACCCTAATTAGGGTTTGCATTCTGCTTTTTACCCTTGGAGACATAATTTTCAAAATCTGAGAGGTATAATTTGGCATGAGGATCAAAACCCTAATCTCAGAAAAAGCAAAAATTTTCAAACCCTTGCTTTTTACACTTAGAAGCAAAAAATTTTGAATCTGAGTGACCTAAACAACAAAACCCTAATCTCTGAAAAAAGCAAAAGTTTCGAAGCCTTGCTTTTTATATCTAGAAGCGAGATTTTCAAATTTCAACAAAATGAGTAGTAATAAAATAGCTCAAAGAACAAAACCCAGATGCTAGTTTCAAAAATGCAAAAAAAAAGAAAAAAATTCTAAAAATAGTAGGTTGTCAAAAATGACTCAAAGCAATTGCGATTTTCGTCCTTCAAACCTTCTGAACACTTTGGCAGCGTTCAAATTCAATTATGAGCATAAATTCTCAATCTGGCCCAGATGACCTCAAAACTCTAACTCTAAACTCTCTCAAAATGAAGATTTATGACAACGCAAAGCTAGGACAAAACCTAAAAAAAGCAAAAAACAAGGGGGTACCCATCTATGATGGGGCGATGTGTGAATTAGGTCACAGCAGGACCCCCATTCTTTTTTCTTGCTTCCTAGGTAGTGTTTGAGTCTTTTGCTATTAGCCTTTGCATTAGACAAGTATAGCCACTTAAAATGGCTAGGAGTCAGGTAGATAGTCCTGCATAAGTGTGTAGTAGGTTTGCAAGGTCTAGGCATGATGAGTTCAATCATGAGTAAAGAAGAATTGTCAATTTGTAGGTCACTTCAAGTGCTACTCTTGATGAGTGAACTTCACTTCATGAACACTCCTTGTGTAGTAAATATCTTACACTTCTCCCATAGACCGAAGACTTACTCTAAGATCTCATGTTGAGCAAGTTGCAAGATATTGAAGTTGAGAGTGTAAGCTAAAATGAACAAAAGGAAGTTTGGTCTTGGTTCGAAATCCACTTCATGAGCTTAACCTCAAGAGCAAACTTCATCCTTGAGAGATTTGGAGCGAGCTTCTTCATGTTGGAAATAGGGAAATTGCCTATTTCATGATCAAGCACTCAAGAGCAAACTTTATGAGTTCACCTTTTAAAGCAAAATTCTCAACTTCAGGAATTGCCATTTTGAAGCGAACTTCATGAGTTGGAGTATCAGAGCGAATTTCACCTTCAAGGCATCATGAGCGAAATGGAAAGACAAGGAATCACCCACTTCATGTTCAAGTATTCCCAAGGGAACTTCAGGAGTAAGCATATTGGAGCGAACTTCATGAGTTGCCACTTTGGAGCGAACTTCATGAATAAGGCTTTTGGAACGAAATTCCTCATGTAGAAAATGGAAGGAGAGGAAATCAAGAGGCGCCCACCCCATGATCAAACACTCAAACAAGCTTCATGACTTCAAGTAGAGGGGTGAAATTCACACTTCGTGACTTCACCTTTTGGAGCGAATTCTTAACTTCATGAGTTGCCTTCTTGGAGCGAACTTCATGACTTGCCTTCTTGGAGTGAACTTCATAACTTGCCTTCTTGGAGCAAATTTCATCAATGAGCATACATAAGCAAGCCTACATGAGAGAAGTTGAATGAGAAATGAAGGATGATCGCCTTGAATGGATTCAATGCCAAGTGAACTTCATAACTTCATGTTTTGGAGCGAACTTCATGATTTCACCCCTTGGAGCGAACTTGAACTTCATGAGTTGGTAATTGGGAGGGAAATTAATGAATAAAGAGATTGGGCCGATTTACATCTTCAAGTCTTCATGAATAAAGTTGGGAACAAAGGGATGAAGCAAATTAGAGAACATCAACTTCATGAATTCAACCTTTGGAGCGAAATCCTTACTTATGAGTTGAGCAAGTGGATCGAAATTCATACTTCATGAGTTGAGCAGCAAGAGTGAATTTCCTACTTCATGACTTTGCATATTGGAGCGAAATCCTTACTTCGTGACTTTGCATATTGGAGCGAAATCCTTACTTCATGACTTTGCACTTTGGAGCGAAATTCATACCTCATGAGTTGGGTTTTGTAAGCAAACTTCATGATCTCACAAGTTGGAGCGAAATTTATACTTCATGAGTTTAGCAAGTGGAGAGAAAAAAATATACTTCATGAGTTGAGCAACCCAAGCAAAATCCCTACTTCATGATCTTACAGCTTGGAGCGGATTTCATGTTTAAAACAACTTCATGACTTCATGTATTGGAGTGAACTTCAGGTTTGAAGAGTTTAGAGCGAATTTCACATTTGAAGCAACTTCATGAGTTGAAGCATTGAAGCGAACTTCAGGTTTGAAGAGTTTGAAGCGGATTTCATGTTTGGAAAAGACCAGCAAGCCTAGCAAACAAGGCAATGGAAATAAGACTCCATGTGCATACCTGTTGTGACGTTTTCACACATCGCCCCATTGCAAATGGGGACCCATGTTTTTTGCTCGTTTTGTTCGTTTTCGCTTTGCTTTTTTAGGGTTTTGTTAGTTTGTTAGTTGTCTGGATTTAGGGTCAAGCCTTAGGGTTTTAATTACCGTCTTTTCAGGCCAGAATCCAGTCAGTTCTGAGAGCTTTTTGAGCTTCCTTTCGTAGGATGCAAATTTTGAATGCAATGAATTCGCCAGAATGGTCTAATTTTCAATTGGAATGTTGATGCAAAGCTTAAATTTGTCTAAGTGTTGAAGATGAAATGCGAATTTTTGTCCAATTGAATATTTTGACCAAATTTTGACATTTTTGATTTTTGATCCTAGGCATCTCAAATGATTTGTTTTCGCCTTGTGAAGTGTTAAAATGTCTAAAATCATGTTATTTTGGCCTGTAGGAGCAAAATCGCTCCTGTCCCTCAGTGAAGGACGGGAGCTCGTTTTCAAATATTTTACTATTCCTGCAGGGTCAAGATGAATTACGAATTGGAAGTGATGGAGAAAGGCGAGATCTTTCCATTGAATATAAATTGAAGATTTTCATGAGCACAGAAATGCCTCCAAGGGAAAAATCGCTCCTGTCCCTCAGTGAAGGACCGGAGCTACAAATCCAATTTTGCTTTGTCCTTGCAAGATTTTAACGTCTTGACGATGTGAAAAGATCCAAAGAGGTGCATTTTATCAAATGAATATAACTTGAAGCACTATCGGGGAGATCAACAGGATAACAAGTCCGGCTTGAGTAAGGTCCTGATCCTGAAATTTGGCTAAGTCTGGAATGTCCTGATCCTGAAATTTGACTAAGTCTGGAAACTGAAAAAACCTCCAAAAACTAGATTTTGCAATATAACTCCTGGAGGTCTGAAACCACTCTCAAACATCCTGAAAGTATATATGGAATATAACTTAAAGTATAAGAAGGAAATGTTTCTTCTTTCTTATACTTAAATGTTATATTCCATAAAAATTATCCTGATAGAGAGTGCGAAAAGTCAAATTTCGCTCGTGTCCTTCTCCAAGGGTCCAGAGCGAAAAGCGCTCCTGTCCCTCTCCAAGGGACCAAGGCGAATCGCTCGTGTCCCTCACCAAGGGACCAGAGCGAAAATGCTTAGTTGAGCCATTCCTGACCTTGTTTGGACGAATCGAGACATCAAAGGCATGGTGAAGGACGAAATGAGCATGATAGAGCATCCAGACTTGATCAAAAACAACGAAATGATGAAGTTTTTGCCTAGAGGGTCAAATTCGCTCCTGTCCCTCACTGAAGGACCAGAGCGAAATTCTTCATAAGGTACGATCTAGGCAAAGACCAAGCAAGTTTTATGTTTGAAGGCAAGAAAGGAGGCGAGATGAACGCGTTTAAGACAAATTGAAGATTATGAAACGCCAACAAGGGACCAAAATGTCCAAGTTCGCTCCTGTCCCTCAGTCAAGGACCAGGGCGATGAGTCGGCCTCAATGAATTGATGGTGTAAGCGCTTATATAAGGGGGGTGAAAGATTTCATTTTTACATCACCATTTTATCATTCAAATGCGATCAAAGGGAGAAGTGCGAAGTTGTATTCAAAGGGGCGAATTTTATTTCAAAGCAAGGTGGTGCGAACTTGAAGTTTCCATTTGAGCGAAGTTGCCTAGGACGTCAAAGACATATCAAAGATGGCGGAAGTGCGAACTTGTCCAAGGCATTGGAGATCACGTCAAAACTTGAAAGGTGGCGAAATTGCTATTTTGAAGAGGAGATCACGTTGAACACATCTAGTATCAATTTGGCCTAGGCAATTTTATTTATTTTGCATTTTAGAGTTAAGCTCTCAAAGAGGTATGGTGATATGGATTTATTGTTTTGATTTTGAGCGTTGATCGTCATTGCCTTAATTTTGAATTTTGAAAATTTTGTTTTGCCTTAGCTCAGTTTTTTTTAGGAAATGATTAATAAAGGACTTATCATTAAGTTTCCTAAAATTTGCTCTCTAATTTATGTTATGTATTGCAAAATCATGGTACTAATTCTGAAATGTTGTGTAGGCATCAAATGGAGATCTCTTCAAGGAAAATCAAGCCGGATCAAGGACGGTCTTCGCCAGGACGATCAAGCCAGGACAAGGGCGAACTCTTTCAATCCAGTGTTCCAAGGCGAGGTATATCATCTTCCTGCACATCAAGGACGCAAGGAGTTAGAACAAGGGCTCGTTGAAGAAGCAAAATAGTTCCAGATGAATTAATTAAAGCAAGCTTCTCAACAACATCAAGTTGAATATCTACCAAGTTCCAAGTGTCAAATGAGGTGGCGTCCTAGTCATCATTTCTCCAATCAGTGAAGTCCATCTCAGCATGTCCAGATTCAATGTACTTAACTCATGGAAGGTGGCACAAACTCCGATGTACCTACCCCGGCTATCCATTGGTCGATTTTTCTAAAAGGGACATGTGTCCAAGCAATACAATTTTATCATTGGTCAAACATTAAATGTTATGTAATGGTTGTAACAAACCCTAATTAGGGTTTTTCATTGTTGAATCTTGGCCATTGATCTTGAATTGATCTAAGCCATCAAATTGTATTGTGGGCACTATATAAGCCCAGACATTTCATTTGTAAAAGATTTTAGAGAGAATTAGAGAGAGATAGTTAGAAATAGTTGAAAGTAGTTAGTAGTTAGAGAGTAGAATAGGAGGACAAGGCAAGAAATTGTTGCCATTGATTGTAAACAAACTCCATTTTCATTGAAGTAATGGTGAAATATGTCGTTTTCTTGCAATTTGCATGGTTTCTTGTTGAAGTCTTCAATCTTAGATGGTAGATAATTAGATGAATGGAGGAAATGTGCTTGATTAATGGTGAAATTCGTATACCCATACTACTAGCAGTTTGTTGATTGCAGACTTGCCTTGTGTAGTCAACTGGAATCGTTCAACTCAAGCTCAATTTCAATTTGTCGCCTCTCCATTGATATGCATCAACTTGGATGGTATCTATGGCTGCGGTGATGATTTGAACATCATAAAGCTTCCCATAGAAGATCGCACTAGCCTTGTGTAGATGTTCCATTGATGTCAAAACAAGACCTAGTTAGAGTTTCATCAAAAATCAAGTCATTGCTCCTACATTCTTAGTATTAAGATTAGATCCTCTCTTCACCCCCATCCTTTTTCCATTTTTAATCTAAGCTAGTAAGAGCCTGTGTTCCAGCAAAGCAGATCGGAAGTTCAATGTAAGTCCCCTTGTGATTCCAGCAAATCACATCATACCACTGGAGCTTATCCACACGTAGAGACCCTACTAAAAGAACCTTGGAGTCCACCTAACTGATCCTTTATGCGAATCTTCAGCAGTTAGCGACTTTATTCAAGAGAGGATAAGATACCCTTAGGTATTTTATTCTGTGTATGATTGTGTACAAAATACACGTCAACAATACCCCTTAGATCGAAATTTACAACTTCATAAGTTGCTGTTTTGGAGCGAAATTTACAACTTCATGAGTTGCTGTTTTGGAGCGAAATTTGCAACTTCATGAGTTGCCATTTTGGAGCGATTTTATAACTTCATGAGTTGAAGGTTTGGGGCGAACTTCATAAGATCAAGGTTTGGAGCGAATTTCATGAATAAGCAAGGTGATTGAAACAAGTTACAAGTGCACACCATCTAGAGCAATCTTCATCTTCAAGCCTACACAAGCAAATCTCAACTTCATGAACTCCACAAGCTCAACATGCAAGAGTAAACTTCATGATTTGACCTACATGAGCAAACTTCCCAATTTGTAGAGTATGAGCGAAGCTTAAGAAAATAAAGAAGATTAAGGTGAGAGAAACTTAATGAACATCAAGGATGGAATACACTTCAAGAGCTCCTCTTTGCGAGCAAAAAGCAACTTCAAGTGTCCCTTTATGAGGGTGAATTCTCTTTATATGCTTTAATTAAATCTATATATCAAGTATATTTGATACTCGCTTGTTTCTTTTGCAGGAAACAAAGAAAGAAATAAGGAGATCACACAAGAAACGTTCATGACATGAAGAGAGTCACAAGAGGAGTTTGAAATTCTGAAGGAGAGAGACAATGGTGACATCAGGAGCTCATCAATACTTCAAAACTAAGATTTATACCTTGCACTTCCATAATCAAGGCATTCGGGAAGCAGATAGTTTCAGAAGAGTTAATCAAAGTTTGCTTCTCATCATCATCATCACATTGAGCAACTGGATAATGTTGAGTATCAAGAAATGTCTTCATGATGATGATCTATCAAGCCTACAACGTGCAAGTTGAGGTGGAATCCTAGTCATCATCCTAGTCACTACCTCCACCAATAAGAGAAGTTCCACATCAGCTTGTCTTGATTCAATGAACCTGACTCACTAGTGATAGCACAAACTCAGAGGCACCTGCCCTTGTTATCTATTGGTCCACACTCATTGAATGTAATTTGCCCATTGGCTAAGAAGATTTTGTTGTAACAAACCCTAATTAGGGTTTTCATTGTAAAATCTTGGCCATTGATGGAGATTCAATCTTGGACATTCGTTGTAAATGAGCTCTCTATAAAAAGCTTAGACTCTTCATTTGTAAAGGTTAATAGTTGGTTAATAGTTAATAGTGAGTAGAATAGTGAATAGCTAGAATAGCAATTAGAATAGCAGCTAGATTAGGAGAAGGCAAAGATTGTTGCTAAACCTTGTTGTAGAGAACAATTGATTTCATTGAAGTTATGGTGAATTTGATTTGTTGCTTCAACAACTCGCATGGTCTTTACTTCTCAATTTACTTTCATGTTGATTAGTTTGAATAGAGAAAATTGTTGAATGTATTCATGAGGAATCCGTCTAATCCATATCACTAGCCTCTTACTGATTGTAAGTGAGCCTTGTGTGGTCAACTAGAATGATATGAACTTTGAATCGTTCTACACTCATTGCTTATGCATTAACTTGAATGGTGATCAATGTTTAATGGTAATGATTCGAACATCTTTGAAATATCCTTAGAAGATTGCACCGAGCTTGTGTCAAATTGTTCATGTTGATGGTGAGACCTCGCTCGGTAGGATTCCCTCTCATCATTCATCCATTTTCTCGCATTCTTAGGATTAGAATAGACTCTCTCAACCCCTCATCTTTTGCCATTTTTTTCAATTTTTTCAAACTCTAGCTAGTTTAGGATCAAAAGCATCACCATATTGTAACATCAAATGATCTAAGTTCCAGCGAATCAAGCATTCAGGCATTCAAATGTAAGTCCCCTTGTGATTCCAACATAATCACATCAACCAACGGAGCTTATCCACACGTAGTGACCCTACATTCATGAACCTTGGAGTCTTCTCACGTGATCCTTAAGCTAATCTTCAACATCTGAGAGATTTTATTCAAGAGAGGATAAGATACTTAGGTATTTTATTACATGTTTGCATGTGCCTAAAAAACACATCAACAATACCATAAAAACCTTTGCAACCTATTCCAAAACCTTTGCCAAACTTTATCAACAATTCAAGATTTAGGTGGATGGGAATGATCATCCCATGAAAACTTCAGCACAAATTGATTGATATGCGCATTGGCTCTAAATGATATACTTCCATAACAAGAATCCTATTTAGCAGGAAGATATGTTGTGCCTCCTAGAGGTAGCTAGCAAGATTGTATAGCTATAGCACTACTACAAGAATAGACATCACATGTTTGAGTTGATCCTCGCCACCTATCTCTTTGACTTACGCAATCCTAAACTCGATCCAAATATCGTTCTTTGGGAAAGGTTGAAGCTATTGAAAGAAAATCTCCCACCAACCCTTAACTTATGGGATCCACAATTGATATTAATTATACACCATGTCATGAGAATACTTCTTGATCTTATTGGGTTCTCACCTAACCAACCTTCAAAGTCCAAATATGTGAGACCATAAAGAATCTTCAAGAGATAGATCATTAACAAAGTACATATATTGAGAGACAAGATCTTTCAATAGCTCACTTTACCATCCATTATCTCATATAGTTGGTCCTTGAATAAATTGAGTCTCTTCAATTTCAATAAAGAAATCAGCATCAATGAATGTCTTTAGGAGGGAGAAAACAATTAGGTTTCTCAATATCAATCATGTTGTGTCTTTTATCACTAAGGTAAGAATGTGAATATGAACTAAGGGTATTTTTCTTTCTTATTGGCCATCCATCCTTTTCTATCTTTAAGAAAAAGATTCACTTCTTCACTAACATGTATTTGATCCATTGAGGATGTGTTAGACAGAGACCTCAAGAGAAAATCTACTATGTCCTCCATTGAATATTTGTTTTCAAGGTGTTGTAGAGAACTATCACGATTTGATAACGGATCCTTCTCAAGCACTTTTGATCTAACATGTGTCTCCAAAGTTAAACTATTTTCAAGGATATGAAAATCTTATTCTTTATCTAACTATGATGCTTATTTGGTGTCCTAATACAAATACCAACCTTCCAAGACCAAGTCTATCTCTTCCACTGATATTAATTGAGATTCTTCATCATGAGCGCTCCTAGGAGAAATTAATATCTTGCTTTTCTTTGATGTTCTAGTGTGGACCCTTCAAGCAACCCTTAAAATAAAGAAAAAAGCAATCAGATTCATCATCATCCTCTTTGATGTATTCGACTACATGTTCAAAATTCTACTCTGGAGATACTTTTGTCATTTCATCCTCCTCAACTAATATATGCAATACTTTTATAACATTGGGTTCTTCCAATCAATAGCCCTTCTTCAGCTTGAAAGAACTTGAACATAGTGGGAAAAAATTATATCTACTAGATACTCTCATTCCATTTATAGTTCCTAAGTATGCAAACACGACATCACTAAATGTACGATTATGAAAATTATTTCTTACATCCTTACTATGAAACACAGGGATGCATCCACGTGGTTTTCTACTGTTGTCCTTGCATTGGGGACGTCCCGAGGATCGAGGACATGCCAAGGACATTTTCTGGCCATACAAAAAAAAAATGTCAAGAAATGTGTCATAAATGACAAGACGAGCAAGGGACAAGGTGGGATGGTTGACCATCATAGGGACTATTACATTTGGGATGTCCCTTGACTTTCCTAGGGATGGCCTCCAAGCTCCAGCAGCTAGATAACTTAGAAAATGCTTTGAATTTTTTTTTTAAAAAAAAACGTATCTTTTATTGCTCTTTGTGGCCCCCATTTCCCTCTCACTCTAACATGACAACACAAAAGACTCTATTCATAGCATTTGACTTCACTTTTTGTAAGAATTTGTCAAAAATAACCAAGATCTAGAACCCAATGAATAGCACAAACAAGTGAGACAAAATATTGATAAGAACAAACTGTATTCTTATCAAGATGCAAAATATGATCAACTGGATTATTACATACAATGTAAATGAGTCTTCTTATAAAGGCAAGGCTGTGAGAGCACACAATCATGACATGTGGCTCAATGAGATGCAAGGCAAGTAGGGGTAGGTAGAAGAAACAATAGAATATTCCACTAAAGGTGGATCATCCACCGAAGGTGGAATGTGACAACAAGATAACACCACAAAAGGTGGAATTTCTCCTACAACCATCTTCCCTAGATGCACATTTTCCTAAGTGTCTCATATGCAAACTACTATGAATGCATTATCCTAAATCAACTTAAGTAAAATGTAATTATGAGACATAATTTATACCAACACCCCCCCTTAAGTGCAACTTAGGGGAATGTAGACTCAAGCTAACAATGCAAGATGGGTACCGGCTACTAGGCCATGTTAGGTATCCATCTACAAATGCAATGCAATCTCTCACAAATGGAGAAACGGAGAAAAACCTAATGGAAAATACTCCCCCCCAAAAGAGAGATGAAAGCACACAATGCTCTCAATGGTCAATGAGAAGAACAAAACCTCATGTGAGGAAAAAGTTCCTCCCATAAGAGAGAAGAGAGACCATGAAACCCTCCCTCAATGTAGAATCTACTGCAAAGATGGTCCAAAGATGATGACGAAATGTTCCTCCCCATTAGGAAGAAATAGAGCCAATGTTGCACCAAGAATGTCAAAGTGTAACAAAACTAGGTACCAATGTCGATGAAGAATGACTAATGAATCACTTACTGCAACATGATAAAGATCAAGCATGAAGACACTTGCTTGGGCATCAACTGGATACTCAGCAATGGCAAATTGGTACAATCTAAGTCTCACCAGAGCCATGCACAAATGTTTACAATCTAAGTCTCAACTGGAGCCATGCACCAAGTCTCACAAGATATTTCCTGATCTACGGTGTACAAGAGGATTACATCAAATATGTCATCAACGACAAAGTGCAAAGAGGTGTGGCACTTTATTTTAGTGCATTACAACATAGCTCATGCAAGAGAATACAACATGACGATGCAAATCTAAAAACATGAAGATGATGCTACCAAAAAGATGTCCTATAGAAGACTGCAGATGAAGATACCTCCGATTGGGATGTTGCCAAGAAAAATGTAGGAGCAAACTGACCCCCCCCCTTGGCTACCGGTTGGAGAACGCTGCAAGACAAATATGGTAGACAAGAAAAAATTGTTCCCAATTTTGCTTATTACATGAAAATTTTGGTTTTAAAAGATTTTAAAAAATCTTAATAAAAACATTTATTAAAAGCCCATATAGAAAAAATTTTATTAACAATTAAAAAAAACAATATTTTTTTATTTTTGAAATTAAAAAACTTCATTAAATAAATAATAAAGATAAAAAAAAAAAATTTAACATTTTAAAAAACTTTATTAAAAAAACTGATTTTAATAAAATATAATTAAAAAACAAAATTTTAATAAAAAAACTTTTTCAAAAACTTCATATAAAAAAAATATTTTTAAATCCTGTAGGGGCCCATGGAGCCACCCACAAGTACCCTGCAATACACAGGGCCTATAGGATGCAGGTACCCTACGGTTCCACGACCTACAAAACAATAAAAATTAAAATTAAAAAAAAATAATTCAAACAAAAAAAAACACCCCCCTTAAAAATTAAATTTGGAACCTTTAAAAAAAATAAAAAAAGAAATTGAATGTGATTTAAAAAAAACGATTTAAAAAATCGAATTTTTACCTGCAGATAGAGAAATTCGTACGACAAGCCTAGGAGGGCATTTTTTCAGCTCGAATGCTAGTGGCTGATTTCGACAAATTGATAGTCGATTTTGGGGTTTTCGGGCCTTCTAAGCGCGCAATGGCAATGACGGATTTCACCAAAAATGCTCCAAAATTTCAGATTGTTCTCGGGACAGGTAACCACCCTCCACCATCAAATAGCTCTAGATTTGGCCTCGGGTGTCGGATTTGAACAAAACAAAAGGTAATTTTGACTTTCGTGAACCTCCTCAATCCAATGGTGACCTCAGATTTGACCCAGCAAGCTTCAATAATAATCTGCAATAGAAAGCTCCAAAATGCAAAACCTCAAATTACATTAAATTTCTCTCAAATGGCAAACCAATGGCACTCTAATAGCTTTGATACCATGTAAGAATTTGTCAAAAATAACCAAGATCTAGAGCCCAGTGAATAGCACAAACAAGAGAGACAAAATATTGATAAGAACAAACTGTATTCTCATCAAGATGCAAAATATGATCAACCAGATTATTACATACAATGTAAATGAGTCTTCTTATAAAGGCAAGGCTATGAGAGCACACAATCATGACATGTGGCTCAATGAGATACAAGGGTAGGTAGGGTAGTGTTGTGACGTTTTCACACATCACCCCATCACAAATGGGGACCCCTGCTTTTTGCTTTTTAGGGTTTGTTTTCTAGGTCTTTTAGGGTTTTGTCAGTTAGCCTTTCCATTTTGAGTGTCGTCAAGGGGATCACATGGATAGCAAGTCCGGCTTGAGTGATGTCCTGATCCTGAAATTTGGCTAAGTCTGGAATGCCCTGATCCTGAAATTTGACTAAGTCTAGAAACTGAAAAACCTCAAAAAACTAGATTTTGCAATATAGCTCTTGGAGGTCTGAAACCACTCTCAAACATCCTGAAAGTATATATGGAATATAACTTAAAGTATAAGTCACTTATACTTAATTGTTATATTCCATAAAAATTATCCTGATAGAGAGTTCAAAAAGTCAAAAAGCACTCCTGTCCCTCTCTGAAGGACCAAAGCGATTTTCTTTATGTGCACAATTTTAGACCTTTTTTGGACATTAACTCTTATTCATGGTGTGTAACGAGATGATATCTTCCCTAGCAAAGGAATTTTGAGATAAAAAATGAGGCAATTTGATCATGGTGACAAAAAGCGCTCCTGTCCCTCACTGAAGGACTGGAGCTTGAATTTCAAATTTGCACTATTTTTGCAAGATTAAAGTGATTTTATGATTTGAAGAGATCAAGGAAAACATGATTTATCCATTGAATATAATTTAAGTGGTCCACAAAGGAGGAAATCAACCCAAATGACAAAAAGTGCTCCTGTCCCTCACTGAAGGACCATGGCATCTTTTCCAAAATTCTCCTCTTTGTTTAAGATTTTGAGGCAAAACCTGACTTGGATAGGAGGGAGCAATGATGTTTTATGCCTTAGATGCGATTGAGGGTTTAAAGAACAAAGAAATACACCATGAAGGCAAAAAGTGCTCCTGTCCCTCTCCAAAGGACCAGAGCGATTTTCTAAAAGTGTAAATTTCTTGCAAAGACAAGGCAAGTTTGTGATTGAAATGAATGGAAGAGGACATGATTAGCCCATTGAAGATAATTTGGAAAGCTAGCAAAGGACAGACAAGCTTGAATTTGCAAAAAGTGCTCCTGTCCCTCTCCAAGGGACCAGGGCGAAAAACATGTTATCTAGCCTTTCTCGCCAATTTTGGACAAATCTAAGCCAAGGCACAAGTTTGAAATAACGTTTAAAATGCTTCGAGGTGGCATTGAGATGCAAGAGTTGCAAATTTTAATGACAATTAGCAAAAGCGCTCCTGTCCCTCTCCAAGGGACCAAGGCGAAATTTCCAAATATGCCCATTTGCCTTACATTTTGAAATGCTATTTTTGTTTCCAAGACTCAAGGAGGAGTGGGGAATGATGTTCTATGCCTTGAGGGTAATTTGAAGATTAATGTGATCATGAATTTGTGTAATGGACTCAAGGCGCTCTTGTCCCTCACTGAAGGACCAGGGCGATTTTTACAAAACCAATAACTTCCCTCCAAAATTATGCTAAGGCAAGGTTGTGCAAGATGGAAAAGGTCTTCTAAAGCGTGGTGAACAAAGATTTGCCTTCAAAACTTGATAATCCTAGCCTAAAATGCAAAAAGCGCTCCTGTCCTTCACTGGAGGACCAGGGCGAAAATCTCTAGAACACCAATTTTGCCTTGCAAAAACAAGTTAAGCATGCATAGAATGGACAAAGGGGATCATTGCTTACCCCACAACGAGAATCGACAAATAAAAGATGAAGGACTGAGGACAAAAGTGAAAAAGTGCTCCTGTCCCTCACCCAGGGTCCAGGGCGAAAAGGTCTTAAAGTCACGTTCCTTCTAAAGATCAAGTGAATTAAACTCAAGGCTCCAATTGAAGATGCTATTTTAAAGTGCCTAGATGAAGTTTTGAACGTGAAAATGAAGAATGCAAGCTTGAATTGACAAAAGCGCTCCTGTCCCTCTCCAAGGGACCAGAGCGAAGTTAATGGCATTCTTTATTCTTTTACCATATTTGGGCGTTAATATCCTCCAAATCGCATTAGATGCCAAATCGCTAACTTTGGAATATTTGAAAAAATTAATTAAATTGGCATTTAATAAATTAATTTTGGGCCTCAAAAATCGAATTTTTATTATAAAGGCATTTAAAATTAATTTTTGTGAAATTAAAAATTAAAAGTTGAGCTCACAAGGCATTATTTTGCCTTTATTTGACAAGTCGGCCTACTCCTTTTGAGGTTTTATTTATTATTTCACCTTTTATTTGCTAAGTTGGCCTCATGGGTAAGTGGAAGGTGAGCGCTCTATATATTGAGGAGTGTTGCTTCACAATTCAAATCATTCAATCATCCTTTCAAGTGCGAATTTGGAGAGCTAATTGAAGGTGCGAAATCTAGCTGGAGTGGAGCGAATTTCTACTAAGTGTGGAGACTAAGGAGGGCAAAATTCATTTTGAAGGCTATTGGAGAGGTGATTTTCTTGCTAGATTGGAGGATAATTTCCAGATTTTTGAAGAGGCTAGTGGAGTTTATTCTTTTCCAAGCTAGAGGAGGCGCAATTTGTTCAAGAGAAGGCTTTGATCTACACTTTGCCTAGTGAAATCTATTTTTTACATCATTTCTTAGAGTTTAAAACTCAAAAGAGGAGGTATGAAGAATCATTTTTGAAGTTCTTACTCAAGACTTATTGTGATCCCATTGCAATTATGAAGACCCAAATTCCATTCATTATTAATTTGAAAATGTGTAGTTCTTGATTTATCAGGACCTTTTTCCAAATTAATATCTTAAGTTTTACCTTTGAAAGGTCTTAAATTTCATGCTTTGAGGTTTGATGCTCAAAAGACTAACTTTAATATTTTGTGTAGGCATCAAATGGAGATCCCGGAGTTGGAAAATCAAGCAAGGACAAGGGCGACCTCCTCCAGTCTAGCATCGACGAGGACGACCTTCTTCGATCCAGCATCATCAGGATAGGGGCGATCTCTTCCAATCCAGCACTCCAAGGTGAGGTACATCATCATCCTGCAAATCAAGGACACAAGAAGTCAGAGCAAAGGGTTCATTGAAAAAGCAGATAGTTCCAAAAGAATTAATTAAGGCTAACTTCTCAACGTTACCAAATTGAGTATCAACCAAGTGTCAAATGAGGTGGCATCCCAGTCATCGCTTCTCCAGTTAGATTGATCCACCTCAACATGTCCAGATTCAATGTACCTAACTCATGGAAGGTGGCACAAACTTCGATGTACCTACCCCAGCTATCCATTGGTCGATTTTTCTAGAGAGGACATGTGTCCAAGCAATACAATTTTTTCATTGGTCAAGCATTAAATGTTATGTAATGGTTGTAACAAACCCTAATTAGGGTTTTCATTATTGAATCTTGGCCATTGATCTCAAATTGATCTCATCCATCAAATTGTATTGGGGACACTATATAAGCCCTGGCATTTCATTTGTAAAGGCATTAGATAGAAAGCAGTTAGAAAGGAGTTAGTGAATAGAGAGTAGTTAGAAGGTGATTAGAATAGCAATTAGAGTAGAGTAGAGAGAGAAGGCATAGATTGTTGCCAAGATGTTGTTGTAAAAGACTTGTAACTTCATTGAAGAAATGGTGAAATTTATGGGTCGATTCGACAATTTGCATGGTCTTTATACTTCTCATATTTGATTTCATGTTATTAGATGAGTGGAAGAAATGTGCTTGATTGATGGTGGAATTCGTATATCCATACTACTAGCAGTTTGTTGATTGCAGACTTGCCTTGTGTAGTCAACTGGAATCATTCAGCTTAAGCTTAACTTCAATTGTCGCTTCTTCATTGATATGCATCAACCTGATGGTGTCTTTGCCTGTAGTGATGATTTGAACATCATAAAGCTTTCCTTCGAAGATCGCACTAACCTTGTTGAGATGTTCCTGTGATGTCAAAACAAGACTTACTTAGAATTTCATCAAAGATCATTCATTGCTCTTACATTCTTAGTGTTAGGATGAGATCCTTTCCTCGCCCTCATCTTTTTTCCTTTTTTCAAATCTAAGGCAGTAAAATCCTGTGTTCCAGCAATATTCAAAGCAAATCAGAAGTTCAGTCATCAAATGTATGTCCCCTTGTGATTCCAACAAATCACATCATACCACAGAGAGCTTATCCACACATAGAGATCCTACATACAAGAACCTTGAAGTCATCCCGATTGAACCTTTTCGCGACATCTTCAGCATTCGGAGACTTTACTCAAGAGAGGATAAGGTGCCCTTGGGTATTTTATTCTGTGTCTGATAGTGTACAAAATACACGTCAACAGGTAGGTAAAAGAAACAATAGAATATTCCACTAAAGGTGGAATTTGACAAAACACCACAAAAGGTGGAATTTCTCCTACAATCATCTTCCCTAGATGCACACTTCCCTAAGTGTCTCATATGCAAACTACTATGAATGCATTATCCTAAGTCAACTTAAGTAAAGTGTAATTATGAGACATAATTTACACCAACACTTTTACATGAAAAAAAAATTGCAGCCAAGTTAGAAAGACAAAGAAGCGGGATTTGAAAGTGTTATTGGAAAAGCCAGCATTGGTTAACAACAAAGGTGAGAGAGGTACCAACCAGCAAGAGAACTGAAAGACGATGTTAATCTTCCATTTGTTATTTTTTTCAATTTTTTTCAAAGTTTATAAAATGAAATGTATGATTCTTTGTGATTTTTTAAATTTTTAGTTTTCAAATACCAAAACAAAACAAATGAGCACCGGTAGTGAGTAGTGGGCATGATGAGGGGGAGGAAGAAAATGAAAACCAACTTGGGGGTTCTTCAAGGTGTGGGAGTGGTATGGATGAAGAGGGGCAGCCTCAAAAAAGTCCATTTGAATGCCTTTTTGAAGCTCTGAAAAACATGCAAAAAATGTCTTCTTCAATTTGTGACAACCATAGACAAAGTGAAAAAGAAAAATTTGGGGGATAGTAGATTGTGGTTGTCACATTTATAAAGATCTGTAACATACACCCCCTGAAAATAAATTATGTTTCTTGTTTTGGTTTTGAAAGTGTTTGCCACGTTTGACGATAAAGGTTTTTGCAAGAAGATAATCACTGCTGTGACCAATATTATTTCATTCAAATCAAGCAACCGATTACACAATCCAACATTGACTCATTTCATTGTTCTTAAGTGCATACATCAGATACATAACAGTGAGAATTTCAAGATAAAAATACCTCAATATGAAGGATCAAATCATCTCAAAAAAGCTTCCAGCCACTGTAGTAAAAGAGGAACAGATTGAAAAATGATACAAAATCACCAGCTACACCCTGGAACAAGTCTAACTCACCCCCAAATCAGATCTTAACATCAGTCATGAGCTGTCCTTAAAAGAAAGGACTCTCCAGCATGTTATTTCATCACAAACAGGTCTGCAATATGTTCTTGTTTGGTCTGCTACAATTATCACCATACCAGTGCTCAGTCCCAAAACCCAAAACAGGGTTGATAAGCATGAAGCCCTTCCAAAAATAAGTCAAAACTCCTTGTGGCTCCAAGGATGGCAAGTAGTGATAACAAGCTTAGAACCCTTCCCCAACTCAATAACATGCTCAAAGCCTCTGTCAAGTTGTCTCAATGGAGGATGTCACTAAAGACCTTATTGTGCTTGTTCAAGACCTCTTGAACAGCTGTATGATACTCTTTCTTTCCATTGGGTGAATTTGCCATTGACACCAAACACTGTGCTACCCAAGCTACTTTTCCATGATGAAAAATTCCCTCCATTCGTTTTGGAAACACATTTTTTGGCACTCCATCTGTCATTCCATGAAGTACTACTTCCTTTCCTTCTGATTGGAATTTTAGTTCCATGGTTTCAAGATTTTGTGTAATTTGCCCCAATGAATGCGACCATCGAATTCCTAACACCATATATGTGTCTCCCATGCTGACTAAATGGAAATCATCCTTCATTTTATAGCTTCCCAAGGTAAGGTCTAACTAAGATATCATCCTAGTGCATTGGATGGAAAATCCATCAACAACCATCACATTAAAGCCCTCATAGTCTTCTATTTGATACCCGACCTAGCTACTAATCTTCATCTGTGAAGTTATAAGTAGCACTAGCTGTTTCAATGAGTGCAGTGACTCTTTGTCCCCTAAGATCCCATGAATTCTAAAAGGATTGTACCTGGAAGTACCAAACGGTTTAGCATGGGTACTTCCAAAGATTTCTCCTTCCACCATGGATCTTTCTTCTTCAATTGGATTGAGCTCAATGAGCTCCTATGTAGTCTTCCTCTAAGGTGTCTTAGAGACCAATTGAGCTCTAGGAATCAGGTCTATATGGAAATCAACTTACCTCTTCAAAGGGAACCCTGATAACTTTGAACGAAATACATCTGAAAAGTCCTTAGAAACTAGGTGACCCTCTTTAAAAACTTCAGTCATATCCTTGGAAGAACCTTTGGACTTATCATAAATAGTGATGGAAAATAATCAACAACCCTTTCACATGCACCGCCTAAGTTGCATAGGATAAATCATACAAAGGGAAATAGGCCTGTAAATGCCTACAATCTCCACTGCCACATGTGGATCATCCACGCACTCAATTCTCTTATGGCGAAAGTCTATCTTAGCTTACTGGAACTCAAGTCAATCCATACCCAACTGTAATATCCCTTGGCTAATCTGACCCTGTTTTTGCTTATTTGAACACCAAGGAATATTGTCAAACATTTGGCATACAATGTTTGAAGCCGCTGTAGTGAATTCTTTCTTTGTCTTCTTTGGGTTTGTAGGCTGCAAATGAAGTTATGGAAAGCTTCTAACAATGCAAAGTTGTTATAGAAATGATATACTAGCTGTTTTAGACCTTTCCACACATATGTAATGACTGAAATTAACTAGTACAGCTAGTTGACATTAAGACAAACACTTGTCATGCATCCCAAAGTACACCTACAGCCATTAGGCATTTAAGCAAACAATTGGCATGAAAGCTAAATGGCTGATCAACGTTGAATGTTACCATGAATGTGGAATATGCAATTATATTTCCATTAATCATATGCAACCTCCAAATATTTCATGATATAATCATAATAGAAAATGATGCAATGAAGTAATGATTTTCTAATACAATGACCATAGATAGAAAACCTGGTATTTCAATGGCTGCCTTGATATATTGGTTTGATTCTCCTCATATGCAAATCCCTTGTTAACTATATATAGCTGTTCAACCTTTCTAAATCCCCTTCTATAGAACTCCAACTACTGTAGCGCACTGTTCATGTGCACTGTTCATGGCACTGTAGCGCACTATTCACGGCACTATTCATGTGCACTGTTCATGGCACTGTAGCACACTGTTCACGGCACTGTTCATGCGCACTGTTCACGCGCACTGTTCATGCGCACTGTAGCAGCAAGAACAAACTTGCAATCTGCTCTTAAAACCTTGAATAATTTGTTGATAATCTCTCCCAACAAGAATGATATAACTCCATGTGCCAAAGAAGGATGATTCACAACCAACTATAAATGTTCTTCAACAATAAACTTCAAACCCTTGTAGAAAACTTCACCAATTTGCACAAATGAAAGAACTGAAGTATTCTTTCCCACAACTGCAATAATTCAGGTGTTATTTCACACCTTCAAAATTACTATCAATAGGAAGTGTCCGTTTCCTATGATCAAAGAAGAAAATTGCGAAAGCCCTAGGCTCCACAATAAAAATCAATCAAATTACTATTCATCAACTGGATGCCTGTCTAAAAATAGAAACCCTGAATAGTGACTTACTATAAATAGTAAGTATGTGGAACTGAGTCTAGAAATAGCTGCAAAGGCCCAATCAAGGTCGACACTGCCAATAAGCTCTGCTCAGGTGTCTTTCTATTAATAGGCACCCTGACTCTCCCAAAATAGTAACTTACTATAAATAGTAAGTGTGCCAATCTGAGTCAAAAAACTTGTGCAAAGGCCAAAACCTGAATCCAGCTGAAGAGTAATGTCTCTAATCACCAAGTAATTGCCACACGAGGCCCTCTATCAATAATTGTTAGCCTACGAGGGTCAAATGATAGGCTACTTCTTACAAACTCTGATGCTCACAAAATGGGGACATTACACCAACACAACATCATACAAGCCCAAAGGTGACTTATAGATCCATAGATGTGACAAAACAAACCACACTCAAAGGACACCCCCTAACAATTGAATAAATAGCAACTCTAGCCCCAAAAGATAACTCGACCTCCCGTTTGTCCTCTTGCCTATTTACCACTAGCCTGCTACACGCTATGAAAGAGGGAGAAACAAAAGAGTCAGTAACACCTAGAACTATCAAAACACTAACTGCAATATCATTAACCATAACTAATACTCCAATGACAATAGCCCAATGATCTGTCTGACGGTTATCAACCACTCCAAAAACCTTATGGGATTTATCCACATCACCCACTATCTACTTAAATGCATCTACTCTTTGTCCACCTCCAAACCCCTAACGACACTCCACTGCTAAATGACCAATAGCTCCACAAACAAAACATGGCCCCCTAGTTTGCACCTAAATTGAAGGAGCCTTATTAGACTGTGAAACATTAGGCCTAATAGAGACACTATTAACCACATGAGAAGACTATTGTGTGAAAGATGAACCTACACCCTGAGCCTAAGGTCTGTTATCTCTACGGGAACCCTACATCTGTCATGGCCTAGAATTACCACCATGTGGCCCCTACTATCGTCTAAATCTTTGCCGCCGATGCTATTACTACTAAGATGTAGTAGTGCTATAAGAGGTCTAGAACCTCCTTTAGAAGGAAAGGGTGGCCTACGAAAACGCTACTCTAACTGCCCCTAATTGCAATTTTTAAATTTCTCTCTCGCCTCCTGGGACCTATCGTGCACCTCTTTTGCAATAAGAGCCTTCTTAATTGCCACATAAAGGCTCTCCGAATTAGCCATCCGAACTGAACCTGATATATTGAGATTAAGACCTTTGACAAAACGATTGACAAACAATTTCTCATCCTAAATATAGTCAACATAATGCAACAACTTCAAAAATTTACTCACATACTGTGACACTATGAGCCCCCTCTGCTGAAGGTCATGAAAGCCATCAATGTGCCTCTACCTAAAGTTTTGAGAAATATAGCACTCCCTAAACCGTGCAGTGAGCTACCCCTAGTTTAAACCAAAGTTTTTGCACCTTTTTCATTTGGTAATTACGCCAAACAGTTTGCCCTTATACTCATTCAAAGAGTTCTCTAATTTGTAAAGGAAATATTGATTGTTTGGGGTGTCTTTCAACCTGTTGTGACCATTTCACACATCGCCCCATTAAAATGGGGACCCCCTCTTTTTGCTCGGTTTTGCCTGTTTCTCTCTCTGCTTTTAGGGTTTTGAGTAGGTGAGTGAGTCGTCTGGGTTAGGGTTAAGCCTTAGGGTTTCCGTTTTGATGTTTTCAAGCCAGAATCTAGTCCAAATTTTGAAGATTGTTGAGCTTCCTCTCGTAGGATGCAATTTTGAAGTAAGGTGAATTGTCAAGGGGTCGAGTAAGTCTGTCTAGGTTCAGTCGGAATTTTGAATGCAAGTCCAAATTTTTGCCTAAGTGTTGATGATGGAATTTTGAAATTTTGTTTGAGTGATTTTGGCCAAATTTTGGAAATTTTGATAATTGATCCCAGGCATTGGAAATAACCTAATTTTACCTTGTGAAGTGACTGAGGTCCTAAAAACTTGATATTTTGGCCTGTGGAAGCAAGTTCGCTCCTGTCCCTCAGCCAGGGACCAAGGCGAAAACGATATTTTGTGCATCCTGGTTATTAATCCTGGTTATTAATTTATTTCATTTGTCTTGTGCAGGGTCGCCAGGAGATGCAGTTGAACGCAAATTGGAGGTTTTGAAAGATTTTGAGATTCGAAAATGGCAAATTTTTGGAGTTTTAGGCCAAATCGCTCCTGTCCTTCAGTCAAGGATCAGGGCGAAATGACTCACTTAGACCATTTTGACCTCATTTTGATCAAATTGAAGCGTCAGGGACGTAATGGAAGGTGAAATCAACATGATAGAGCACCAGGATTGAGTCGTTTGCAATAAAAAGTTGAACATTTGCCCTCGAGGACAAAAATCGCTCCTGTCCCTCACTGAAGGACCGGAGCTTGAAATCCAAAATTGCCTTGTCCTTGAAAGATTTGAATGATTTCGCGATTTGAGAAGAACAAAGGAAGTACATCTTATCAGTTGAATATAACTTGAAAGTACCATAATGAGGAAAATTGGCCCTAGAAGCAAAATCGCTCCTGTCCCTCTGCCAGGGACCAGGGCGAATTTTAGTGATAGCTCCTGTCCCTCTCCCAGGGACTAGAGCGATTTTCCTTATAAAACAAGTTTTGGGCAAAGATCAAGTGAGTGTTAAGTTTGAGGCAAGCAAAGGAAGCGTAACGAATCCATTGAATATAATTTTGAAGAGTGCAAGACGCCAGTGAGGCCTATTTTGTCCTAGGCGCTCCTGTCCCTCTCCCAGGGACCAGAGCAATTTCTTCCTTAGACAAGTTTCTCGCCAAGATGGAGCAAATTCCATGTCAAGGATGAGTGAAGGGGAGCATGGCGGATCCGTTGAAGATAGTTTTAAGTATGGGCAAAGAATGATTGAGCCTACAAATGCAAGTTCGCTCCTGTCCTTCAGTCAAGGACCAGGGCGAAATCTTAGTTATTTTGCCTTCCCTTCCGATTTTTGATGAATCCAGACCAAGGTACAAGGAGGCAATGATGTTTGGAACGCCTCGAAGAGAAAGTAAAGTGTCGAAGACCGCAAAAGTGATGGAAATGCCCAAGTTCGCTCCTGTCCCTCTCCAAGGGACCAGAGCGATTTCTTCCTTAGGCAAATTTCCCACGAAGTTAAAGTGAGTTTCATATCGAAGATGAATGAAGGGGAGCATAGTGAGTCCGTTGGAAAACAAGTTTGAAGGTTGGCAAAGCACGAACGAGCCTACAAGTGAAAGTTCGCTCCTGTCCCTCTCCTAGGGACCAGAGCGAAATAGTCAAATATGCTTAAACTTTGAAGGCCACTTTCGTTTCAAACGTTCAAGAAGGAATAAAGAACATCATTTTACGCCTTGAAGACAATTTGATATCAATATGATGAAGGATTTGCACCATAAACTAAAATTCGCTCCTGTCCTCCAGTCAAGGACCAGGGCGATATTCACTAGACCGGTCATTTCTTTCAGAAACCACGTCAAGGCAAGATCGCACAAGGTCAAAATGTCTTTGGGAAGATGATAAGCAAGGAACCAAACGTCAAAAAGTGACTAACTTGAGCAAAGAAGCAAAATCGCTCCTGTCTTTCAGTCAAGGACCAGGGCGATATTCATAAAATCAATCATTTTTCCTCCTAGATCACATCAAAGCGAGGTTACACAAGATCCGAAATGTCATTTGAAAGGTGATGAACAAGGAGTTAAGGTTAAAAGATGACAAATTTGAGCTAGAATTCAAAGTTCGCTCCTGTCCCTCACCAAGGGACCAGGGCGATATTCACTTGAACATCAAAATTGCCTTGTAAAGGACAAGTAAGTTTGTGTGGAATGAAAGAATAAAGTTGTTACTTGCCTCGTGATATAAATTAGTGATTAAGGAGGCGAAGACCAAGGAGTAAACGCAAGATCGCTCCTGTCCTCCAGTCAAGGACCAGGGCGATAATGATCTTAAGAGGCATTCATCTACAACATTGAATCGATCAAATTCAAGATTCCCAATGAAGATGCCAGTTTCAACGTAGAGGAAGTGGTTTTGAACGTAAAAGGCGAGAAATTCAAAAGCAAAATGCTAGATCGCTCCTGTCCCTCTCCCAGGGACCAGAGCAATATGGTTTGTTTCCTTTTCATCTCTCGCGTGTTTGGCGCCAATCATTTTCAAATTGCATTAAATGCTAAATTTCGATAAACCTTGATATTTTTAATTAAAATTGGCATTTAATAAGTGCGCACAAGACATTTAATTAATTAATTTCGCCTTTAAAAATCGAAACTATTAAATACGAAGGCATTAAATTAATTAATTATTATTTTAAATAAATAAATTGGGGCGCTTGGGTTTTATTTTCCATATTTTAAAAAAGTCGGCCTTGATTTTTATTTAAAATTTTGTTTTTATTTTGCCTTATTTCCAAAAGTCGGTCTTGAGGTAATTAAGGAGGTAAGCGCTTATATAAAGGGGGTGTGATATGGCATTTTAAAACATCATTCAATCATCCTTTGCATGCGATTTGGAGAAGACAATTACAAGGTGCGAATTTCATCAAGGAGAGGTGCGAAATTTCCATTCGAAGGGGAGTGCGAACTTGGTTTGTGTTCAAGTGGAGCGAATTTGCCATCAAGACGTTGAAGACCCCAAAAGTTGGCGAAGTTGACAAGGAAGGCGCCTTTGCTAGAGGAGGATCGCATTGATACTTCAAATTTCGATTTTTTTTGCCTAAGCGATTTCCTTATTTTGCCTTTTTAGAGTTAGCTCTCAAGTGAGGTATGGCGAAGTCTTCTTTTGTCTAATTTTTTTTGAATCTTGATCGTCATATCTTAAATTTCGAATTTTGAAATTTTGAATTTCCAGTAGCTCAATCGTATTTAGGAAATGATAACTCAAGGACTTATCATGAAGTTTCCTAAATTCAATCTCTAATCTAATCTATGTTTATACATTGCAAAATCTATTTCTTATTATGAAATGTTGTGTAGGTGTTGCAATGGCGACCCCAAAGGCGGGAGCATCCACCAGTCGTCCAGCTCTCATGAAGGAAGATCAGAAGAACGAAGAATTGGAGACAAAGATCGTGTCGAAGTGGAGCAACATTGGAGATACCAACTTGGGAAACTTCAGTGTGAAGAAGTTTCGAGAGGTCCCTTACATTGGCAAGCCATCATCTGTCGCTAGGAGAATAATTGAAAGTGGCATTATCAAGGCGGCCGGCTTCCCTCCAGCAATCCAGTGCCATGAGTTGATGATCGAGTGTGCTCGCCATTATGATCCACAGTCCAGATCGATAGTGTCCAAGGAAGGGGACACTTTTGCTTATCTTTCGGAGGAAGCTATCAGTGAAGCTCTTCACTTGCCAGAACATAAAGATATGATTTATAAAAGCATAGAAGGAGCCAGGTCCTTGTACGAAGATGATCCAGACACTTGCCTAAGCGTCATCAACAAGAATTGGTTACTCAAGAGTCGTCCTCGCCTGACCAAGATTCCGAACACACCACATAGGATCGACTTCCAGGAGGAGTACAGAGATTTGATAACACTACTCAACCGAGTTACAGGGGCTCCTCAAGCCTTCTATTTTGAGAAGTGGATGTTCTACTTCATCCAAGTGATAGTTCAAGGAAAAGGAACAATCCATTGGGCTAGAATGATTAGCCATTGCTTGGACGTACAGTTAAGGAGATTGAAGGCTACCAAGTCTTTCCACATGAGTTCATACATCATATATGCCTTGATCAGGAGCTTTGAGTATGCAGGACTACCTCACAGAGGAGTGATTGGAAGAGGACCTGGCGAGGTCAGAGTTTGTGATTCCTATGTTCACTTGCATCATCCGCCAGGAAGTAACTACAAGTTAGTCAATGATACATTCACGATGAACATCACCAGGATATTGCAAGGCGGGATTCACAACCGGTTATCTCAGGACACACAAGAGCTTGTGAAGAGGTACGGTGCATGGTTTATCCAATTCCAGAAGTTTACATATATTAGAGTTCATGGATGTCCTTCACCCCCCTACATGTTGCCAAGATATCCGACAGACAGAATAGTGTTACTTGAGGTAACAAGACAGTTGGCAGCTTATGTGAAAGCATTCAGACACAGACATGGAAATGGAGTTCCTGTGCCTATCATATTAGGGAATTCAGTTGAGGTATGTCCTAATGCTCTAGCCATGGATGATGCAGAGAGGGAGTTAGCTTTATATTCATTTTCATTCTTTGCCTTGAGAGAGAGCTTTGATCCATATGGGTATATAGAGGAGACAGTCGGAAGAAAATATAAGCATGAGTTTCAGATTGAAGACTTGGTGATGAATCTCTTGGATGACCTTGAAGTGAAAAGAAAGATGCATTCTAGATTGCCTTTAGACTTCATCAGGAAATGCAAGATTTACAGAGTGGCCGACCAAGCTCAGGACAGTGGCAGATACCTCCAATCATCTTATGATCGAGAAAGCAAATCAGTGAGGCTAGATTGGAACGAACCCGAGGTTGTGGATCTAGATGCTTTGATGGCTCCAGTCTTGTCTTGTACTCGCAGATGGGTTGATGTGCAGCATCAGAAGTTGAGAGAGCAAGGCATATCTATGACTTTCACTTTGGAAGAGAAACCAGTTGAAGGAGGAGCAAGTGTAAGTGAGGGTAATCCTAATCCCAGAAATGCAAGCGAAGGCAACCTTCAAAGTGTAAGTGAGGGCAATCCCCATCCAAGAGGCTCGAAGAGGAAAGAGAGACCTGAGAAAAGAGAATCTTCCAAGAAGAAGCAAGAGGCCAACCGAGATCGTTCATCCGGCACATCTTCTCGGCCTGAGAAGAGGACACTTGAGATAGAGGAGTCTATGGAATCAATGGTACAGAACGATAAAGAAGGACAGGCACCTCGAAGGTCACCAAGTGGGTCTCTCCAAGCTAATGAGCTACATGAAGATAAGGAAGATAATGAAGTAACGTCTCCTCTCAGAGAAGAAGAAACATTGCCCAATGAGATACAGGTTAGAGAAACAAGATCTGCCATTCCAGATTGGTTAAAAGAGAGACTAACAAGGGTGATTGTGATCGAAGACGAGGACAGTGTGATTGATTTAGAGAGCCTTGTTGGAAATTCTCAAAAGATGACAGAGAAGAGAAAGGCTACTAAGATGTCCAAGATGATCAGAGATGAGACAGGATCCAGGAAATTGCAGATAGCTACACCGGCAGTGGACAGGTATGAAGGTGAGATCCTCGCAGAGGAATATGATGTAGAGACATTTGAGCTTGGTCCAACCACAGCCGAGCAGACGTTAGATGATGCCACTGATTCATTTGAGGCACTTAAAGACAAGCTTAGGGAGGAAATGGAAAAGAATAGGAAGCTTGAGCGAGAGGTCAGTGCTTGGAGAGGCTACTTTAGCCATCTCAATCAGCCTTTGAGACGTCAGGATCCAGCAGTATCTCCTACACAGGCACTTCCCCTTGAATCAGTTGGCGAGGCAGAGAGAGTCAGGAGTTTGGTTCAGCTTATGAGCTCATGGATTGACAAATCCATACAGTTGCTATTGAATTTGCAACAAGGATGATGCAAACCATTCACCAAGCTATTCAAGTTCTTGAGGTCATCCACAACTTGATGATAACTGTAGCTGCTTTTGCTCATACTAAGGATGTTATCATTCCTGTCCTGCAAGTAATCAGACAAACATCAAGGAAGTTTCTAGTGCAAGAAAAGATAATGGATGGAGGACCTCATAGTTTACTTCAGTGGTCGACTTTACTCTAGATGAAGGAAGTTCTCTTCGAGGACATCAGTACTAGATGCAATCATGTTGAGGAGGTTATCCACCTAATCCAAGACAGAGTGTTTGAGGTACTACGTACTATTCTTGGCAGGAGGATCGAAGTTGAGACAGATGTGGATTTGCAAGAATTAGAGGATAGAGTCAAGGTCATCTTTTGCAAAGATGAGAATGTTATTACAAATGAGCAACGAGATCAGATGTTTGCCACCATGCTCCTGATTGAGAAGACCAAGGAACTTGAACCTGAATGGGACGCTGCTCTTCTCAAGGCATTTGATCAGGTCATCCACTTAGAAGAACGAATGAAGAATCTTCCCGAGATTCCAATTGCTGAAATCGAAGGAATCGTGTCTAGATTCATTGCATATGCTAAAAAGGAGCATTGGAAAGGGAATAAGATTCTAGATGAGAGGTTGTTATAGATGATGTGGCACCTTAATTGTCATTGGTCTATGTCTCCTAGATTTTCGTGCCAAATTTAATATTTGGCTATGCATTTAATATTGTTCAGTAAAAGGGGGCTATTTGTAATAAACCCTAATTAGGGTTTAGGTGTCATAATCTTGGCCATTGATCTTCTTTTTGATCTGGACCGTTCATTGTAATTGAGGATGCTATATATACCCTCATTTCTTTTCATTTTGTAACTAGAAACTAGAGATTAGATATCAGCATTAGTGATTAGAGATTAGCAATTTGATAGAAGCAAGTATTTTGTAGCAAGATTGAGCTTTGAGGAAGGAATTTCAAACAATTGTTGTTCATGATGGCTTTGAGATCAATAGAATATTGAAGTTATGGTGTTTTATTGCAATTCTTGTGGTTATCTTCATGGTTGTTCGTTTTCTTGAATCATTCTCAATCAAAGTAGTGTTTTAATTTGAAGGACAAAGTGTTGGACTTGATCGTCGGTGAGATTCACTTTCCAAACCACTAGCTTCTTGCTGATTGTAGGAACGCCTTGCATGGTCAACTGGATCAACTTGAATCACTTAAACTTTCAATCATTGTTGTATCTTGGATATGTGCCTTCGTGGTAGTGTCTATGATCCTTGATGAATTGAAAAAAATCATTTGTTACCTTAGAAGATCGCATCAATTTCAATTGAGTTGTTACTTTATGGCAATATTGAAGTTGGTAGAATCTTGCCAAGTCTCGTCCACATTGAGTCATTCTTAGGATTAGATTATACTTTATCTCTTGCAAGCCCCACTCTTTTGATCTTTTTTGAGAGCTTGTTAGTATTAGGAAACCCTGTTCCTGCAGTTCGGATTTGGCGTAAGACCCCTTGATGAAACAGCAATCACAACGACCACTGGTGCTTATCCACACGTAGAGACCCTACCTAAAAGAACATTGAAGTCACCCTAACTGATCCTTCTTGCGATATCTTCAGCAGTTAGAGATTTTATTCAAGAAAGGATAAGGTACCCTTGGGTATTTTATTCTGTGTATGATTGTGTATAAAATACACGTCAACACAACCCCAATGATATTGATTTGATATGTGATTGAGCAGTTAGTTTGACTTGGAAATTTAGAAGCATGCACTTAAGTGAACACAAACAATTTTATAGTTTTACAAACATACCAACTAAAACAAGAACAATTCTTTATTTGCAACAGATAATAGCTTACAAAGCAAGAAATATAATTCTGGCCTGCATATTACAAAATCTTTGATACAAGAATAGAGCACATGGCAAACTGTTTTGATACAATCTCCATGCCCAATAATGTGCGGGTTTGTAATTCAAGATTAACTTATTTTTCTGAGCTTGCAGCTAATATTGCCCACTTATTGAATCGACTTGAATCACCCTATTTGCATGGTCAGCAAAAGAATCTTCACTCCAACAATCTCTAAAAACCAATGTTTCGTATTCCAAATGGAGAGAGCACTATAAAACTAATCACTCAGCTAGTCTCATGAGCTACCTTTCAACCAAGGGTAACTCCATGATACCCCTTTTTGATCTTTTAAATTGACTACTCATCACTCCACGACTTGTTTCCATGTCTCACGCCACCCCACAAAGTTCAAACTGATTTTAATATATTTGCATTTACTTTGTCTACTACCACCAATTTAGAGGCTTGGGATTTCCCTTGAAATGAGGCAATATAAATCTTGGACCATGTTTTATAAGAACAGTCAACCTTCCCTTCACCACATCCCCTTCAGCAATACCTACACCAAGGCAAGTAATTGGAAATGCACATCCAATACTAAGACTTTCCACCTCATACAAATGAGCCCAGCAAACTCTTTTTTACATCCTTCAATATCTCATTAATACTCCAAACTCCCTCAAATTTTCTTTACATTCTACTTGGAAAAACTTGCTAAATACCACTATAAGTTCCAGCTTGATCAATCAGACCAAAGGACTTAATTCGCCCAACAAAGAGCCTCCCCAATGCCAAACCACAAACTCAAACCCAACTAACTTAAATATCAAGTGGCCAACAATATAATTAATCGACTAGCAAAAATATTAATATTCATTTAAAAAAGACATCATCCAACAAACAATTAAACTTTCTCAAAAAACCACCACTTTAAAGAAATCCACACTCTAATTTTTACCCAAAAATATATCTGAAATCTTCAATCAATCAATCCACCAATAAATCTCTTCAGCACAACTTGCAAGAAATCCTTCCGTGCAAGCTGAGATTCACTTCAAATCTCACAGCATCAACCAGGGTGGATCTTTCATCAATGTAGCTGATCTTCTTTGAGAGGGTTTTCATCCTCCAGAAGGCTCAGATGAACTACATTGAATCTCCAAAATTCAAGGGTTTGAGCAAAGAGAAAATCAATCATCTGCATAATGCCAAATGAGCCCCTCAACTTCTTTTTATACTTTTTCTCCTGCCAACTTCCAGAAAACACCATTTAAAATTCACTTTATTAAGTTAAACTCCATTTTAGCACTAAAAAAAAACCTTTTCATTAAAATAATAATAATTTGACACATAAGGTCCCTGTTTTATGCATCCCAAATTCAAACGCTTCACCCCAACTCCGATGATCTATAATGCTAAGGTGCTTGTAAAATATTTTAATATAATTTAAGCATCCTTAGTAAAAATAATTAAAATAAGCCATTAATGCACCCATTTTTTTGGAAAACACCAAAAAGCATTACAAGAAAACTGATTGTATTGGAGTGGTCCTAATGATGAATAAATTATATGTAATGCCAACTAGACGACTTACTATAAATAAACATCCTCTCCAAGATTCTTGGAGAATGCACCAAAAGCCAAAAATCACCTCAAAAAGTGGCATAAGTGTCCTCTAGGATAGTAGAGCTCACCGGAAACATCAAATAAAACCTTAGGAAGGACAAAAGCCCATTGAGAAGGTCAGAACCAATTGCATTGCAAGAGAACCCTAAAATGGGAACATTACAAACTGCTCTAGAAACATATCCCAAAATAGAGTATCCAAACAAAAGTGAAACTTCCACTCCTCTTGTTTCCACCAAGTAGAAGCGGTCCCTCGCAACAAGTGCACTGCAAAAAAGGTCCTCAAATTGCTCTCATATGTTCACAATTCAAAGTGTCTCTGAAGACTCACCAAACACTTAAAGACTTAAAGGACCTTATAGACACATAGGGAGAAAGAAGAGAAAGAACATATACACAAAATTGGATCAAGAAAGATGCAAGAATTAGGAATTAGGCATTTTTGGTTCATAGAAAAATTATTACAAAAAGCCGACATGATAATAAACTTAAAGATGTCAACAACCAAAATTGCTTGTGATTCATAATACACATGCTCGAGTATCACTAAGAATGTACGATACAAGTAAATTACTCAAAGGCCAAATCAAAGCATCACTCTACCATCTCCACAACAAGTATCTAGTTTCCCAAGGGCTATCAATGAGACACAAATGTTAACCGAATTCCACAACCAAATTCAATTGTGCAAGTTCTCAAACATTCTTGACAGCCCCTGGGCCGCCTTGGTACAGGTCCGGGTCCGGGTTCGACCGGGTCCGTGGTACAGGTCCGGTTCGACCTGGGTTCAACCAAGGTTCGAAAAACCCAGAGTGGGTTCGACCCTGGTCGAACCCGGGCGGACCCAGTCGAACCCAATCGAACCCGGGCAGACCCAGTCGAACCCAGGCAGCTGGGCGACCCATAAAGTTAAAAAACATTGCAAAATTTTATTTTTTTTCAAATCCGCCTTGTAAAAAGTGAAAATTATAACCTAAAATTGACTTCTAAAACATTTTATTGACTCATTTCACCTCATTTGTGTTGCAAACAAAAGTTTTATGAGAGCAGGTTGAAGAAAGGGTGAACAAAATTTGGCTTCCAAGATCAAAGAGGAGGAGTTGAAGACTGATTTTTGAAGCTTCAACAAGTGTTGCAGCATCATTTCCATACATTTTCAAGCTTCCATTGGCTGCAAGAGGTAGGTTTTTAAACATTTTTTTCCAACTATTTTTGTTTCACAAATTGTCAAATATGAAACTTGAATTTTTTTTCATTATTTAGTTTTTGTTTTTGAATATGTTTATATTATTTCTTGCCATAGGAACTAGAATGGCATCTACATCTTCCTCCATTGGCAATGAACAAATAATTGCAAAACAAAGAAATGATCCAAATTCTCCCTTACGGAAATATGTGGACATTATAAAACAACTTCTGGGAGGTGGGGGATTCCGTTGGAAATGCCATGGATGTGATATTGAACATAATAGTTCACATTATCGGGTGGTAGGCCATTTAAGGAAGAGGCATCAAAAAATGCCCTGGAAAAAATGGTAAACCTATACTAGATGAGACAGTGATGAAATATATTAGGGAGCATGAGGCGACAGAAGAGAGGGAAGCCCGTAGATTGAACCAAACCGCATCAAAGAAAACAAAGGGAATGCAAGGCCCTTCTAATCCCACTATTGTAGTAGAAGACCACCCCTTCTTTGCCACTAATGAACCTCAAAGTGAACCACCCTTGACATGTAAAAGAACAAAGGGGCCTTTAGAAACCGCATTCCAAAATGAGAGTAGAGACAATGCTAACGAAGATATAGTAAGGTGCATTTATGCAAATGGGTTGTTATTCAATGTTGTTCGCTCCCCATATTGGAAGCAAATGATAAAAAGTGTTAATGAGGCTCCAAAAGGGTATAAGGGCCCCGGTTATGAGAAGGTACGTGGAACATTATTGGAGAAAGAGGTGAAGAGGGTTGAAGATGCATTGAAACCCATAAGGGATTCATGGGTTGAGACAGGTGTAACAATTGTTTCAGATGGGTGGAAAGATGCTAAAAACCGTCCCTTGATCAATGTCATAGCGGTGTCCCCTAAAGGGGCAATGTTTTTGAGAGCTGTGGATTGTGAGGGCCAAATAAAAGATGGCCAATTTATTGCAGAAATTCTCATCTCTGCCATTGAGTCTATGGGATCCCGCAATGTTGTCCAAGTCATAACGGACAATGCAAAAAATTGAAGAGCTGCTGGTTTGTTGGTTGAGCAACGCTATGATCACATCTTTTGGACACCTTGTGCCGTACATTCACTCAATATTATGCTACAAAGGATTGGGCAAAAAATAAAATGGATTAGAGATGTGTATGCAGAGGCTGAGGACATCCAGATGTTCATCACAAACCACCACATGTCTTAAGAGATTTTTAGAACCTATTCGAATTTGGAGCTATTGAAGGTAAGTGAAATAGTAATTTAATTTTACATTTTCTGATTTTTTTTAATTTTCAATGTTCATAATATCATTGTGTATTCTTCTTTAAAGTTTGGCTTTATTTTTTAATCATTTGGCATTAATTTGTGTTATAGGTTGCTGAGACCCATTTTGCATCAAACACAATCGTCTTAAGACGACTTGTGAAAGTTAGAGTGGCACTATGCAATATAGTGATCAGCACCAATTGGACTATATGGAAGCAAAGTAGCACTGAGAGGGCAGACAAAATTAGGGATAGAATATTGAGTGAGAAATGGTGGGATCTTGTTACATATCTCCTAAGTATCACTGAGCCCATCATGAGCATGATTCGCTATACAGACATGGATAGGCCTTGCATAGGTGAGATTTATGATGGCATTGACTCAATGCTTGAAAAAATAAAGGTCACTATAAATGAAAAAGAGAATGATCCTCAGGAGAAATTCTTCAAAGAACTGGAAGTAATTATTGTAGAAAGGTGGAATAAGATGACCACTCCTTTGCACCTTCTTGCCTATGCCTTGACACCTAAGTACTATATGTAAAAGTATTGTAATTTCCAATTTAATGAACAGGTTATATGCAGGATGGTGTATTTTAATTTTGGTATTATGACTATAACACTAATATTGCTATCTTTCTTTTACTGCAGGTTAGGAGAATGAACATGTATCTATTTCAATGTCATTTCCTTTGGTTTGAATGATGTATAAGTAGAAGGATGGCCACGATCAAGTGGCACCTTGATCGGACATGTCTTTTAGACATGTCCGACAAAGATGTCACTTGGTCGTGACCCTTACTTATCTTTGACCGATTCATAACTAATCGGTGCTTCAAACATTAATGTATCGGTATAGCGATAACAGTGCTTATACCCAATAATGAATCGTTTAATGCTTATGAACATACCCAATGGTGAATCGGTATTATGAATTGGTTAATGCTTATGAACATACCCGATGGTGAATCGGTATCATGAATCGGTTAATGCTTATGAACACATCCGATCATGAATCGGTATTTGTTAATTGTTTCAGATAAAACATACCCGATAATGAATCAGTATCAAAGCATATAATATAAAGTAAACAGTAACAATTACGGTTAGCATTATATGCTATCGGGTTAATACCCCGATAGCATATTATTGTCGATGACGCTTAACATAGTTAAGTAGATCGTCAATCTAATCCATCATTATCCAATATCAATAGCATAATTATGATCAATGTTATAGTCTGATAAACATAAAGCATGAATAAGTAAACTAATAACAGAGTAGAGAGTTAGGAGAGTCTTATCTTGCAGAAGCTACAAATGCATTAACACTCCCTCTTAGCTTTTGGAAGATAGATAAAGCAACCTACATCACATTTCTTTTCATAATGTCAGTCTCCAAGAATATATATCATCTATACATATGATATGAAGTATCATCAGGACATAGGATACAAATATAAGATTTTACTCTAAGTATGTATCACCCAATCATGTGATATAAAGAATTCATCATTTTATTATAACAAAATATCACCTAGACACGTGATATTAGTATTGCCTAAACACGCAATACTAAGGATAAACATATGAGGATGGTTAAATTCTTATCTTATCCATATTGTGATATGTGCACAAACATTTTATTCAAAAGTTTTATCACAACACCATCATGGCACATCCATGACATACCAGAAATCCAACATGATAACTGGTTTGAGAACCATAAGATCGTCACCTTATGATGTCTGCATACAAGTGTTCATAATCTGAGAAATCGTCACCTCTTAGATATGAACACAGGGGGTAAAACCCATAATGTCTCAACATGACAAAAGAAGTTTACATTTTCAACATCTTATTTACAAAGCAGATTACCTTTCTATCATACCTAAACCTTTTCTGAAGTGATCAACCTTCACTTTGGAAAGTGGTTTGGTCAGAATATCTGCAGTCTGATCTCCCGTACTAACATATTCTAATTTGATCACATTTTTGTCTACCATGTCTCGTACATAATGGTATGGGATCTCAATATGTTTGGATCTATCATGGAATACTAGATTCACTGAAATTTTTATGCAACTTTGATTGTCGCAGTGGATGATTGTAGGTTTCATCGGATTACCAAACAATCCCACAAGCAACTTTCTAAGCCACACCACTTCTCGAGCGGCCATGGAGGCTGCAATGTATTCTGCCTCAGTGGAACTTTGCGCTACAGAAGACTGCTTTCTGCTGATCCAGGATATCATGGCTGATCCCAAACTGAAGCAGCACCCAGAGGTGCTTTTCCGATCAATCACACTTCTAGTCCAATCTGAATCTGAGAATCCATGTAGATTAAGATCAATTTTCTTATACTTGAAACCAAGGTTTAAGGTGCCTTGTAGATATCTCATAATGTGTTTTACTGCTACCAGGTGTATCTCCTTTGGCTCACACATAAACTGACTCAAGGCATTTACTGCATAGCATATATCTGGTCTTGTATTTACCAGATACATAAGAGACCCAATCATTTGCCTGTATAGAGTGGGGTCAATAGAAGGTGATTCTGTTGTTGCTTCTTTGAGTTTATGAAGATTGGTCTCCATTGGAGAGGTCATAGGTCTGCAGTTGAGCATTCCAAATCTCTTCAAAATGTCTAATGTATACTTGCCTTGGTTTAGAACAATGTTATCAGGATTCTGCCATACTTCCAACCCTAGGAAATAATGAAGGAATCTCAAGTCCTTCATATCAAATTCTTTGGATAGCTCTTTCTTGCATTGATCTATAAGGTGATCTTCTCCAGAGATTAATAAGTCATCAACATATAAAATTATTATTAGCATATCACCTTTATTCTGTTTGTAGTAGAGATTAGGATCTGCATTATTTTTAGAGAAGCCTAGTTTTGATAGATATGTGTCAATTCTTTCATACCAAACCCTGGGAGCCTGTTTGAGCCCATATAGAGCTTTCTTGAGACTGCACACATGAGATTCTGCATGATGGATCTCAAACCCCTCAGGTTGCTCTAGGTATACTTCTTCAGATATCTCCCCATTAAGAAAAGTTGTCTTTACATCCATTTGATGTACCTTCCATCCCTTAGCTGCTGCAATGGCTAGTATAGCCCTGACTAAGGTATATCTGGCTACAGGAGCAAATGTTTCTTCATAGTCTATTCCTTCCTTTTGAGAGAATCCTCTGGCTACAAATCTTGCCTTATATTTTTCAATGCTGCCATCTGCTGCATGTTTGATCTTAAAAAGCCATTTAGAAAAAACAACAGACTTCTCAGTTGGCCTAGGAACAATTTCCCATACATCATTTTTCATTATGGATTGATACTCTTCAGACATAGCATCTTTCCATACTTGATGTTTAAGGGCATCTGTCACATTGTCAGGTTCGTTTTTAGATAGATCATTCATAAGAGCAACATAGCTAGTAAATTTATTAGGTCTTTTGCTTTCTCTGAAGGTTCCAGAAGGAGCAGCAAACCTCTGAGCTTCTTCTACTGTTTTGGTGGCCCATAGTGGTCTTTTCTTGAGATTTCTAGGTGAGTTTTCATTTTCATTTTCAGTTTTATCTAGATTCTCCCTCTAAAACTCAGGGGCAGGATTTTCATCTAAGTTAGAGGTGGGTACATAGATTTCAGGTTCTATGAAGTTCTGAACTCTTTTGAAAGCTAGATCCTCTTCAAATATTACATCCCTACTTAGTTCAATATTTCTTTGACCAGGTACATAGATTCTGTAGGCTTTGGAGGTTTCACTATATCCTACAAGTAATCCTCTTTTTCCATAAGGCTCTAGTTTTAGTCTCTTTTCTTTAGGTATATGGATATAGACAGGGCATCCAAATATCCTAAGGTGGCTAATATCAGGCTTAATCTTAGTGAATACTTCTTCAAGAGTTTTGTCCTCAAGATGGGAGTGAGGGCACCTGTTCTGTATATATACAGCGGTGCTGGAAGCTTCAGCCCTGAGATTTGTGTTAAGGTTTTGATCTAGGATCATGGCCTTGGCAACTTCAACTATGGTCCTATTTTTCCTTTCCGCTACCCCATTTTGTTGAGGGTTATAAGGTATAGTAAGCTCCCTCTTAATCCCATTCTCTCTACAAAATTCTTTAAATGAATCTGATGTGTATTCTCCCCCATTGTCGGTTCTTAGGGTTTTAACTTTGTTTCCTAGTGGTTTTCAGTTAGTGATTTAAATTCTTTAAATCTAGAGAGGATCTCTTCTGATTCTTTACTTTTCAGAAAGTAGATCCAAGTCTTCCTAGAGTAGTCATCAACAAATATTACATAATACAAGAATCCCCCTAGAGAGGAGACGGACATAGGTCCGCATACATCAGAATGAACTAATTCTAGAATTTTGCTAGTTTTCCTAGTACTATTTTGAAATGCACCTTTAGTATTCTTACCTAGGGCACATCCTTTGCATGCCCCTGAATGATCTTGCTTTAACTTGGGTAGACCTGTGACAAGGTTTCCCATCGAAGATAAAGTCCTAAAATTCAGATGACCTAATCTTCTATGCCAAACTTCATTTGCATTAGTTGCTTCATGGATTAGGGCTAGATTAGGTTCTGTGCACAGTTCATACAGATAGCCCCGTCTCTGTCCAATGGTCTTTGCCTTCTTGATGGAGGAGTTCTTTGGCCAAGCCAATACTTTGTTGTCCATGAATGTCACTCTGTATCTGTTATCTTCTAGTGTCGATATAGAGACTAGATTTCTTTTGATGCCAGGGACATATAGTACTCCTTCAAGCCGCAGGGTTATGCCTGTCTTCAATTTGATGGTGCAGGTTCCTACTCCTCTGACTGGATGTGTGGAGTCATCTCCAATGGTTACGTCCTCATCACTATCCTCTATCATGGAATCAAGTACTTCTCTAAACCCAGTGATGTGCCTGGATGAACCACTGTCAATCACCCATGAGTTGATTTTGTTAGAAGTTTGACTTGTGAGTGCTGAGTAGAATACGTATTTTCCGGAGTCATCTTCCCCTTTAGTCTTTCCTGCTTTAACAAATGTAGCATGTTTCTTTGTTCTTTCTGGGCATTTTGCAACGAAGTGTCCGAATTGATCACATCTATAACATTGAATGTGAGATAAGCCCTTCTTTGAAGTATTCTTGCCTTGACGACCTTTTCTCTTTCTAAACTACCTTTTCTTGTTATGCTTGGTGGTGTTGGTTTTTAGAACTTGTAGGTCTTCATCTATATTCTTGTGTTTCATTCCCATCTTGTTCAATCTTGATTCTTCTTGGAGACAGTCATCCCTTAATCTTTCAAACTTGGGATATTTGGACCTTGCATTGATGCCTTGGACGAATGTGCTCCATCCACTAGGCAACCCATCTAAAGCAATGAGTGTTAACTCTTTGCTTTGGATCTCATAGTCCAGAGTTGCAAGTTCACCTTTTAGAACTGATATCCGCATAAAGTAGGCGTTGATTGTCTCCCCTTTGTTCATGGTGATGTGATTTATTTCTCGTTTTAATGCTAGAATTCGACTTGCATTCGATATCTCAAATGTGCTTTCAAGAGCTTTGAACATTTTATAGGTTGTTTGATGTTTTCTTATGATGGGCATTATGTTGTTTCTTACCCCATCAACTATTATTTTTATTGCCTTTTCATTTCCCTCAATCCATGCTGATTTGTTAGGTTCATTTTCGGGTTGAACATTTTTGGTTTGAACAAACGAATCCACTTTGTTCTCTTTTAAGATCATTTGAATTCTGAATTTCCAGGCTGAAAAATCATCGCCACCTCCGAGTCTGTCTTCGAATCTGATAGCACTGGCCATTTGAAGAAATGTGATGTAGTATATAAACTTGTTCTTAAATTTGTTTCACGAAATTAAATAGCCTCAAGTTCGGTCAACTTGGCTCTGATACCATGTAAAAGTATTGTAATTTCCAATTTAATGAACAGGTTATATGCAGGATGGTGTATTTTAATTTTGATATTATGACTATAACACTAATATTGCTATCTTTCTTTTACTACAGGTTAGGAGAATGAACATGTATCGATTTCAATGTCATTTCCTTTGGTTTGAATGATGTATAAGTAGAAGGATGGCCACGATCAAGTGGCACCTTGATCGGACATGTCTTTTAGACATGTCCGACCAAGATGTCACTTGGTCGTGACCCTTACTTATCTTTAACCGATCCATAACTAATCGGTGCTTCAAACATTAATGTATCGATATAGTGATAACAGTGCTTATACCCGATAATGAATCGTTTAATGCTTATGAACATACCCGATGGTGAATCGGTATTATGAATCGGTTAATGCTTATGAACATACCTGATGGTGAATCGGTATCATGAATCGGTTAATGCTTATGAACACATCCGATCATGAATCGGTATTTGTTAATTGTTTCAGATAAAACATACCCGATAATGAATCGGTATCAAAGCATATAATGTAAAGTAAACAGTAACAATTACGGTTAGCATTATATGCTATCAGGTTAATACCCCGATAGCATATTAATGTCGATTCATATATGAATCGACATTAATATGCTATCGGGTTAGTAGCCCAATAGCCCTTTAGATTGATGCTTAACATAGTTAAGTAGATCGCCAATCTAATCCATCATTATCCAATATCAATAGCATAATTATGATCAATGTTATAGTCTAATAAACATAAAGCATGAATAAGTAAACTAATAACAGAGTAGAGAGTTAGGAGAGTCTTATCTTGCAGAAGCTACTAATGCATTAACACTATAGCAATCAGTTTCTTGATAAACTAGGAAGGATTCCACCATGGAGAGATCTAGAAGTATCTGATGGGTACAAGGTAGCATTTCTTAGACTATATCCCAATGATGATTTGCGAGATGTTGTTACAAATGAGTTCATAGAATTTGCAAATGGGAATGGTCTAAGTGTTGATGCACTTCATCATAGATCCAAGAAGGATGCTCATAGCTTGTGGTACTTCCATGGCACATGCTTCCAACACCTACAACCCCTCGCTATAAAAGTTTTATCACAAGTAAGTTTAATTAATTAAAATTTTAAATTTACAAGTTTTAGTTTATTTATAGTTTACTTTGTCTTCATAGGTTGCTAGTAATTTTATTTTTATTAATGTATAACTTTAATTGTTTACTTTGTCTTCATAGGTTGTTAGTTCATCTACTTCAGAAAGAAATTGGAGCACATACTCTTTCATCCACTATGTAAAGCGCAATAGGCTGCTATCAAAAAGAGCGGAGAATTTAGTATATGTGCATTCCAACCTACGTCTTCTTTCACACAAACAACATGACTACACACAAGGGGAAACAAAGATGTGGGATATAGAGCCAGAGCATACTGATTTGGATGCTCCTGCTTCTCAGCTTCTTGCATTGACACTTGATGACTCGGAAATTGAGCCAACTTATAGTGCAAGTGCAAGTGGCATTGGCTCATCTAATGTCAATGTCAATGTCAATGAGGAAGAGGAGGAGGAGGATGAATTAGATGATCCATTTGATGATTAAACTTTAAGTTTATATTGTTGAAAGTTGAAACAATGATACTTGAATATTTTGTCATTTTGATATTAAACTTGATGTATATGATGCTATTATGGTATGATCATGATGCTATGATTACAAGTTTATGTTTGTTTTGTTGTTTATATGATGCTATGTGACATGCAAATTTTAATTCATGCTTATAGGCTTCACAAATATCAAAATATATATATATAAAAAAAAAATTTACATGTTTTTGTACTAACGCACCCAAACGAACCCAAACCCCTTTTCAAAATTTTGCCGTACCGGCGTACCGGGTTCTTCGAACCCGAACCGGCAACCTAGCTTGACAAGTATGTGTTACCCACTTCTCAACCACCCAAAGACCCAACACTTATTAACACACACAAGACTTAACCATTCAAACTAATATTTAGACTTGCATACACAAACTAGGAGGGCTACAACCACTTCTTTGGGATCAAATACAAGGGATCAAGGAAATTCATCTACAACCAATTCCACCCTGCTACAATTAAGGTGGCATCATCTAGCTACAAATGTTAAGATCACCATCCCACTACAATCAAGATGGCCATCATGCAACTACAATCAAAATGATTGCTTGGGATAAAACCTAGCATGGAATTCCACTCTCCAATTAGTGGCAGCTACATCCTATCCCACCCAAGCAATATTAATTTTCTTGACTACAACCAAGGTCTTGGAATTCCATAATGTCAAATATACCGATGAAGTTACAAACAAACTCCCCAAGTGGCAGCTACAACCAAACCCACCATGGCTTCAAAGCTGATCACCAATTGTTTCATCTTCCCCTATGCCACCTGCAACCATAGGATACTTAATTGAAGCACTGTTCATATCAGCAACTTACACACATCCAAATAAAACAAATTTACACACAGAGAGAGACTATATTCACAAACTCAACATTACAAGACTCAACACAAGTGTTATATCTTATCAAAGCCTTCATCTAATCCATTTTCTAATTATACACCTCCTCTGCTTATCTATCATAGCTTCCATGCTTGTTTGTTCATGGTTTTAATAACCTTCATCTAGTTTTTTCTTCTGATAATAATACTAGTTTTCTAGACTTTTCTGTCTGCAATTTCATTGACCAGTTTGAGTGGCATACTAACAAATCTTTGTTCAGGATTTTCTTCTATCATGCAATTCAAAATGTTCCTCAAACTTTCCAAACCACTCAATTTGGCTTCTTCTGTTTGGCTTTTGTTATAGCAATGTGCCCAATCAAGTTGGCATTTCTGCCTCCTCAATGTTTCACCATTTGCCAGTTCTAACTGCCCTTCTCTCTACCATTCACCAATTTTTTTGTGCCATATTGGCAATATTAGCATGCACCTCTCTTTCCACGATAATTTCTTGATAAACTTGGTTTATTAACTCCTAGCTCATTAACCACATTTTTTGCTTTTTCAATTATACTAGGCAATCTGGCAGTTTCGATATCCTAATAATTGACGCAATCTCTCAACATCCTCCTCTGTAGGACTACACCTGCACTATCACCAGGTAACAATGAAATTCTCTGCGAAATGTAATACCCCCTTTCTATTTGGTTTAGCCCTATCTTTGTCAATGATTTCCTTACACATTAGACCAATTCAACAAGTCATCAAGCTTCACAAGATGATTTGAGAAATCATAAGTCTGAATGAACATTAGTCTGACTGAACATTAATCTGAATAAGCATTCATGCAGAAATAGTCATATTAATCACCATTGAAAAATTCATTACTGGAAGACATAATATAATAAGTCCACGACTCCATGCTATCATTCATCTTCTTATATCAAAATAGGATTAATATAAATCACATTATTCAACTAGTCAAAAATCCTTAATTGATAAACATGGGTCCTTAATCAACATAAAATCCTTACAATTTTTTCCCCAACACTAATATTTAGGAAAAAAGGAAAACTGCAAGGTAGTACAAACTATTATGGTTTCACATTATTTTTGCATACTAAATGTTTTGTTTATTATAATCTACCACAATTGCTTTTTAAACAGTTAATCAATGACAAAATTTACCACTATGAAGTCATCTGCTGCACCCATTACAAGGATGGGTGGTGCACCCTTTGGTGGTGGAGGAACTGGCAAAGATGCATTAAGCTTTCTCAGGTCAAACAGCGGCACGACTGAGCTACTTTTTAGTAGTTCTTGATACCTGCAGAACAAGAAATCATATATTCCATGAGAATTCTCCTTATCCTCCAAAAAACAGCACAATGGCTACATTTTGAAAAAACTTTGCACTTTCCATCACAACTTTTCAACTCGTATGAATCTGGTTAAATGTGCTTTACATCAAATTTCTTCATCTTTGAAAGTGACATCTATGAACAAACAAAGAGTATAGCATTGGAATAAGCCTTATCACTAACTGTAGTGAATCTGTTAGCTGAAGAATTGGAGAGCAATTAAAACCTAAATGGAAAAACCTGATTAGTGGAAGAGATTCACAGATGACACACGTATTGGCATCATGGAAAAGATAAGGAATGAAGACTTCCTTAAACATCTCAAGTCTTTGACAACATATCAAATTCCCTATGGAGTCTAAGTTGATGGGTGTCTCCCTTTCTTGATGTTCTCTTATAAAGGAAAGAAAGTGATATGTTTGCTTGAAAGTTGTACCAAATGAAAAAACACCCAACAGAAAAAGCCTATGTACTAAAAGAACTTGCTATAAGGACCCTGAAAACAGCAAATGGTGATTATTCCAAACAAGACCAGGGTTACCTTACAAGTTACAACAGAGAAAAGGCTTCAAAAATAAACAAATCAATAAAGCCTTCCAAAATGTTTATAAAAAGTCTCAAACATGCAATGAAAATGAAAAATATGAATCAAGGTAAGGGCCTTTCTACCTTGCATCAAGAGGATGTGAACTAAAATTTCCAAGATCTTAAAATGTATGGCAATAAAACAATGTTCGTACCTATCAATGTCACTAATAAGAAATTCCAAAAAATAAAAGACCCATTGGACCTAAATTGAACTGTAACATGTACACGATAGAATACTCACCCAGTAAATCTAGAAGATCTATTCGAACAGGATCAAAGAATTCTGTTGGTATCTTTGACCCAACAGGGCTCTGAATTTCATACTAGCAGTACAGCCCCCTGTGCCTAAACATGAGATTCACATCAATAAAGCAAATATCTTGGCTAGGGAAGATCAGGCAACTGAAAAGAAACAGAACAAGAATAACATCCAGGGATGATGGTCGGAACTTGAATCAAACATAGTGACCCATAATCCTAAGTGTTAATCAGAACAAGGTGTGCCATGGCAATGAATGGTGATCATGACATTCCATATTACAAAAACATTCTTGTAACTGCTATTAGTATATATGTATATAAACCCATCGAAAGATCAAAATCTTTAAACAGGGATCTAGGCATTGACCTAAAATATTGGAAACAAAAGAGAATAGAACACAGTTGATTCTAGATATATATCAAAATTTATTTATGGAAATATCCCTAAAGAGGGATCTCGGTGTTGACCTGAAATATTGGAAAAAAAAAAGAATAGAACACTGTTGATTTTAGGTATATATCAAAATTTAACTATGGAAATCTCTGATCTTTACATACATGAACATATTCTATACTAAGATTCAATTTAAATATGGATAAGACAACTTCAATAGTCAGTTATCTTTAAAGATATAGAAGCCTATTAAAGTTTATATTAGTTGTCTAAACTAATGCTAAAATGCAACTGTACCTCTCAACTTGCAGATCTGGAATGTCTCGGGAGAAGAATGTCTCTCGACATAAAGACACAGAAGTAGCAAATGCTTTAGCTGCTAGGCTTAGTGTGACCTGCGAGATAAAATTTCTGCACAATTTAAGTTTGGGTCTAATTTTCAAAATACTTAATATACACAAACTATGCAATTAAAACCTAACAGAAGATTTTTTATTGTTGATTGCATGATCTTCAAGATCAAGTTTCTACAGAATTTAAATTTGGCTCTGAAATTTGAAATATTTAAACAAGGAAATGATTTAGCTGCTAAGCTTAATGTGACCTGCAAGATGAAATTTCTGCACAATTTAAGTTTGGGTCTTAATTTCAAAATGCTTAAACATACACAAAATCTGAAACAACTAGAACTTAGCAGTAGATGCTTGATTGTTGAATGCATGATCTGCAAGATCAAATTTTTGAAGACCTTAAATTTGGGTCTTAAATTTGAAATATTTAAATTATACAAAAACTGAAACAACCATAACTTAACAGTAGATGTCTTGTTGTTGATTACAATGAGCATGGGAGGGGCTAAAACCTAAAGGTGTGCCTAATATTTGCACTTACTAATAAGCGCAAAAACAAATGGATCAACTCAAGCAAACTAAGCATGAACTAAAACTTAATGTTCTAAGTTATGGCATTTACTAATACAAAGATACCCACGGACTAAAAGGTCTCCACATATCCTATGCATACTCAATCTCCAATCTCCAATTCAAGATAATAAAAATGGTATGAAAGAAATGCAAAACAATGAAAATTACATACCAATTCTGTGTAGTTCTTAAACTCACCTTAAAAGCAGCCAAAGGTTTTGACAAAAGATAACGCCAAACCAACCCACTAAACTATTAATGAAACAAATGTCAATATTAATATAAAAATTAGGCAAGAAAAGAGTAAAAGAAATATCATTAATTACAAATAGAAGTGACCATAGCACAATATGTAATTGTACTTGCATTGGAAGTTGAGAGCTAACAAAACAGTAATGAAAATTTTCACCTATTGCCCGTTGGAGGTACCGAACAGACAAGAACAGCTGCTGCAAGGTTTGGATAAGGTTCTTCCAAGCCTGCATATCAAGTGGCATTTCATTGTCTCAATAAATGAAAAATAAGAAGAAAAATGTTTCCTGAGAACACAAAAGTGAACCAGGAGATGCAACATAGTGAAGATAGTTCTATAAGATCTGCTATTATATCCAATACAATGTACTTATTAATATTAACACATTATTAGTGACAGCATTCCTAGATATAAGGCCATACCAAATGGCACCCATGTATCATTGTGAAAATCATCTATATTGACATCACTTAAATGAAAACCTTAGCATAGTATTACTACCCAAATCTAAACTGACCTCCAAACTCCTTGAAAGACCTGTTGATATTGATATATGATAGATAAAACTGTACGATCAGGCCTCCAAATGAATGTCCAACCAATATAGGAGGAACTCCAACTTCATATTTGATGAAATGAGCTATATCTCTTGCATGTGTCTGGCAACCACGTAGATAATAAGTAAATCTACCACAAAATAAAAAGAAAATGGACATTTACATACAGCTACCTAATGTAAACCAGAAGAATATCAGGATGTCAAAACTTCAAAATATTCTAAAGAGTGGATATCACAAACAAAAGAAAAGGTATTGATTATGGCACAGTCAGAAGGAGATTCTTGATTTGAAAAAATGCATGAAATTCCCCATGAAACAGAAGACCAAAAGAAAAGCTTTAATTGAGATAAGCAAGGTGCTCAAGCTAATTTATAGTCAAAAAATACCTGAAGGGTACCAGCAACTGATCCCAAAGGCACATCACTTTCACCCTAAAAAGTCAACAGAGCTGTATAAGATCAACAGTATGTATTAATGAATCAATTCTGTGTTACAGATAAAATGCATTCTTTTTTGTTATAAACTGAGATTTATACTACATGAATAATGTACATCAAGATTGGAGCAGCACGGGATTCCTTTACAATCCAAGAAAGAAGAACTGAGATACATGATTGTGCGCCATATTCAATGTCTACTACATATTAGTATATGGTATGGAATTCAATTTTTGCACAAGCCGAGCATTAAATCTTCAAGGAACATATGTAAAATTGTAAATCCATGATATAAAAATCCCTGTTGCAGCATCATAGGTAGTCAAAAGTTAAAGAATATGGAAAATTCAGATGACAAACCACAGGACCCCCTCCACTATTTTTTGAAAATGGTCAAAAGCTTTATGGTAGATCAAAACATTTTTACAATATCTAGCAGCTCAGAAGATGAGGCAAACTTATGATCTGCCAATACATCAACAATAACCCTCTGTTTATGAGAACAAAGAAAGGAATCTAATGATGTCCTTGTTCAAGCACAGCAAGTGTTCAAAAGAAGAACTAATAGGACTAGACATAACTGGTTTCCCTTGTACCTCAAAAGATTTGATTATATATACATCATATCCATCACTATATCTATCAAAGTATCCATAACTTGGAAAAAGGTAAGAAAAGATACCTGTCCTACAGGCACTAGCAAACAAACCAAGAAAAGATAACTAGGAAGTTGCACCATTGGTTAACACTAAGCCACAGGTTTATGGAAATTCAGGATTCCAAAACATAGTGTTAAGATTCTCTTCTTGTCATCTACACACTACATTTTCAGATTCTAGCTTTCCCTTACACATCACTTCATATTAATTCTTGATTTTAAAAAAGTAGCAAGCTCCTCCTTTTTAACTATCTTCCCTAGACAATATGAATATCCACTGAGGCATCCCTCCCCTCTTACTAGGTATAATTTCCTTTCCATGGGAAATATTTGTGGAAATTTCCACATTTAAGTTATTTTCTACATCAAAATGGCATGTTCTCATAATGCAAGTTGGGACAAAATTTGAAAGCAAAATCTAATCTCTCAACATATTTTAGCACTTTCGTGACGATAATCATCAAGAAATGCATGTTCTCATATTCCTAAAAATTAAACATTATTATTATGACAAACATCATTTAATTTATATAGTGACGATGATAATTTTGTCCTTAACACTGATTAAGTATCATTTTGGGTGGATTGATGTAATATTCCCCTTAATTTTTTTTTATTTTTCAATAGCAAGATTACAATCACACCAATCACCCGTTAGGGTTAGAATAATGAAATCCAAACAACTGAAGGGAACCCTACACCTTTTGATCATTGAGAGCCCAAACTGGGAGGGTGAGAGCATACGGTAGCAGGGGATCGTTAGTAATAATCTGTTTAAGTGTTGAATACAATAATGGGCGGCAAGCCAGCCCCTTCCACTTATCCAGCGAGTGAATCAAGAAACTTGGCGGCAAACCAGCCAAGAAAACAACATTCCCAGAACACGAATCACTCAACCGCAATGTTTTAGCGGGAGGACTGAACACACCAAACAAGCTCAACTCAACCACTTATGCAACGGGAGGATCATTCCAATAAACATCACTCAACTGCTTATGCAGGAGGAGGACCATTACAAATAGATATCATTCAACCGCTTATGCAGCGGAAGGACCAAGTAACAAATATCAAAATATAGGCGGCAACTACAAGCCAGCCTCTTCCACTTTCCAATGGGAATGCTTACAATCCAGAAATGGTTAGTAGTACTACTACCTAACCTTACAATATAAAATAGAGAGATAGAATAGAGAAGTAATGTTGTCCAATGCTGATAAAGTTCTTCAAACAGTTACTAACTCCCAAAAGATCCTTCAACATAAATTTATGAAATCCTAGGATCAATAACACTCAGACCAACAACTTCAAGAAACTAAGAAATGCTCGACTTTCTCTCCAAACTCACCCAAAAACACCCCAAATCACTCCCAAATCAAATAACCTACTCACACTACGAAAGGCACACCCAACACCAACTTCTGGAAATCTGTAATTTTATGACAGCAAGCTGAATGCACAACCAGCATCACCCAAACACACTCAAATGCATAAAATTCACTCACAACTCACACCAACATCTCCAAACAACTCCCAAACTGCAAATATATCACTAATGACCAAGTACAATCACAAACTGACCTCTAAATATCCATTCAACTCAACTCACTTCCAAAATGCCCACACAGAGAAAAACGCCAAAGCTGGAAAGTTCGATTTGCATAATAAAAAATGATTACTCAGAGATTAGAGCTGAAAACTTACAAATGTCATCGCCTAGGACATAGAAAAACAAAGAGCCAATACCCAGAAGCAGCGGGAGGTCACACAGAGACTTATGAATGAAAATATGCTTCAGCCATGAATTTCCCAGCAGCCTAGAAACACACTAAAACCCGAACTACAGCAAAACCAGCAATCCTACACTTCAACAAACTCACCAAGATCACTGAGAGAACATGGAAAACAGCTAGGTACTGTCTTGCAAGTACGAAACTGCACTTAGCTAGGAAGGCTCACTTCGAAGCTCAGATTTCTATTGCCAAACCGGTAGCATAATGATGCAATTTTTCAAGATATCCAAATGGGAGGCCAAGCACCTGTATTTATAGTTTTTTCCCTCCGAAATTCAAATGTAAATGCTCTCAAATTCACCTCACCAAATTTCATTTCATTTCACTATCATATGGTGTCCAAATGACATTTTAACCAATAATTAAACAAGTTCAAACTTGCCTAAGTCTTCAACAATAACTTAATGCATTCTCCAAATTTCAACGCCTAACTTAGGAAATAATAACATTGATATTAGATATAAATGTCTTTTCCTAAGTCGCCCAATATAACATTAATCAGTAATAAAATAATTAAATATTAAACCTTAGGATAAGGAAATAATATTTAATTAAATCACTTATGACTCAAGTACTGATTATCAACAAAATCCAAGATGAAGCTAAGCAATGAAGACCATTGAATTGCTACAGGATTGGGACCCTGTCCAAACTGCTAAAAATAGAATTGCTCAATACTGCCACTTACTAAAAATAGTAAGCCGTGGAATACTCCTCCGAAAAACATGATCTTCGCACCCAGAGAAAGAGCTTGGAAAGCTCAGTAAGACAACATCATCCAAACAGCCAAACCCTAACTTACTAAAAATAGTAAGTTCTCACTTCACCAAAGAATCAAATGCATGTTATGCCACCCTAGAGCTCATGAAAAACCCAAAAGGAAACCATAGACAGAACTGAAGAATTCCCTCCTAGTAAACCCTAAAAAGCCCGAGCAGAGCTCCACAAAAGTTGGAAACCCTAATTCTCCTTTCCACATAGCCTATGGGTCTCTAGAATTGGCCAATGGACCACTGAATGCACATCACTGAGAAGGGGACATTACAATTGATTGCCATGATTAAGGATTTACTAACAATGATGGTCATTGATTTACCCATTATTTCAATTAAATTTTCTTATGATGACTAATCATTGTGCATCCTTGTGTGTGTTGATAGGGATAACTTGACCACTAGGTTGAGGGAGAGTATTAGGGGAGAGAATGACCTCATTCATAGCAATGACAATAGAGAAAAAGTCTCACGTGTCATATGTTGTTTGCAATTGACTTTGTTGATTGCTTAGTAGCATGTTTGCAATCAAAACTTGGTTTTAATATGTATTTGTAATTTTACTCAATGTCAGTTTACATTGTGCTTGTAAGCATGAATGGTTATTGACTAACATGTGTGGTGTCTTAATGTTACATGATGTTTATGTAGTAGTAAATAGTGAGCTCACACACCCCAAGATCACCTGCAAAACAAAAATAACCTTCCACAAAAAAGCATGGCAAGACAATAGATGGCTTGATTATGGATGCATAATGTGCAATGATCAATAATGGGTCAATGATAGTACATATCCCTATTATGATACAAAAATGGCAAGAGAATGGCTTGCTTGATTATGGATGCAATAATGGAACAATGATAGTAAATACCCCTATTATGATACAAATGTACATGAGACCTTCCTTATATAGGCAAGGTGAGAGATAGTATTAGACAAGATCATGGCATGTGTCTTAATCTTATGACATCACACAATGTGTCTTGCTTCCCTACAAAGAGTTCAGAGATTTGTGCCTATGGCCAAACTCTTGGCAACGAGACGAAAAGCCTTTGTCTTCACCAAAGCAATTCTAACAAGGATCAATAGGGTGTTGAATGTTGAGAAGGGGCAAAAACCCTCATTCGTGGTTCATCTTCAAAGGCAAATCCAAACAAGGCTTGTATTTGTGTTAAAGAGATTTACAGGTTTGCTATTGGTTTTCAAAGGTAAATTCATGAAATTTGTGAAGTCCCTTGCAGAGACAACTTGTCAAGAGCTTTCAAGATTAATTCCATTTGACGAATTACTTGTATTAGACACCTTGAAATATAAGGAAATATGCAGGGGATACAATTCGGACTAAGTCAACCATTTCTTACATGCCCTTAAGAATCAATTTAAGTGTAGAATATAAAGAGAGAGAGAGAGAGAGAGAGAGAGAGAGAGAGTGGCTTTGTTGTAATGTCCCCATTTTTAGGTTCTCTAGCAATGTAGTTGTTGCTGACTTTTTGGGTTTGTATCGGCTTGTTCAGAGGGGTAATTTGATGTTACCAGTGAACTCAAATGATTTAGAGGAGTCATATGATGGTTTAGATGTTATTTCCGACTTCTGATTTGGGCTCCAAAATTCTTGGAGAGAGCATCTATTTTTAGTAACTCACCCAATCAGGTTTGTTATCATCTTTCATTATCGAGATCACTCCAATGCAGTCAAATTTCAATTCTAATGCATTTCAACCATTGTCGCTAATTGAGTGCATTATTAAGCTATATTTAATTATTTTCACTAAACTTGCCTTTTTAATTAAATTTAATTATTGGACACCTCAGTGTTATAGCTAGTTGGAAAGAGAATGGAAACTTTTAGATGATGGGATACTTAAAAGTGGCTTTAAGCTCCATTAATATTTTAAAATTAAATTAAATCACTTTTTGGAGTTAAAAGGTTTAGTAAATTAATAAAGTGATTTTAAAAGCGAGTTTTTGAAAGGCTTATAAAAAGGGGAATTAAGAGCTCATTTGGTATGTTGAGTTTATCATTTCTAATATTTCTCTCTAAGATAACCCTACATGGTTCCTTGAGTTGGATTTGTTTCACCTCAAGCTTGTGAGGACGAAAACCCTAGCAAGGAACATCTTCTACATTGGTGAATAATCCAATCTAGAGGATTACTTGATGATGTCACATAGAGATCACAACTAAGATTCATTGTGAAAGATTTCAGTTGCATTTATAGTCTTGAAGGAGCAGATTGAAAAATTATTTGCAGGTTTATTTCATTTATTTGTTGATCGTACAGCCTTGGGAGTGGCATGAACATAGAAGAAGGTGGTGCTTGGGGTTTGAAGAGGTTCCTAATGCTATTTGGAGGCATTTAGGATCTGCACTATCATTTATATCCATTTCATGACCTTCAAAGAAGTTATTGAAGATTGGCATCCAAATTACCAGTGTCATCTTCTGGGTATGCTTGAAATACATTTGTAATGCTATTTTATGAACTAGGTTGTTCATACTTTTGAGAAATATTGTATCATCAAATCAGAAATTAAATCTGAAACATTTCAGCCTTGTGGGTTTCTATATATTGTCAATTTCCTAAGTTATTTAATTGCTACAAGCATTTATATTTTCTGCACTTTGTATATCATTCAAAACAATTGCAAAAATCAAACCAAAAACAGAAAAAACTCAAGGCAAAATAGGGCAGCATATTACAGTGGTATCAAAGAAGGTGTATCCTGCCATTCTGAAGGCTCCAATGAGAAAGATGAAGACTTTTCAAGAGCAACTATTGGAAGGGCTGATTGCATTGAAGCAAAGTTGGCAAAATTATAGTGAGTTTTGGCAAAATTTGGTGAGAATTTAAAGCAAGTACATGAGCATCCTTAGTGGTTAAGATCTCTCTTCCTCAATAAAGAAAAAGAAGAAGCAAATGAAAAAGGTACTTTTAGTGAAAGAAATAATGAGAAACAAGAAAATGATAAGAGGTTCATAGCAGATCATCTGGATGGAGATAGTGCCTTGATGCATAAGGACTACGTAATAGAGTTTCAAGAAGACTCTTTGGACATCTATGCAGTTATTGTTGATGACTTGGTGCACGAAGGGAAAGAAAATATTACAGCCTTCAATTTAAGTTCAGATTTTTCCAATGCTGAGAGTCTAGATGGTTACAGGTTGGATGTCCATAATGAGCCTATGGAGAGGAATGATTCTTGTAATATTGAGTTGGGTAGTGACTCATTCACTAAGTCTACCACTCATGAGGAGCTCAAAGAATAGATTCTTTCTGAACAAAGTGATCTACTCTTTGATACTTTGGATCTAGGTGTGTTAGCACCTAAGTATGATGAGGAGCCTACATCGGATGAATTTTCTTGTGATCATGATCTTGAAACAAAATCTATTTATCTTTTGCATGGAACTGACTTTAATCAAAGAAAAGACTTTGATGATTTGGATCCACAATTTACTGCTGAAATTGATAATGGAGATGCACAAGAGATTTGGGACAGCTAAGTTACTGCTGACAGGCATGACATATGGTTTGATTTTCGTAATTATCATAGCAACAATTGACTTTATTTGCATAATCAATTTGTGCTATCCATTGATAACCCATTGTTTGAGATAGGAGTTGCAAAAACATACGACAATCCAATTTTTGAGTTAGATGACAGAACATCACTTGGTTTTAGCACTACACTTGTGAAAAATGCAAGTTGTGGGATCTGGGAGAAGATTCAAGACTTGCATTATAGTATGATTTTCAGCTTGCTATTGATCTATGTTCACTTTACTGGGTGATTGTTTAACCTCCTGAGAGACCACCAGATACAAAATATGCAAAAGAGGAGACAGATGAAGACTGCATTTGGAGTTTATGGCACTAGGAGGCTTCATCTTTTCTTACTACATGAGGAACTGGAAGGTTACTTGGAAGGAACACCACTACAAGGATGGGTCAACAAAGCATTGGGATGTAACCCCTGATTGTACCAACTTGGATGCAACTATTGAAGATCTTGCTAGAGTCACTATGGGTGATGATGATGAGATACTTACACATGATGCACTGCTTTGGGTTCAAATGATTTTGAACTTGAAGCAAACAACGATGATCTTAGTCTAGATCCTTTTGATGATTGATGAAGATAGAAGACAATTATTATTTTTTATTGTCAATTTTGTAATTGTAATGATTTTCATTTGAAGCGTGAACCTAGACACATGATACATTGATATATATCATATGGTTTATGACATAAAATGATAATATTGAAATTTTGAACTATCAATTGGCATTTGGCATTAATCAATGATGAAGTATCATACTATTAAATGTATTAAGTTTTACAATTATGCATATTTCTTTATTTTATTCATATTTAATATGTGTGTTTGTGTATGGACCTACCCAAAGGCAAAAAAAAAACGAGCAAAAACACCTTCAGAACACACGAACCAGCAACATGATAAAACTTAGAAAACACTCCACATTTCTGAAAATGAAACACAAATCTGCATCTTTGTCCTTCAATCTGCTCTCCTGAATAAAGAGAAGTCTCAAGCTCGATTAGTTGCTATCTCTCAAGCAAGAAATCCAGCAAATGCTAGGAGGTATGCTTTCCCCAAAGCTCAATGTAAATTTCGGCAGCACTTCGTTATATTTTCTTCATGGATGCCAAATGAGAAGCCAAGCTCTTATATTTATAGACTCAAAGATTCAAATTCATCTTCAAATGGCGCCCAAATTCTCAAACTCTCATTTGAATTTCATTTCAAATCAGCACATGACTTTGGCGTCCCCTTTCTAGGCACAAGTTTGCACTTTTCCCAAGATGACAACTGACTTAGGAAAATGAGAAGTTTTTAAGTGAAGGTATTTTTCCTTAAGTCGACCACACCAACAATTAAATATTAAACTTTAATATAAAGTATTAATATTTAATAATTCACCTGTAAATCAATTAATGATAAAGCCAAATTGAACCATGAATTGTGGCGTTGCAAACCACCAAACTGAATTGTGTTGGGGCTCTATACTGAACTGCTAAAAAATGGAACTACCAAATATGACACTTACTAAAAATAGTAAGTCCAGAATTCTCTTCAAAACAGAATGCATGTCATACCCCTACGAAGCCTTCAGAAAACCCAGAAGGAATCCACAGTTAGAATCGTAGAGTTCCTACTAATAAAGCATCAAACAGGCCTCACAAACCCCCTCAAAACTAGGAAACCCTAATTTTTGCTTCCAGTTAGCCTATGGGTCTCCAAAATAGGCTAATGGCCGATTGTCCTCACTGAGAAGGGGACATTACAGAGGGGAGACATTTTTTTGAGTTTAGGGAATACAAACTTTGCATTGTTTTTCCTGAATTGAAAAGACATAAATATGGTTTTCATGTGGTTTTGAGCCAACGATTTTTGAACATAATCTATGAGAATATATGAAGTAGCTTTCTGAAATCAATAGACTTTGTACTATGATGCATGATTGTACATGTTCCTCTTATGTTGAACACATTCCTATTTCAGATTCTTGATAGCATATTTCCAAAAAAATGATTGTTTCATTCATTTTTAGTTTGCCGTCAAAAGATGTTTTTCTTTGCATGAATGTCAAACGATAGTAATAATCTTTAGATTTACTGATCTCCAAATTGATTTTTCCATCTAATCCCCATCATACTTTGATATGAGAATGAGACTCGATCAGAAGTTTTGTGTTTTCATCTTTATTTGAGGTTTTTTTAATTTAGTGAGCCTTTCCTACTTTCTAGTTAAAAGCATACCTTGGAAAACCCCAAATTACATCATAAGAGGGAGCTATACTTCTAAAATTCAGAGAAAAGTTGTCAATTCAATGGCAACTTCTCCAACTGTTGGTTTCTATTTGTCTTTCATTTTGGGCTTATCAAGTCAATTGTAAGATTATTTTTGGGAAGGAAAATCTATTAACCAACACACTTAATGAAAATCATAAAATAGTATTCCTCTAACCATAGGAAACTCACCATGGCCTGAAACCGAGAACACTTCACTCAAAAGTTGAGAGCAAATTGAAGTTGCGAACAAGTTCCCAAAATAGCACTTACTAAAAATAAAAACTCTGCTCGAACACACTGAAATCACCTGCTCAAGCTCCCCACAAAACATTGAGTCCCCTAAGCAACTCCACACAGCCTACAGGAACCAAGAATAGGCTAATGGAAAGCCAAACTAACTGGGTGCAAGAAGGGGACATGTTGTGCCTTGCACACACTCCCCGTCGTTGACAGGGTCCCCCCTTCTTTGTTTTCTCGTCTTGTCCTCCCTCAGGTCCTGAGTAGGAAGTTCTGGTAATCCGCAAAGAGGAGTTGCAACGGTTAAGAATTTCAAACAAAAGGAGGTGATCCTTCTCAAGATTGAGCTAGCCTGAGTCTTAGATTTTGAAGAATTCACACTTTGAAAGTGAGGAGGCAAGATCTCACATCTAAACCGGACAGCCAGGTTAACCTGCTAGGCATTAAACTTGAGAAGTGAAGATCACTCAAAACATTCCAATTGGCCCGAATTTCATATCAAAGGCCTGAATTTCATCCAAAGGGGCGTTTAACTTAAAAGTTAAAACAAACAAGAAATCGCCCAAAATCTCCTTTTGGCCCGAAATTTGAAGTTAGGAAAATGTTCCTGAAGCCGAGTTGAAAATGTGTCTTTAAACCCACTCAAAAGTTAAAATTTGCCTAGTAGTCTAAAGTGTGAGCTAAATCTCTCGAAAATCAACCTCCAAGGCCAAAATTCCAACATTGAAGGCAAAATCGGCCCAAACAACAAAATTGCAAGGTTAAACTCCAAAGGCTCTCAAAATAACCAATAGAGCCCAAAAATCGTCAAAACTCTCAATATCACCTTTTGGCCCGAAAAAAGTGACAACTAAGCTCGCAAAAGAGGCTTTTGAGCCGAAAATCTCCAAAACTCATAAAGTGAGCCAATCACCCAAAAATGGCTAATAAAGGCAAAATCGCACAAAGTCCTCTTATTTGCCGAAAATCAGAAAGAGATATTAAATCACCATTAAACCTCATTCCGTCGAAATCATCAAAGGAGTTCATAATCGCGCCATATAGCTCTTCTAAACTGACGAGGTCCAAGTTCACAATTTCAGCTAATAAGCCGAAAAAGTTAAAAACTTCAAAATTCGCGCAAAGTCTCATTTTAGCCGAAAAAGTAAAGACGAAAGGCAAAAGGTGAGTGTTTAAATCACGTGAAATAAGTTCTGAGTCCGAAAATCTCTAAAGTTCACCATTTCACCTTTTTAACCGAAAACAAGAAACAGACATTGAGTTTAAAATGTCACAAATTGATTCAAAATGCCGAAAAAGTTAATAAAGACTATATCGCGCAATATAAGCTCATAAACCGAAAACAAAGGAGTCCAAGTTCACGTGAAATAGCTCTAAGCCGAAAATCCTTCAAAACTCCAAATCACGTGAAGAACATTAAGAAGCCGAAAATCATTCAAACTTCAAAGTTCGCGCAAATCATTTATAATGCCCGAAGTTTGCCATCAGGGTAAAGTTCGCGCAAATGTTTTTGAGGAAGTTTGGCAAAGTGTTAGAAACCAAAGTATACTCAATATGCAGTCAATAAACAAGGCATAAGGCATTCAAGGGGGATTCTACAAGTTTACAAAGGAGGGCGTTCTCTCATTTCTTTGCATTTAGCCAAAACTACAAGATCTCTCCAAACCTTTAGGGTCAAAACCACGCCATGTTGGGTTAACGCACCATCAACATTTGCAGTCAATAAACTTCTTCATTACACTTCAAGGTAAGTCTGAATTTTCCTTTCAAATGGTTAACACTTTGCAAGATGATCGTGTTGTTTACACTAGGGTTGGTATGTAGAAAGCATTCAAGCAAATCTTAAAGTTTAACCCAAGGAAACATCAACATTCAAACAATCATTCGTCAAAATCGCCACCCCCAATCGAAAATTCGAAACTTAGGCAAATTTAGGGTTAATGGTCTAAATAGCTACAAAACGCATAAACTCATCTGTTAGAAATTGTAAACACATAATCATCTTCGAAACAATCCACGTGAAACAAAACTTAATACGTTGAATCACGCAATCCAATAACATTTGCAACTTTTCACCATCAGCAATCAGGAGCAACATTTCGAAAATCCGCTCCAAGAACAACAGCTAACCAAACCAACTGATTTTCAACTTCAAATTGCATTCATTCCCCAAGCACAGAATTTAAATTGTTTAAAAGGCCGGTTTCAAAACGTTTTCAAATATTAAATTATCTGGCTACTTAACAATTTGTATACTAACGTCGTCTCCTAGCATTGCTAATCCATGTTTTTCCTCAAACTTGTCTCGTAATTAGTGTCCGGTTGTGCAGGATAAATGCCTAAATCAGCGACAGAGTCTTCAAAGGCACCTGACGCAACCGGAGCATCACAGACTTCCAAATCTAACATTCCCCTCAAGTTTGTGAAAATGAAGTATCAGTACCAAGGAGTCGTCAAAGATTCAAAGGTCCAAAGTGTGTGGGACAATATAGGAGATACAGACCTGGGACATATTGATATTCAAAATTTCAGGAACAGGGTATACTCTCCTAACGCCTATGGAAAGCCTAGACGGATGTTGGAGAGTGGTATTGCTCAGGTTGTTGGTTTCCCACCGACCGTGCAGAATTATTAACTAGTGGTTGAAGACGCTAAGCATTATCAGCTGTGTTGACATGTCTAAAATCGCGGAACTACGACTTCATCCGGCCAACGTAGAATATAAATGCTAAGAATCCTATCCTCTCTTGAGATAAGGAAATCCCTTATGCTGTTTTAAATTGATCAATGGGGATGACCTCAAGGTTTCGGTTGTCAGGTCTTGACTGCAGGATAGCTTAGTAGTTTGATGTGTTTTGTTGGAAACACAAAGGGGACTTACGATTTTGCAACAAGATGGTCTTCTACGATTCTCGAACAGCGAAATAAAATTAAAAGGGAAGGGATAGGAGATCTAAAACTAACAAGACTGGTATGCGGATAGACGGATTCAACATAACCAATCCCTGCTTGGCCAGAATAGCTCACAACCTTGCAGGACCGGTGCAATCTTCAAGGGGACTTGGAAGATTTTCAGACTGCAAACGCACAGCTAAGCACCCAATTCTGGCGCAGCTCAGACGGACACCTGCAATTGAAAGCACAATTCAAAGGCTCAGGTTAACCATACAAAAGGATACACAATCAGTATATCCTCAATAGTATGAGCCTGAATCTATCAAATACCTGCACACCCAAAACAGAAAGATCTATCTAAAATGCTGAAAGAAACCATGCAAACAGGATGAAAACAAGACAATAAACACCAAATCAATGTCTATATATTGATTTCAGCTGCCTATTACAACAATTTCTGCAGCATCTCTATGCTACTGCTAAGATCTAACCTATTCTAACTTCTAAAATCTAACTCTCTAACAATCTAACCTTCTAACTGTCTAACCACCAAAAATCCTAACCAAAGTCTAACTCTTTACAAAAGAAAGGCCTCTGTCGTTTATAGATTTACAATTTTGAATCGAAGGCTAGGATGGACTGCATCCAAAAACTGGCAGCTTTAACCCATGCCAACTCAATTCTCAGTTATCCAGCCAACCATAATTTCAACTACCTACAACTGTTTGACTTTAATTTGGGTCTATCCGGTAGTTGGACATAAATGACTTGTGTCCCCTTTGTTTTAAAATATCTTGAGTGGGGCCCACGAACAATTTTACAATAAAACAGTTCCAGTTTTTTAAAAAAAACTGAAATTTTGGAATTAAATCCAGTTGTGCACTTTTCCTGAGAATGCATACTTGTCGCATTCTGAGTGTTCTTTGGTCTTTGGTGGTGGACTTCAGCTTTAGTCGGTGGCACGCTTCCCAATGCTCAGTTGCTCTCGCGCTCCTGCAATGCGTTCCTGCATCTTCTTCTTCAGCTCTCCGTGCCTAGCTTTGTCGTTTTAGACCTTCCCTTGGTTCTTTGCGATGACGTCCTGCGAACAATCAATCTCTCTTTAATAAATCAATTTGAAAAATTAAAATTAATTTAACAAACATTAAATTTTAACGATGTCTGGCTCGAGAAGCTCTTTGTGAGATGTATCTTTTGAATGTTTTCGCTTTCTAAATGAAATGAGAGATCCAATCTTTCGTCTGATTAGTTTTCCAATTTAGACGAAGTTCGGGTCTGAGAGGTAAACTGCGAGATATTCAATTTAAACCTTCCAATTTCTAACATTTTACCAAAAATGCGAGACCTTTGCTTATGATTTCGGGTCATTCACCCAAAAGGAGAGATCTTTGTTTTATGAGTTTACCTTTACCTTTAGCAATTTCGGCCTAAAGCATTACTTTTGTGAGATTTAGTGCCTATTAACTTTTCGGCCAAAATGCTTCCTTTCACGATTTTGAGGATTTTCGGCCTAAAAGGCCATTTTGCGAGATTTTACTCTTCTGAAGAATTTCGGGCATGAAGCCGGTTTTGCAAACTTCAAACGTTTTACTCACTTCTAGCAAAATCCAGTAAGGCGTCGAGTTTGGTCTTAACCCAATTTGTTTTGAGACGGAAATTGCGATTCCCCCTTAGCCCCCTTTTCGGCCTATTAGACCAATTTCGCAAGCCTCTAAACTTTCGAGTTGAATTGTCGTTTTGCAATTTTAAGAATTTTGGCCCACTCGGCCGATTTGTGAGCTTTAACATTTTCGGCCCAAATGAGGTCCTGGCCCGATTTTGAACTCGAATAGCCAATTTCAGGCTACGAGGAAGCTTTTTAAACTTCGTGATAATAACATCCTTTCATTCGGCCTGAAAGCCGAGTTTGCAAGTTTAACGCCTTCACTTATTTTCTTCCCCCCCGTCCGCGATTTTAGACTATTTCGTTTTCGGCTTACAAGGGTATTTCGCAAACTTCGGCCTGAAGAAGGCTCTTGAAAAGTTTTAATAGTTTTTGGCTATTTTCCCCCCTTACTGCGCAATTTCGACTTTTGCCATTTTCAGCTCTCTGAGCCACTTTGAAAGTCGGCATGAAAGGTTATTTTGCAAGTTTCGAGTAGATTGGGGATTTCGTGAGATTCTGAAATGCCTCTGTTTTCGGCGAAATGAGAGGTTTCGCGAGATTTCTTCTTCATTCCACTTTTCCACTACGTGGGCAGACCAAACTTGACACGGGGGTCCCCTGTCAAAGACGGGGCGTGTGTGCGATATGCACAACAAGCCAAAAACCAGATTAGTGGTGTTGAAAGGAATGGTAATAGCCGACTTCACACCTGAAGCCATTAGGGAAGCATTTGATATCCCGCTTCTTGATAGTCCCACTATTGTAACCAGTGATGAAGCCCAAATTGCTTATGACATGAATCCTATTCAGTGCAAAACACTGATAAATGAAGAGTGGTTCAAGGAGAGAAGACCCCCGAGCACTAGGATCGGTAAAAAGACCCACAAAAGTGACTTCCACAATGAGTATGGTGATATGGTTACCTTGCTTAGCCGGGTCATAAGACTTCTGCAATCTAATCTCTTTGAGGAATGGATGTTCTACTTTACCGAGCAAGTCTCCATTGGGAAATCTAAGTTTGACTGGGCTCAAATCATCAGCAATAACATTCATACACAGCTAGTTGAGCTCGAAGATAAAAGGTACTTCGCCATGACCTCCTACTTAGTCTACATGTTTGATCGGCACCAGCCACTCCCAAGATTAATCAAAAGACGTGAGATTGGGAATGTGCCAAATCAACTGAAAGTATACGACTGCTACCCTCAGTTGCATTACTATGACATAGCCCAAAGAGAAAAGAACAACATTGCATATGCGATTGGTCAGTATGAGCGTGTAAATGACGCTTTTACAATGCGCATGATCAGGTCGAGGAAGGAGAGATAGCACCAAATCAAGGGATTGATAAACAAAGGGTCACGCAGGGGAGCGGGCATGAGTTGCAGCAGAAAGGCGGCAACAAGGATGGCACTACGATTGAGGGAGACAAGGAAGAAGATAGAACCCAAGAACCCAACAGAACTGAAGAACAACCACTATTAGAGGATATCCATCAATTGCTCAGTGAGGTGGAAGAGAACTCAACCATGAGTAAAGGATTAGATACTACACCCATTCCTTCTTCTATGTCCGATCAATTACGGATAGGCAATGAGTTAGCTGAGGCCTCCAAAGAGCAGAGTGGGGATTTAGTGGTTATGTCTGGACAAAACATTCCTCGTGACTGGTTAATAGCCCGGGCACAACGGAAAGTGGTTGTCAAGCCACCAATTAACCTGGAGGATATCTTCTCTCGGATAGGAGAAATAAAAACTAAAGGAAAGAAAAAGCCAAAGACTTACTCCAGGATTACCAAAGATGAGCAAAGGAATCGTACAATTTATATTGCTGCCCCACCTACAAACAAACCAACAGATCAAATTGCATTGGCTAACTACAGCATCACATCCATCCTGATTGGGCGAGCAACCAAAGAGTAGGAGAGGGAGGAATTCAAAGATTCCGTACAGAAGATGCTCAGACAGCTAGATGAAATAACAGTTGAAAGGGATATGTACCGAGCTCATGCTGAGCAAGCCGAGGGGTACATAGATCACTTGTTAAGACACTGCAACATACCGCTGAGTCCCATATTGCCCCATTGGCATTAGCACAAAAAACTACAGCTGAATTTGAAGGAGTGTGTGACACTGCCAAGGCAGTTAGGGAATGGATTCGAGGCATCAAGAAAAGGGGAGAGCAGGTCATCGAAGATGTGCGAGAAATGGCTTTCCACAGGGAGTCCACTCTTGTCAAAATATGTGAGCTGAAGAAAGAGTGTTATAATGCTCATGAGGCGATTGCCAAGGCATTGCCTCTCATAAGGGCTCTATTTTGGACACACACTTAGATCCCCACATTGCATACCATCCTAGACCCCTATGACGTCGATACTTTCAAGGAGTGGTATTGGATTCTTACCATGAAGAATGACATGAAGGACAACATCAACAAAGTGCAAGATAAGTGCGATGAAGTTTTGTCAAGCATAAAAGATCCTCAGATCGATGGTCCCTGGTTGGAAGAGTAGCATGAAGGATAATGAGCTATGACCACGGTGGGAGGATAGGCTGAAAACCGATAAAATCACCTACTCCATGGAGGACTTGGAATTCGCTAGTGGGCTACAAGCGGACATATTGCGTTTTGAAGCTCATAAATCATATTGGAGAGATGAGATGAAGAATGTAGATAACCTCCAAGAGGGTATTCAATACAAAATGCTTAATCCTTCTATGCCTCTAGGAAAAGAACTATTTGAGTTGTGCTTAAGATTCCAAGACTACGTTCAGGTAGAACGCGCAGCAGATCAGGATATCTAGAAGAACTACTTGCAAGGAGAAGTTGAATTTTTGGTCAAAGAGTCTACTTCGAGGAAAGAAAAAGTGTTTTCTTGAAAAATATTTGTTTCTTTTAAAATTCTAAATGCATTTTTTCTGGATAAAGTTTCTTTCCAACTACCAAAATCATTTCAAATTTTGAGCTCCGTGCAGTGCACTTTTTGGAGCAACTTTATGTTTGGTAGTTGGTAGTTATTAGTTAGTTGATGGTTGGTGATGATATTTTGTTATCCATTAATGGGTATGGGCAGCCATGTTTTATAGGATGAATCTGGGCCACTTGTAAGATTAAATCTTGGCCATTCATCTATTTTTGAATGTCTATAAAAGGGATAGTTTCTCCCTCATTTTGTAAGAAGTCTATGATTGTTTTGTAACTCTGTCGAAATTTATGTAGAATTATGAATATTAATGCTGTCCGGTTTCCTTGTGAGTGCATGGTCTCCTTCTTCATCTTTCGTTTTTCTTGTTATGCAGTTTAATTTCAGATGGTATTTTTTGGATTCTATCTGATAGAAATCTTAGTGTTCACACCATTAAGGATTGACTGATTGTCATTTCCTCTAGCATGGTTAATCTGAACCAATTTTGTGCGCTTGTTCGGTTATTAAATATTAAATGAATGAATATTTGATTCTGAATTTATGTTTAATAGCATGAAAATCCAACTCCCATTGAAGATTGCACTAGTTTTTGCAAAGTTGTGCTTCATTAGTTGATGATGTTTAATCTGGTTTTTTCAAGGTTTATGTCTATTTTCTGAACATAGTATCTTAGATAGATTAATTAGTTATTTTCTATCTCTTTCCCTTTCCTTTTTCCCTTTTTTATCACAAGTTGAAGTCCGAACAACATCATGTCAAAGATAAATTTGATGAAATCAAAACTATAGAATCTTAGGGAACCCTTGCAAACAAAATCGATTATGTCTAACCGTAAGTCCCCTTTGTGTTTCCAGCAAAACAAATCAAACTGTTGAGCTATCCTGCAGTCATAGCTGACAATTGAAACTTTGAGATCGTCACCATTGATCAACTAAAAACAGCATTAGAGATTTCCTTATTTCAAGAGGATAGGATACTCAGCATTCTATTCTGTGTTGGCCGGATAGAGTTGTTGTGATACGATTTTAGCCACGTCAACAAGACATTACAACTTCTTAAGAATACAACAAAAAAATTCTCAAGAATGCCTAAAACAGTATTGAAAACCAAAGGAAAGTTATAGAAAGCTGGGTTGGAGCGCAAAAGAATTTTCGAAGACATAGAATCCATTTCTCGGATTTAGAGAAAAACCAAGCACTCAAACCTAATTCAGTCAATGTGGATATGAACTTCGTATTTCCACAATATAAATACAGATATGTGGGTGTACTTTTTCTATTCGGTCATCATAGTTCAGACACAGGTATCATTACAGTATATTTCACAAGATAAATTTAGACAGTTGGGTGTTTTTATAGTTTCAAACCACAAATTCAGCCATCTCGATATAATTTGTGTAGTTTCATAACGCAGATTCAGACATATGGACTTAACATTAGTAGCTCCACACCACGACAAAGAGTTGTATGGACATAATTGCTGCAGCTTCACAACACAAATTCAGATACATGAGCTTAAAGATAGTAGATACACACCCAAAATTCAGCCAAAGAGCATAATTTCTGTTGATTCACAGCACAATTCAGATATAGGTATAATGTACCAGTTTCCCATCACAACAAATGCAGTCTTATAGCCAAAATTTGTGTAGCTTAATGAAATTCAGACACATGGGTAAGATGATAGTAGCTTCAAACCACAGATTCGGTCCTATGGGCATAATTAATGTAATTTCACAACATGAATTTAGGATATGGGTAGAATGTTAGTAGTTTCATGCCACCAATTCAGTCATACGAGCATAATTACTCTAGTTTCATGGCACAAACTCAGACATATACATAACAGTGCGATGCTTTTACAGCACGGATTCTGAAAAAATATTGCAGTTGTTGCAGCATATGTTCAGTCATTTATAGCAAATGAATCAGCCACGGGAAACTTTTCGGCATATACAACCAATGAAGGAGATGCATCAACAATTATTTTAATAAAGATAGTTTACATCCACAACATGGATAGTTAAAAAGAGACTTACCTATTTATTGATGTTGTCCTGAAAATGATCTACATAGTTAGGAATATTTACTTGCCTGACCCAGAAGGCTAATAGCATGGCAATCATGACCTGCCTCGCTAAAGAAGGGCAGCCAATGCACAGCCCAACACCAGGCAGCATGAAAGCTTCCATGCACAAACACAATGGGGCTTTTTCTGTCATTGTTTTCCTTCACACCTCTCTGCATAATCACCTCCATTTTCAATCCTGATGGAAGTATATGAAACATTCTGAACTGCCTATCACCCAGCTCGAAAGGTACTCTTAATCCACTAGATTGTACTTCAGAGAGGGGCGACTTTTGTTCACTTGCGGAGGCACATACCTTCACATTTCTGTAAATCTGAGTCAAGCGAGAGCTCCTTTGAGACTGGAAGTGTATCATTCTATTGAACGCATTGCATGTAAAACTGTGAACAGTTGATAGCTGATCGAACGCAGGGATGTGGGCAGTGGTTTTGTTCGGTCTAAAAGGAGCGTCCCATTTTGAAAGTGAACCACCAATAATGGCCTCCATAGTTTTCCTCCTCTGGAATATGTTATCCCGGGATTTCTGCAAAGAAAAATGATAAGCTATGTGTTAAAACTTAGTACATGAGGTAAGATAAATGGTTGAATGAGAAATTTCATTTATCTTTCATTCGATTATATACCTTATCGATATAACTAAAGTCTGAATGTAGACTTTATGATTAAATAAATGAATTTGTTATAATTATCTTATATGCATAATCAATCATACTAAGATTGTATAAATCATATTTAAGATAACTATATAGATATCATATGATAGCATCAATTCTTATATGCATAATCCATCATAATAAAATTGTATAAATCAGAATTAAGATAACTATCATAGATATCATATGATAGCATCAATTCATACTAATAGTTATCTTAATTCTAATTTATATAGTTTTAGTATGATCGATTATGCATATAAGAATTGATGCTATCATATGATATCTATGATAGTTATCTTAAATATGATTTATACAATCTTAGTATGATTGATTATGCATATAAGATAATTATAACAAATTCATTTATTTAATCACAAGGTCTACATTCAGACTTTAGTTATATCGACAAGGTATATGATTGAATGAAAGATAAATGAAATCTCTCATTCAACCATTTATCTTACCTCAGCTACTAAGTTGCTATCATATGATAACTATAATAGTTATCATCTTAAACTAAATTTATATCGATCGATGATTATCGTAGTTATGGAATGATTATATTCTTAGCGTGACCTGATTATTAATCGATCAAACATACTAACTAAACATGATTCGATAACTAGCGGTTTAATATACTAAATGAAACGTAACCGATAGTTATCGGTTCATCACTTAAGTGAAGCGGTGCATATATCTTGATCGGGCATGTCAAAAGACATGACCGGTCAAGGCATGCCTTGATCGGGGAGCATTGTCTATATGTACATGTCAATGAAAAGGCTGTAGAAACATAAAAAATATTAAAATGTTATCTTTAGCAATCTATGATATAAATAATAACAAAAAATATATGAAAAAGAATAATAAACTTATATAACTTCAGACTTGAACGTAAATTTGAATGTCGTTTACATGGTATCAGAGCCACATTGATCGAACCTGAGGCATTCAAATTCGAGAAGTTCAAACCGAAGATATAAACATCATATTTCCCATGGCTAACGCTATCAGATTTGAGGACAGACTTGAAGGAGGTGACAATTTCTCAGCATGGAAGTTTAGGATTAAAATGATTCTAAAAGAAAACAAGGTTGAATCATTTATTAAAGTTGAATCTAAAGAACCAGAGGATGAACCTGACAAATCAACATGGATCGAAGGAAATGAAAAAGCTATGAAAATCATAGTAGATGGAGTAAGAAATCACATCATGCCAATAATAACAAAATATGAAACTACCTATCATATGTTCAAATCACTCGAAAGTGCATTTGAGATAAATAGTGCAAGTAGAACCCTAGCTCTAAAAAGAGAAATAAATCATATAAGTATGAACAAAGGGGATTCAATCAATGCATACTTTATGCGGATATCAGCCCTAAGGGATGAACTGGCAACGCTTGGATATGAGATTCAGAGCAAAGAGCTAACGCTCATTGCTCTATATGGGTTGCCTAGTACATGGGAGACATTCGTCCAAGGCATCAGTGCAAGAGATAAATTTCCAAAATTTGATAGGCTAAGAGAAGATTGTCTTCAAGAAGAGTCGAGGCTAAATAAGAAGGAGATCAAACAAAAGAACATAGATGAAGATCTACATGTTTTAAATACCAACTCCAACAAGAAAAACAAGAAGAAATACTTTAAGAAGAGAGAGAACCGACATGACAAAAAGTCATCTAAAAGAGACAACTCTCACATTCAGTGCTTTAGGTGTGATCAATATGGACACTATGCAACAAGATGTCCAGAGAGAATCAAACAACAAGCTACATTTGCAAAAGTTAAAAGGGAAGAATATGACTCCAAGAAGCATGCATTCTACTCTGCTCTCTCCAATCAAGTATCCAATAAATCTAACACCTAGATCATTGACAATGGATCTTCAAGACACATCACTGGGTATAGAGAATTGTTGGATTTCATGGTAGAAGAAACCGATGAAGAAGTAACCATTGGTGATGACTTTGTACATCCAGTGAAAGGCATCGGTACCTGCACCATTAAGCTAAAGACAGGCATGTCTTTGCAACTCACTGGAGTCTTATACGTTCCTGGCATCAAGAGAAACTTAATATCCATATCTGCACTTGAAGATGATGGGTACAGAATAACATTCATGAATGGTAAAGTTCTAGTATGGCTACAAAACTCTTCCATCAAGAAGGCTACAATCCTAGGACATAGAAAAGGCTATTTATATGAGGTATGTACTAAATCTAACCTAGCCCTACTTCATGAGATTACAGATTCAAATGAAATTTGGCATAGAAGATTAGGTCATTTAAACTTTCATGTTTTATGTTCAAAGGAAAAATTAGTAATTGGTTTGCCTAAGTTAAAACAATATCATTCTGGTACATGTAAGGGGTGTGCCCTAGGCAAAAATACTAAGAGTTCCTTTCATAATAGTTCTAGGAAAACAAGCAATGTTTTAGAGCTAGTTCACTCTCACCTGTGTGGGTCAATGTCTGTGCCATCATTAGGGGGTGCCTTTACTATGTAATATTCATTGATGACTTCTCCAGGAAGACCTAGATCTATTTTCTTAAACGTAAAGAATCTGAAGAGATTCTCAAGAGATTTAAGAAATTCAAATCCTTCTCTGAAAAATTCTTTCGGAAAAAGAATAAAAACCTTAAAGACTGATAATGGGAGGGAATACACCTCAGACATTTTTAGAGAATTTTGTAAGATGTTGGGATTAAGAGGGAGTTCACTGTCCTTTACAACCCCCAACAAAATGGGGTTGCTGAGAGGAAAAATAGAACCATTGTGGAGGCAGACAAAGCCATGCTTCTTGATCAAAACTTAGAAACTCATCTTTGGGCAGAAGCCTCTAACATTGTTGTATACATACAAAATAGATGCCCTCACTCCCACATTGAAGATAAAACTCCTGAAGAAGTTTTCATAGGTATAAAACTTGATATCACTCACTTTAGGATATTTGGATGCCCTGTCTACTTTCATATACCTAAAGAGAAAAGAACAAAACTATGATAACTCAATGATGAACCACTAGTACCAAACTGGTACTGAGAGGGGGGGGGGGTGAATCAATACAAACACAAATACAGTCCAAAACTGGTTTGACAGCAAATATTCCAAATGATTGACAAACAGGGATACTGATTAAAACAGAGTGCAACCGGTAACCTCCAGTACAGCTCAAATAGTCATAAACCGGTCACTCACTAAGCTTTCCTCTTAGCTCAATACTATAGTACTATTATGCTCTCATGCCTGAAATAGGAAAACTAACATCAGATCTTCATAACAGTGAGTTCAATATGTTTTATAGACAGGCATAAAACATAAAACCATCATATACTCAATAGGTAAAAACAAAGCATCACAAGATAAAAGCATTACACATGACACACATATTTTTCACGTGGAAACCCAACTGGGAAAAACCACAGTGGGGATGAATACCCACAAGTTGCTTTTGAACTCTTTTGAAGTCCGCTCTGTTAGGAGCCTTGTACGGTTAAAGACATTACAATAGGTTCTACTAGGAACCGATCCTGTTAGGGATCGCCCGGTTAAGGGATGGCTATAATACCCAGTTAAGGGTTAAACTCGGTTAGGGTCACCTTGTTAGAGGATTTCAAGGACTCAATAACTAAAGGATCTCCAGAGCTCTATAGCTTCTCAGAACTCATTAACCTCGAGTTACCCGGTTAAAGGATTTGAATCAAGCCTGTTAAGACCACCCTATTAAGGGATTTTGCATCAAGCCAGTTAAGGCTACCCTGTTAGGGGATTTTACAATTGTTGAAGTGGTTAAAGATCAGCAGGAATTACAATGACCTGATAACAGCTCTCAATGCTAATGCAGATTCGTTTTGGCTCCTCTTCTCCTTCTGCACATTCACTTTGCAGGTATCTCTTCTCTCATTTGGTCTGACAAGAATCACGTATCACTTCCCTTGGATACACACTCACAACTTTTGCCAACAACCTTAGAAAGAAATACAACATCAACCTTATAGGAAATAGACAAGTCGACAGCAAAAACCCTAAACCTGTTGGGTTAAGCAATTCAAGCGGTTCCATCATGACCGTTGAATCATACTGCATTAAATGCAACAATCTTGAATCGATCTCAAGACATTCTCCATCATCCATTATCCATCAATTTCATGGCGGTTGATAATCCATCACATGTTATCACCATTTGACAGACTTCGCACATTCCCGAGGTAGATAGGAATAGTCTTCTTCATGCAAGATCCTTCACGCGCATAGAGCTTACGTGGCAACACGATCTGTTCTCCATTATCCTGAAGTGTAAACTACCTACCAACCGGTAGTAACACAATGCTTCCATGTGTCGGTCCCGTAACTACATGTCGGTTCATCTTGAACAAATATGCCATTTCACTTTGGCATATAAACCGATTCATACATATGTCAGTTCCTCTCTCTTTTCACCTATCACATGTGTCGGTTCACACCATGTCACATATTGACATCAATGACAACATACAATGTCATTATGTCTTCATGTAAGTTCACATAATGCCAACAATCTCCCCCTTTGGCATTGATGGCAATATACAAAGATATCTTCTCTGCTTCACATCTTCTCCCCCATTTGCTACAGATATCTTTTCGCTTCACTCCTTCTCCCCCTTTGACAACAATGCCAAAGTGGAGGTACAAGCATCTCTATTCCATTATGTTGCTCCCCCTGAGGAGTAGCATCCTTCAACGCATCAATCAACAAGAATTTGACTTTGCAATACCTGACTGATGTGGAACAATTACTTTTAGTTCACCTCCTAAAGGGGCAATACCCCTGATTCACCTCTTAAGTGCACAAATTTAGTCTTTGGGAGAGGCTTGGTGAATATGTCTGCTAACTACTCCTTACTGGAAACATGTTCCAGTGCAATCTCCTTATTTTGAACCTTTTCCCTCAAGAAATGATACTTAAGCTCAAAATGCTTGGTTCTAGAATGTAAAACTGGATTCTTTGATATATTGATAGCACTTGTGTTATCACAAAATACGTTTACCAGCTCAAATACAGGGATCTTGAAGCCTTCCAGTACATGCTTCATCCAAATTGTCTGAGTGCAGTTTATGAAAGTTGCAACATACTCCGCTTCCACTATAGACTGAGAGATACAACTCTGCTTTTTACTCATCCATGAGACCAATCTACCACTAAGAAAGAATGCACCACCGATTGCGCTTTTCCGATCATCCACATTACCTGCCCAATCAACATCTATGAACACTTTCAGATTGAAATCATTGTTGTATGGGTACCACAATCCATAGTCAACCATTCCCTTCATTTACCTAAGAATTGGTGACTGCAATCAAGTGGGATTCTCTGGGACTCTTCTGGAACCTTGCAGTAATGCCAACTGCATGTACAATATCCGGTCTGCTATGACTACATAATGCAACTTACCAATCATTGATCGGCATTCCTTCTCATTAACCAATGCGGAATCATCCTCTTTTGTCAATTTGCAACCGGTCACCATTAGTGTACCAACCGGTTTTCTATCTTCCATGCCAAAGGTCTTCAATACCTCTTTGACATATTTGGACTGAGTGATAAAGATTTCATCTTCCATCTGCTGGATCTGCAGTCCAATGAAGAACTTAATCTCCCCTATGAGTGACATCTCAAACTCTTTCTTCATCTCATTAGCAAACTCCTAACTCATCTTGTCATCTCCTCCAAAGATAATGTCATCAACAAAAACCTCATAGATCAGGATATGATCTCCTTCATACTTCAGGTAGATATTGCTATCTTCACTTGTTCTCTCAAATCCAATTTTCACAAGATGGGAATGTAGGCGCTCATACCATGCCCTAGGTGCTTGCTTTAGACCATATAAGGCTTTATGTAGCCTGCACACCATATCACTGTCTTCAGATAGGGAAAACCCATCTGATTGCTCTATATATACCTCCTCTTCAAGTACACCATTTAGGAATGCAGATTTTACATCCATTTGATATACTTTGAACCTTTTAAAAGCTGCATATGCAAGAAGCATACGAACTCCTTCCAATCTGGCTACAGGAGCAAAGGTTTCTCCATAGTCTTCTCCTTTTTCTTGAGCATATCCTTTGCACACCAATCTGGCGTTATTCCTAATCACTGTGCCATCCTCATTCAACTTGTTTCTGAACACCCATTTGGTGCCAATGACATTTTTATGCTCTGGTCTGGGTACCAAGGACCACATACCATTTTTCTCTATCTGGTCAAGTTCCTCTTCCATAGCCTTGACCCATTCTTCATCTTTATGAGCCTCTTTGAATGATTTAGGCTCAAGTTCAAAGATCATACATGAGTTTTCTCTGATCTTTTTTCTTGTAAGGATTCCTGCATCCTTATCTCCTATGATCTGCTTAGGATCATGATTCAACTTAACATACCGAAGAATGGTCTTAACTGGTTCTTCTTGCTTTTCCACTTCATCCTCATCTTCATCAATATTAGCATTCACCGGTTCAAGGATGCTGTTACTGGTACTTGGTTTACTAACAACCAGTTCCCAGAAGGTTGCAACTGGTTCATTTATAGCTTGTTCACTACCGGTTTCCTCAGTTTTCTCAAAGGATTCATCAACTCTTACATTGATACTTTCCATAATTCTCTGAGTCCTATTGTTGTAGCACTTGAAAGCTTTACTCTTCATAGAATATCCTAGAAATATTCCCTCATCACATTTAGCTTCAAATTTGCCTTGATGTTCACTCCTCTTGATGTAACATTTGCTACCAAATACCTTAAAGTAGCTAACCATAGGTGTCTTACTGGTCCAATACTCATAAGGAGTTTTGTCCTTACCTTTCTTGTTGAGTACCTGATTCATAGTGTAGACTGCAGTGCTCACCGCTTCTCTCCAAAAAGTGTGAGCTACCTTTCCTTGAATCAACATGGTTCTAGTTGCTTTAACCACAGTCCGGTTATTCCTCTCTGCTAGGCCATTCTGCTGTGGAGTCTGGGGGGCAGAAAACTGTCTCTTGATGCCAAATTCTTCATAATACTTGTTGAATTCATCGAAAGTGAATTCCCCTCCTTGATCAGTTATGAGACACTTGATCCTTTTACCGCTTTCCTTCTCCACTAATGCTCTAAAAGCTTTGAATTTCCCAAAAGCTTCAGACTTGTCTTTCAAGAATGTGACCCACATCATTCTTGAGCAGTCATCAGTGAGGATCATGAAGTACCTATCACCCTACACACTTCTAGTTTTCATAGGACCACACAAATCAGTATGCACAAGATCAAGCAAGTTGTTAGCAGTGAAAGATTTGCCTTTAAAGGTTGAGGAAGACATTTTCCCCAATTGACACTCTCTACACAAGGTGTTATTCAGTTTGATTAGCATCGGCAACCCTTTAACTGCCTTGATCTTACTAGCCTTCACAATGTTATCAAAGTTTACATGGCAGAGTCTCCTATGCCATATCCAACTATCATCAAGCTTAGCCATAAGACAAATACTTACATTTGCATTAAGATGAAACAGGTTACCTTTGGTCTGCATGTCGGTAGCCACCAATTTACCATCTTTACCTTTGATTCTACAAACTTCATTCTTGAATTGCAGAGTGAGACCACTGTCATTTAGCTGGGCAACACTTAGAAGGTTGTGTCTGAGACCATCAACCCAGTACACATTGTTAGCACTGCTCTTTCCATTCAAAGAGATGGACCCTCTGCCTTTGACCATGCATGGTGCATCATTGCCAAAGCGAACCACACCACCATCATACTCCTCCAAGGATAGAAACTTGCTCCGATCACCAGTCATATGGTGAGAACAGCCACTGTCAATGATCCACTCATTGGAATTATCAAACCGGGAGACAAGAGCCTTCTTGTCTGCCACATCTTTGTTTACAGCAACAAACATAATGTCTTCATTCTCTTCATCTTTTGATTCCTCATCTGTGACACCTTCATCAACTGCCACAAAACAGTTTCTTCGGTTTCCTCCTTTGAATTTCTTGAATCTTTCTGGTTTGTCCTTGTTATCGCCATTAGGACAGTTTATAGCAATATGTCCTATCCAGTTACAAGAAAAACATTTCAAGGTAGCTTACCTTTGTATTTACCGGTTCCTTTAGGAAACTTCCTGGCAAGGAGAGCTTCAAATGCCATCGAATCTCCTCATCATTCATTTCTCTGCCTTGACTAGGTTCCCCACTAGTGCTAGCCTCTTTACCTTTTCTAAATGGTACAACAGAGGCTTTAAATGATGATTCAGTCTTTTGAACATTGCCATCAAAACTATTTAGCTCATAGGTTGTTAACTTGGCTATGATGGAGTCCAAGGACACCTTAGACTTGTCTATTGATCTCAGCTCCTGAATAGCAGCAACCCTTATTGCATAGACCAGCAACAAGGATCTCAAGACTTTGCTTACCACAGTGGAATCTTCTATTTTACCACCTGCACTTTTGATTTCTCCAACAACTGTTTTGACTCTTATTCCATACTGCTGAATGGTCTCTCCTTCAACCATCTGCATGTCTTCAAACTTCCCTCTCAAGCTTTCTTCCTTAGTCTGTTTTACATGCTCATCACCACCATAGATATTTTCAAGAGCATCCCATACCTCTTTGGGATTTTCCTTGTCCTGAACATCAATAAACTCAATGTCAGATAGACTACTGATGAGGGCTTCCATGACTTGCCCATTTTCTTGTATCTCTCTCTTTTGGTCATTGGTGAGAGTATCAGTAGGAACAACATATATATTTTCAACATAACTCCAGTGTTGAACACCCATGCTTTTGATGAATATCTTCATCCTATCTTTCCATATACCGAAATTTTCTCTGTTAAACTTTGGACCTTCCCTCTTCATCATTTGACTAGGATCTTTTCCTCAAGCGGTTAAGCTTACAACACAGAGGACCCAGAGGGCTCTGATACCAATTGATAACTCAATGATGAACCACTAGTACCAAACCGGTACTGAGAGGGGGGGGGTGTGAATTAGTACAAACACAAATACAGTCCAAAACTAGTTTGACAACAAATACTCCAAATGACTGACAAACAGGGATACTGATTAAAAAAGAGTGCAACTGGTAACCTCCAGTACAGCTCAAACAGTCATAAATCGGTCACTCACTAAGCTTTCCTCTTAGTTCAATACTATAGTACTATTATGCTCTCATGCATGAAATAGGAAAACTAACATCGGATCTTCATAACTGTGAGTTCAATATGTTTTATAGACAGGCATAAAACATAGAACCATCATATACTCAACAGGTAAAAACAAAGCATCACAAGATAAAAGCATTACACATGACACAGATATTTTTCATATGGAAACCCAACTGGGAAAAACCACGATGGGGATGAATACCCACAAGTTGCTTTTGAACTCTTTTAAAGTCCACTCTGTTAGGAGCCTTGTCCGGTTAAAGACATTACAATAGGTTCTGCTAGGAACTGATCCTGTTAAGGATCACCTGGTTAAGGGATGGCTATAATATCTGGTTAAGGGTTAAACCCGGTTAGGGTCACCTTGTTAGAGGATTTCAAGAACTCAATAGCTAAAGGATCTCCAGAGCTCGATAGCTTCTCAGAACTCATTAACCTCGAGTTACCCGGTTAAGGGATTTGAATCAAGCCTGTTAAGACCACCTTGTTAAGGAATTTTGCATCAAGCTAGTTAAGGCCACCCTATTAGGGGATTTTACAATTGTTGAAGTGGTTAAATATCAACAGGAATTACAATGATCTGATAACAGCTCTCAATGCTAATGCAGATCCGTTTTGGCTCTTCTTTTGCACATTCACTTTGCAGGTATCTCTTCTCTCCTTTGGTATGGCAATAATCACGTATCACTTCCCTTGGATACACACAGCTATTGCCAACAACCTTAGAAAGAAACACAACATCGACCTTATAGGAAACAGACAGGTCGATAGCAAAAACCCTAAACCCTAAACCTATTGGGTTAAGCAATTCAAGCGGTTCCATCCTGACTGTTGAATCATACTGCATTAAATGCAACAATCTTGAATCGATCTCAAGACATTCTCCATCATCCATTATCCACCGATTTCATGGCGGCTGATAATCCATCACTCGTTATCACCGTTTGACAGACTTCGCACATTCCCAAGGTAGATAGGAATAGGTAGATAGCCTTCTTCATGCAAGATCCTTCACGTGCACAGAGCTTACGTGGCAACACAATTTTTTCTCCATTATCTTGAAGTGTAAACTACCTACCAACTGGTAGTAACACAATGCTTCCATGTGCCGGTTCCCGTAACTGCATGCCTGTTCATCTTGAACAAATATGCCGCTTCACTTTGGCATATAAACCGGTTCATACATATGTCAGTTCCTCTCTCCTTTCACCTATCACATGTGTTGGTTCACACCATGTCACATATTGACATCAATGACAACATACAATGTCATTATGTCTTCATGTCGGTTCACATAATGCCAACAAACTAGAACCCTCTGGAAGAAAATGAATCTTTTTTGGATATAGTGAAACCTCTAAAGCCTACAGAATATTTGTGCCTGGACATAGCAATATTGAACTTAGTAGAGATGTAATATTTGAAGAAGACATATCCTTCAAAAGATCCAAATACTCTATTGAGTCAGAAGTCTATGTTCCTTCTTTAGACATAGAAGAGCATCCCACTCCTAAGATTCAGAGGGAGTGCTTAGAAGAAAATGAAGAACAAATTCCTCCCCAAGAAATTGCTAAGAAAAGACCGTTGTGGGTTCACAAAACAATGGAAGATGCAAGGGACTTTGTAACTCCTTCAAGGACCTTTAGGGAAACTGAGAGGCTCCGAAGATTCACTAGCTATGTAGCCCTAATGAATGACCTCTCTGAATCAGAACCTTCTAATGTATCAGAAGCACTTAAACATCAAGTATGGAAAGATGCCATGTCAAAGGAATATCAATCCATCTTAAACAATGATGTTTGGGAAATTGTTCCTAGACCAAAAGAAAAATTTGTTGTTTCATCCAAGTGGCTATTCAAAATCAAACATGCTGCAGATGGTAGCATAGAGAAACATAAAGCCAGATTTGTAGCCATAGGGTTCTCACAAAAAGAGGGAATAGACTATGATGAGACTTTCGCTCCAGTTGCTAGATACACCTCAGTCGGAGTAGTACTAGCCATTGCAGCCGCCAAAGAATGGAAAGTTCATAAGATGGATGTAAAAATTGTTTTCCTGAATGGGAAAATTGAGGGGGAAGTCTACTTAGAGCAGCCAGAAGAGTTTGAGATCCACAATGCAGAATCACATGTGTGCAGATCAAAGAAAGCCCTATATGGACTGAAACAAGCCCCCAGGGCCTGGTATGAAAGAATTGACAGCTACCTTATGGGATTGGGATTCTCAAAGAATGGTGTAGATCCAAATCTATACTTCAAACAAATCAAAGGTGATATGTTGATGATCTTTTGATTACAGGAGAAAATTACCTTATTGATCAATGTAAGAAAGACCTTGAGAAGGAGTTTGATATGAAGGTTTTAGGCCTTCTACATTACTTCCTTGGATTGGAAGTTTGGCAAAACTCTGACAATATTGTGCTTAATCAAGGGAAGTACACCTTAGACATATTGAAGAGAGTTGGCATGATGAACTGCAGACCCATGACTTCTCCCATGGAAACTAATCATCACAAACTAAAGGAGGCAACAACAGACTCCCCATTGGTAGATCCTACGCTCTACAGACAGATGATTGGATCATTAATGTATCTAGTCAATACTAGACCTAATATTTGTTATCCAGTAAATGCCTTGAGTCAATTCATATGTGAACCTAAGGAGATTCATCTTGTGGCAGTAAAACATATAATGAGATACCTTCAAGGCACTCTCAACTATGGACTCAAGTATGAGAATATTGATTTGAATCTTCACGGGTTCACTGATTCAGATTGGGTTGGAAGTGTGACTGACAGGAAAAGCACTTCAGGGTTTTGCTTTAGCTTGGGTTTAGCCATGATATCTTGGATTAGCAGGAAAAAATCTTCAGTATCTCAAAGCTCTACAGAGGCTGAATATATCGTAGCTTCCATGGCTGCACGAGAAGTTGTATGGCTACGAAAGCTACTTGTGGGATTATTCGGAGAACCAATGAAGCCTACTATAATTCATTGTGATAATCAGAGTTGTATAAAACTCTCTGTGAACCCTGTATTTCATGATAGATCCAAACATATTGATATCCCTTATCACTATGTGAGAGATATGGTGGATAGGAATGTGATTCAGTTACAGTATATCAGTACAGGAGACCAGACAACAGACATACTGACCAAACCTCTAGCCAGAGTGAAAGTTGAACACTTCAGAGAAGGTCTTGGTATGATTAAGTTATAATCAGTTTTGTAATCTGTACTAATATATGAGATGTTTAATGTGTAAACTTCTTTTGTCGTGTTATGACTTTATGGGCTCCACCCTCTGTGTACATTTCTAAAAGGTGATGATCTTTTAGACTATGAACACTTGTATTAAAACATTCTGAGGTGACGATCTTGTAATGTTGATATCATGCTGACTTGATATCACTCTGACTCATGGATGTGCCATGATATGTTATAGTAGACATTATGTGACGTAGTGTCAGTGCACATACCATAATCTGGATATAAGGGAATTTAACATTCTCAAGTATTTTATATCCAAGGTATCACGTGTTATGTGATATCTATATCACGAGATGACGTGATGCATCATGCCACGAGCATATGTGATATGATCCCTTGTATTATGAAGTTGTGTAATACATGTTATTATGAGAAACATGATGATTATTTTCATAGGTCTTCAATTATCTTTCCTAGCTAAGAGGGAGTGTTAAAACTTAGTAGCTTTGGTAAGATAAATGATTGAATGAGAGACTTCATTTATCTCTCATTCAATCATATACCTTATCGATATAACCAAAGTTTGAATGTAGACCTCATGATTAAATAAATGAACTTGTTATAATCATCTTATATGCATAATCGATCATACTAATATTGTATAAATAAGAATTAAGATAACTATCATAGATATCATATGATAGCATCAATTGATGCTATCATATGATAACTATAATAGTTATAATCTTAAACTAAATTTATACCGATCGATGATTATCATAGTTATCGAATGATTATATTCTTGACACGACCCGATTACTAATCGGTCAAACATACTAACTAAACATGATCTGATAACAAGCAGTTTAATATACTAAATGAAACGTAACCGATAGTTATCGGTTCATCGCTTAAGTGAAGTGGTGCATATGCCTCAATCAAGACATGTCTTGATCAGACATGTCAAAATACATGACCGGTCAAGGCATGCCTTGATCGGGGAACATTGCCTATATGTACATGTCAACGAAAAGGCTGTAGAAACATAGAAAATATTAAAATGTTATCTTCAGCAATCTATGATATAAATAATAACAGAAAATATATGAAAAATAATAATAAACTTATATAACTTCATACTTGAACGTAAATTTGAATATTGTTTACACTATGGAATGAATGAGGATGCAATTCGTTATTCAGAAAATTTAAATTGTGGAAAAAAAGATTATAAAGAAAAAAAATTATTTGTGTGGTGCAATTATTGTTTAGGAAATGAAAATAGACTATGGGAAAAAAAAGGGAGTCACTAGTTCTACAAATTACTCTTGAAAAAAAGATTGGGTTTCATGGAGGGGGCTTCCTAAAAAATAGAGTGGGTGCAATTCAACTTAAAAAAATTAGCTCCTAAATTTAAGGACTAATTGCTTCTATTTTTGTAGTGTGTAATTTTAACAATAATTTTTTATTGAATGACAATTGACAAATAGCATAAATTATTCCTACGTCGTACGGGCTAATTCTAGCCCCACCCCATTTGCACAAGCTCAAAAAAGAAAATCTAAAAAGTAGGAGCTTCCACTTTTTAGGAGAAGATTCCAAATAATCTTGTAGCAAAAAAACAAATTCATGAGATCGCTTTTTCCATAAAAATAGAGCCCAAGTCTCTCTTATGGGACCGCATCCTAAGCAATAAAATTAAGTTGAATGGAGCCACTAACTCCACAAATTACTCCTTAAAAAGTTGAGGAGTGATTTCTAGTGAAAATAAGCTAAGTAGTTGCAGAGGGCCTTGCCCTAAGCTAAACAAATTTCACACATGTTATCTTTTTCTCTTTAGAATGTTTTTAATTCGATTTTTAATGATCCATATTTTCAAGTTTTGTGTTGGACTGTAATTTTTTAACTACAGAAATGAAAAAAGAAATAGCTTGTCGATTGGAGCAAACTAAAATAGATCATTTCATTCCATGTCAATTAGACTTTAGTTTGATTAAAATGATGTTGTATAAGATGCTTATTGTTGATATTGTTCTTGTTTTTATAATCATTTTTTTGTTTTATTTGTTTGTAATCTTATTATTGTTGATACTTACGAAATCATTTGTTAGTTTGTGCTTGTATAGGCAAATACTAATATTTTCGCTTCACCAAAATGTTGTTAATTTTATTTTGAGAATCATGCCAACACAAAAATACAATGTTTGTCCTACGATTTGCATTGTTTAAATTTTTCAAATCTGATTTTCACTATTTTTTTCCTTTTTCTAATTGGTTTCTCCTAATTTTACTAGTGTTTTAGGATTTTATTATTAACAAATTTTGCTTTCAACCAATGAACGATGAGCAGGGAAAATTATAAAAAATTCCTTATTGTTTTCTATTTATGAAAACTAAACTTGTCTTACAAAATATGACATTTTTTTATACAAACGAATTGGCTACAATGTGGTTACAATTGTCAAAAGCATGCACTTGGATGTGGCATTCTACAGAAAGTTCATGTGCCCTATCTACACTACCACATTTTTAATACATGTGTTTAACCTAAGGGTGTTGAATCTTCTCCATCTTTCAAGCTTTTGACTAGGCATCAACATTGTTGGCTATTTAATACAATTTGTGCAGAATCTTGAGGTAAGTCACTTGTCATGATTTCAACATCTACTAATTTGATATTGTGTATTTTGATTTTAGGGCTTGTGTTTTCATTAATGCTTGCAAGATTTTCATTAGGCATGTCACCAAAATATAAGCTTCCCTTGCATCCCAATAAACCCTCATACTATATTCCTAATACAAAAGCGTCTTTATATTCTAAATACTTACCCAAATGAGCATTAATTTTGGTTTTCTTAGCTTAATTGTCACATTCTTGTTTGTTAGGGTTACATAACATTTTTGTTGAAAACTCTATGGATTTTTAATGCTTCTAAAAGGGGTTTTCTGCTAGCTTTTCCATTTTATGCAAGCCTTCTCTTTATAGTAAATGGTGAAATTTTTGTATACTTATGCTCTAGTGCATATCCATTATGCTATGATAATTGACTTTAGTGTTGAAAAGTTGTCTCAAGCATGCACAGATGCCCAGTTATTTCCCTCGCAGATTTAAAAACAAGAAACGAAGATTACAAAATTAAGTAAATAAAGAGAAACAAACATTTTAAAACTTCCAACAAAATATTTATTTGATGTTCCCTTGTTGATCAAAACCTAGATATCCCCTCTACCTTAGGGCCTATCTCATGACTGCTCTACATTGTAGCCTTGGATAAACTAAATATTAAGACTAGAATGACTTAGCAAACAACATACAACCAAAAAATAAAAAATGCTATGTCGTGAGACAACATTTCTTTTATTGAATGTTGGAACCCATTTTCAAAAATGAAGTATTACCATTTGCATAAAGCATAAAAACCTTTGTTGTAGTTAATTGTTTTACTATTTTGCATAATATACCGTCAAAAACCCTAAACTTTCTACACAATTTGGTCATCATTTTCATCTTGGTTGTATATATGAGTGGATGGAGCAAAGCGATAGCTGCCCAATCTATGAAAAGGTATATCTTAACATACTAATTTCTATTACGTTTGTAATTCAAGTTTTGTATTGTTGAGTTAAAATAAATATTTGGTGTTGACAAATTATGATTTTGACTAAAATGGGATTGTTGTATTATATAAAAATTCATTTTCCTTTTCATATATCATCTACCTTATTATACTTTTGGTTAATTACCCTAAACAAATGTTAATCCTCCCATAAACATAGGGAGAAGACTTAGTCTATGATAAAAAAACAACATGAATCTGATTATGCATAGATGAGTCACAATTCTCTTAGGACTCTCCACCATTAAGGAAACAATTATAACTATAAATGTGCAAGTAGGGCACAATAATTTAAGTCATTTTCTACTATTCTACAAATTCTCCTTATTCTTATAATTGCATTTATTTCTAACAATCACCATTAGCAATTATGGAAGGATTGATAAATGAACCATCTCCATATTCCTCAACCACTACCTCCATCAACTACAAGGGTCTGAACATGCTATAGGTGATCATTGTTCAACTGTGGATTGACAACCACCATTTTGTTGCAAGTTAGTTTTCTTCACAAGAATCTCATTAATATTAATCATCATTATTAACATAAAACTCCATAAACATTCACAAAATCACAAATTCATTTATCAATATAATATATACCATCTGTAGTATTTAAATACTTAGGATGAATAAAAAAGTTCGGATAATGTCTTAAAAGTATTAGGAATTTCATGAAAAAAATAAAGCTAGAAATAATTAAATAAGGACAATTCTAGGGCTCATCAATATGATTTACAATTTTTCTTTCTTTGTTCTATGATTACTCCTTGAGGTTCATATTTATGTGGTTTGTTGTGAAATATTGGAAGAGTTATAGTGACTTTTTGTCAAAGATTATGCAGTATATTTTTGCATGTGTGTGGATCATAGTGATTGGAAGAGTTATAGTGACTTTTTGTCAAAGATTATGTACCTTGTGTTAGGATAACCAGTGGATAACTAGTATATAGAGATATACACAGTCCAACAAGTCTTTAACTTCGCTCTGATACCAATCTGATGGGATGGGGTTAGGGATAGACTAGCCTAGTCTATGCTCCTGGATCCTTTCCTTGGATCACCTGGTGTTCTCTACACACCCTAGGGTCTCTAGGACTTCCCTTTTCTTGAGGAATCCCCTGACCTTGCCCAATCCACCCACCAATGAGTTGCAATGCTGCTCCTAAGGTCTCACCTACTCATGAGACTCAAAACCCCTTACTATGGCTAATAAGGGCTAAGCTTGTTCCACACCTTCCAAGGTATTAGAAAGGTTGTATCAGGTCTATTTCAAGGTTTTTACACCCATTAATGAGCCCCCAAGAGGTTTCAAGCCTCTAACCCTTTACCGATTTCACAATTTTGGGTTTTTGCCTTCAAAAAGGGCTACAAGGATTAGGACCAATTAGGCCTCCTAACCGGTCTTCTAGGGCTCCCTCTCACAAACGATGCACAAACAACCCAATCTCCCAAAAAGGACTACCACTGATTTGGCAAGGACTCAAGGATTTTCCAGGTTTTAGGCCTCCAAGTGGTCGTACAGTGCCTAGGGCAAATTTTGGGGTTTTAAGGGTTTTGTGAGGGTTTTTAGGGTCTGCCTGGGTCACAGTGAAGGTTTTGCATTTTAGCCACCTTGTTTGGATTGATGGTGACTCCTCCTTCACACCAGTGGTGCTTCACACACTCCTCTACACCTCCTCCAAAAGGTGCACTCTCCTTTGACCAACCTTGCTCTCTAAGACCTCTGCAATTTGACCTCTCCTAACCGGACACTGTCCAGTCTCGCTTAGGAGTGGGTCTTTGCTTGGCCTCTTTGCATTTACAAGGGCCTTTCCTACTTGGGACTATAGTATAGGGTCTCCACATCCATTCCCCATGGTTTCATGGCGGTTCCACAACGGGGAATGGAGTTAAGACTTCATTTACTCAAATCGGTCCAAAATTGGACAGTAAGACTGCAATTTACAAACTATTTACAAACACACTCAACCAGTAAACAAAAAACTAATCTAATCACTCACAACAAAGATATATACACCAAAGAAGACATTTCACACAGGTTTGTCCATAAATCAATCCATTTGTTTGCTCGGTAACTTCATTCAAACAGACTGGTAACTCAAAAACAGTCACAGTCAATACAGTTTGCTTGAGCCATACAATCTCTGACAACCGACCCTTTACCTTAGGTTTGGTAACATCTTATACTACCCATACCTTAGTCGGTGTGCCACATTTAGGGTTGTTCACACCAACCTAAGGATTTTGACATCATGGTGGAAAAAGTTGCTTGACAACTTTTAGAAGTTGTCATGCAACTTTTGAGCAACTTTCCCAATGTTGCTCTTCATGACTCCTAGACCCACAATGGGCCAACCTAAGGACACCACCATGATATGAAGGACCCCTAAACACCACAAAGACACACATACCCTCCATTTTCAAGAAAGTCACAATCTTGACTTATGACCCCTAAGATCTTCACTAGGACCCTAACTAGGACCTATGAGCACTTGGCTCATTATTTTATATACAATGGCTTCATAAGAAGCATAATTCCAACAAAACAAGGAGGAGGGAGAGCTTGAAAGGGTGCTCCTACACCATACTCCCCCTCTGCTCACAATTAAGAAATAGGAGAAGAGATGAGAGCCGGGTCTATGTCAAGCTTCTTGAACTTGCTCTCCTCCACCCATGTAGCTTCAGATACTGGTTGATCTGCCCATTTCACTAAGTGCTCCATGTAGACCTGGTGTCTGGTAGACTTCTTCACTCTTGATTCCAAGATCTCCACTGCTTTATGCCTCTTCACTTGAGGTAAGTTGTTTATATCCAAGTCTTGTAAGACCTTGGCTTGATTCTTAGTCTACTCTGCTATCTCTCCCTTGTACATTACCAGATCAGCAACATTGAAGACTGGTGAAATGGCTAAGTCTAAAGGTAAATCCACCTTATAGGCATTCTCACCATATTTTACCAGAATTTGACAAGGTCCTACCCTCTTCATCTGCAGTTTGGTAGGCTTACCACTTTGCATCCTAGCTTTGCTCAAATGGACCATCACATAGTCACCCACCTTGAACTGAACTTCTCTCCTTTTCTCATCCACTTTGGTTTTTAGTTTGTGAGTGGATTCAAGGATGGCCTTCTTAACTTTCTCTTGTACTTCCTTGATGGTTTGGGTGAAGTCCTCTGCTTGTCCACTCTTCATCTCCAAACTACTAAGATCTCTCAACTCACATACTCCCCTTGGATGTCTATCATACACAACCTCAAAAGGGCTTCTACCAGTGGTTCTATTCACACTGTCATTATATGCATACTTTGCTTGAGGAATGATGAGGTCCCATGTCTGACCATACTCCTTAGTTAGACATCTCAACAAATTGCCTAACACTCTATTGATGACTTTAGTTTGACCATCTGTTTGTGGGTGGTAAGTAGAGCTAAATGACAAGTTGATTCCTAGTCTCTTCCATAATGTCTGCCAAAAATGACCCATGAACTTGTTGTCCCTATTTGAAATAATGCTTAAAGGGAGTCCATGAATCCTAACAATCTCTTTGAAGAAAAGATGTGCAACATAACTAGCATCATGTGTAGTCTTACATGGTATGAAATGACTCATCTTGGAAAATCTATCTACTACTACATAGATGTTGTCCATACCTGTTTTAGTCTTGGGAAGTCCTACTACAAAGTCCATGCTTATACATTCCCAAGGTCTGTTAGGAACCGACAATGGTTGATACAAACTGGTATTGCTTGATCCACCTTTGGCTCTTTGGCATACACCACACTGCTGTACATACCTCTTCACATCTCTTGGCAACTTTGGCCAATAGTAGTACCTTTGTACTAAATCCAAGGTTTTATTAATACCAAGGTGTCCACTCAAACTACCATTATGTTTTTCTTGGATGAGGTTCTCCCTCATAGATCCTCTAGGTACACACAACTGGTTACCCTTGAACAAGAGACCATTTTGGAGAGTGTAGTCTGCATACTCACCATGGAAATGGTTCTCAAACTCTTTGCAAACCTTGTAAGCTAATGAGAAGTCTTCATCTCCTTCATAGAGGTCTTTGAAACCTTCTATACCTATGCTCTGCAACTGTAACTCTTGAACTGTCAACAACTTCCTGCTTAATGCATCTGCCACCTTGTTAAGTTGTCCCTTCTTATGCTTGATGGTGAAGGTGAAGGATTGGAGATATTCCATCCATTTCAGATGTCTATTGCTAAGATTCTCTTGAGTATTAATGTAACTCAATGCCTAGTTGTCTGTGAACACTACAAATTCCTTTGGGAGTAGGTAATGCCTCCACTTCTTTAGAGACTGCACTAATGCATATAACTCTAGGTCATAGGCTGAGTACTTCTTCTTTGCTTCAATAAGCTTCTCACTGAAAAATGCCATAGGTCTTCCCTCTTGACTCAACACACCGCCTACTACAATTTCACTTGCATCACACTCCAAAGTGAATAGCTTATCAAACGTAGGTAGGAGAAGGATAGTTTTGTGGCTACTTCCTGTTTCAACAATTGAAATTCTTTGTCAACCTGCTCTGTCCATTTAAACTTAGTTTTAAGACCTCCTTTAATGGTGTCAAGGACTGGTGCACATATACCACTGAAGTTCCTCACAAACATCCTATAGAATTGGGCTAATCAATGGAAACTTCTAACTTCAGTCCCTGTTTTAGGTGCAGGCCAATTCAAGATTGCCTCCACTTTACTTGGATCCATCTTCAAGGTTCCCTTAGACACCACAAATCCTAAGTAAACCAACTCTTGCTTCAAGAAGTCACACTTCTCTAGGTTGATGGATAGATTCTCCTCATGCAACCTCTCTAAGACCAGCCTCAAATGCTCAAGGTGCTCTTCTTTGGTTCTTCTATAGATGAGAATGTCATCTAAATACACCACCACAAATCTGCCTGTGAAATCCTTCAACACTTCATTCATCAACCTCATGAAGGTGCTTGGTGCATTGGTGAGTCCAAATGGCATTACAAGCCATTCATACAATCCATCTGTGGTTTTAAAAGCAGTCTTCCACTCATCACCCTCCTTAATTCTTATCTGGTGATAACCACTTTTAAGGTCTAGCTTGGTAAAATACATAGCCCCTCCTAGACAATCCATTAGATCCTCTATTCTAGGAATAGGAAACCTATACCTTATGGTAATCCTATTAATTTCTCTTAAGTCAGTGCAAAGTCTCCACTTACCTCCTTTTTTTGATGCTAGCACTACTGGGACTGCACATGGGCTGATGCTCTTCTTAATCAGTCCTTGTTCCAATAACTCCTGCACTTGCCTTGCTACTTCCTTATTCTGATCAGGTGTGAGCTTATATGTAGCCTTGTTAGGTAAGGATGCACCAGGAACAAAGTCTATTTGATGACTTATAAACCTTCTTGGTGGGAGTGTTGCAGGTGTCCCATCACTCACTATGTCCTTATACTCTTGCAACATGTGCTTCACCTCCTTAGGTACTTATGTCTGCAACTTGTTTTCTTCCTCCTTTGGTTTCACAAAGATGGCACACTTCACTATCTCCTCCTCATGTAGCAAGTTCAAAAACTCTTTACCAGTAGCCATTAAGACACTAGGTGTCTTTGAAGTTCCCTCTTCATTCTCTGTCAAAGACTGAATCTTGAAGGTCTTGCTGTCCTTCTTAAAGGAAATGGAGTTCTCCTCTCCACCATAGATCATGTTCCTATCAAATTGCCAGGGTCTTCCTAGCAATAAGTGACATGCATCCATAGGTAACACATCACAAAGGATCTTATCCTTGTATCCTCTAATAGAAAACTCTACCCAAGTCTGTTAATTGACTAACACACTCTGCTCATGATTCAACCATGTCACCTTGTATGGGTTAGTGTGGGGTATCCTTGTGAGTTTCAACTTCCTAACTGCCTCTTCTGATATGATATTGTCAGTTGAGCCTGAATCAACTATCACCTTGCACACTTTACCAAGAATCTTGCACCTTACCCTAAACAATGCTCTCCTATGCTTAGGTTCACTCTTGACTGGTTGTCTTATCAAGACCCTATTGAACATCAGATTTTCTCCACTCTTTGATTCAATATGATCCACCTCAGGTGTCTTGTTGCTTGAAGAGTCTTCATGTGCATATGCAACCCTCTTTCCACTATTTGATGATGTAGGCTTGTCGGGGCATCTATATGCCAGGTGTCCCAATTATCCACAATTGTAACACTTCATAGTTACAAAATAGGAGTTACCTCTACCGGTACCTCTACCCCTATTTGGTCCACCTTGTGCACCTCTTCCTCTAGAATGTCCTCCTCTAGGATTGGTTTCACTGCCATGTTCAGTCAAATTGGCTTCTCCTTGTTTCCTCTGCTCACTTGACTTGCCTTGGTAACCACCTCGGTGGTTCACTTGATCTCTACCTCTGCCTCTACCCCCATTATTGGAGTCTCCTTTTCTTTTGTTCCTCTCTTCTACCTTGGCAGCAAGTTGATGACACTTCTGGATAGTAGTAGGAGTCCATAGGCTTATCTCCTCTTGAATGTTCCACTTTAGGTTGGTTAGATACCTAGCCACCTTAATGGATTCATCTTCTTGGACTTTGGACCTAAGACATAGCTTTTGAAACTCCTCTATGTAGGAGGCCACATCAAGATCCTCCTGCTTCAATCCTTGTCTCTTCTTATGAAGTTGGACTTCATAATTCTCTGGTAAGTAGTTCTCCTTAATCTTACCCACCATAGCTTTCCAATTTGCAATAGGTAGCTTTCCCATATTAACTCTCTCTTCTTGTAGGTACTTCCACCATGTAAAAGTTTCTCCCCTTAATCTTGATTTGGCAACCTTAACTATCTGAGCCACTATCACTCCTTCACACTCAAAGTGGTTTTTCATGCCCTCGATCCATTCCATAACAGTGTCTATGTCCATTCTTCCACTGAAATGTGGCAATCCTTCAAAATCTTTGGTGTTCAAAGCCTTAATAGCCTTTACAAAAGGTTCTTCATTGAACAAGGGATCTGGTTCAGGGATAATATCATCTATGTCTATAGTTTTCTTTCCTTTACCCTTGGTGTCTTCATCTCAAGGTCCTTGTGTCCTCTGATCCACCACTTCCTGCAGTTTATCTCTCATCTCACTCATAGCTTCTTCAAGGAGTCTATTTTTCTCCTTCTGTCCTTCCACCTCTCTAGCCAGCTCTGCATTAGTAACCATTCCGCTCTCCCCTACTGATTCACCAGTATATAGAGACATACATAGTCCAACAAGTCTTTAACTTCGCTCTGATACTAATCTGATGGGATGGGGTTAGGGATAGACTAGCCTAGTCTATGCTCTTGGATCCTTTCCTTGGATCACCTAGTGTTCTCTACACACCCTAGGGTCTCTAGGACTTCCCTTTGCTTGAGGAATCCCCTGACCTTGCCCAATCCACCCACCAATGAGTTGCAATGCTGCTCCTAAGGTCTCACCTACTCATGAGACTCAAAACCCCTTACTATGGCTAATAAGGGATAAGCTTGTTCCACACCTTCCAAGGTCTTAGCAAGGTTGTATTAGGTCTATTTCAAGGTTTTTCCACCCATTCATGAGCCCGCGAGAGGTTTCAAGCCTCTAACCCCTTACCGATTTCACAATTTTGGGTTTTTGCCTTCAAAAAGGGCTACAAGGATTAGGACCAATTAGGCCTCCTAACCAGTCTTCTAGGGCTCCCTCTCACAAATGATGCACAAACAACCCAATCTCCCAAAAATAAATACCATTCATTAGGAAAGGACTCAAGGATTTTCCAGGTTTTAGGCCTCCAAGTGGTTGTACAGTGCCTAGGGCGAATTTTGGGGTTTTAAGGGTTTTGTGAGGGTTTTTAGGGTCTGCCTGGGTCATAGCGAAGGTTTTGCATTTTAGCCACCTTGTTTGAATTGATGGCAACTCCTCCTTCACACCAGTGGTGCTTCACACACTCCTCTACACCTCCTCCAAAAGGTGCACTCTCCTCTGACCAACCTTGCTCTCCAAGACCTCTGCAATTTGACCTCTCCTAACCAGGCATTGTCCAGTCTCGCCTAGGATTGGGTCTTTTCTTGGCCTCCTTGCATTTCCAAGGGCCCTTCCTACTTGGGACTATAGTACAAGGTCTCCACATCCATTCCCCATGGTTTCATGGCAGTTCCACAATGGGGAATGGAGTTAAGACTTCATTTACTCAAACCGGTCCAAAACTGGACAGTAAGACTGTAATTTACAAACTATTTACAAACACACTCAACCAGTAAACAAAAAGCTAATCTAATCACTCACAATGAAGATATATACACCAAAGAAGACATTTCACACAGGTTTGTCCATAAATCAATCCATTTATTCGCTCGGTAACTTCATTCAAACAGACTGGTAACTCAAAAACAGTCACAGTCAATACAGTTTGCTTGAGCCGTACAATCTCTGACAACCGACCCTTTACCTTAGGGTTGGTAACATCTTATACTACCCATACCTCAGTCGGTGTGCCACATTTAGGGTTGTTCATGCCAACCTAAGGATTTTGACATCATGGTGGAAAAAGTTGCTTGACAACTTTTAAAAGTTGTCATGCAACTTTTGCAACTTTTGAGCAACTTTCCCAATGTTGCTCTTCATGACTCCTAGACCCACAATGGGCCAACCTAAGGACACCACCATGATATGAAGGACCCCTAAACACCACAAAGACACACATACCCTCCATTTTCAAGAAAATCGCAATCTTTACTTATGACCCCTAAGATCTCCATTAGGACCTATGAGCACTTGGCTCATTATTTTATATACAATGGCTTCATAAGAAGCATAACACCAACAAAAAAAGAAGGAGGGAGAGCTTGAAAGGGTGCTCCTGCACTAGAAACCCTACCCACAATCAGATGATACTTCTGCAGAAAGTATGTGATTACAAAAGGGGCCTGCACATGCAGGAAGGCACACTGCCTAGAGCACACTACTCATCACAATGGAGTCTCACTGAATACAAAAGAGGTTAACCACCTCAAAACATTCACACAACAATCCGGAAAGAAGAACTACTTATGATAGCATCAAACATGCCTAATTACAGTCCCGGTTAAACTCAATACCAGAGGTCTTAAACCTCTTGCATAAACCCAACTCGATCATTTATGATCGACCAAATCCTCTTTTCTAATGATTATTACATTATTCGCTCCTTGCATATGATCTCTAATGATATCTTACATATATTTATACAAACCCTAGAGCTAGACTATTAGGTCGACCAACCAAATGATAATTCAACAAGTCCATTACATAATACTGAAATGAAATCATAAAACATGTCAACCAGAGGCCAAACAAATATCACCCAACCAATAAAAAATCTCGGAAGCACATCGGAAAGATCCATCAACATGTTTCATGAAATTGGTAACCTAGATAGCACCATACCTAAATTAGATCCACACACACCAAAGAAATGACTCCAATCAGTTGAGGCATGAAAACAATCACCATCAGCATCCTTAATCCCTTCTAGAAGCCGCACCAACACTACTTATGAATTATGTCAAAGATCTTCAATAAAGCTCTGCCGGTGAAACCCTTATCGGACCTAAAAGCAATCTTACTAGAACATAAGATAGCATCAGATCATCAAGTCAATACCAACTATCTGAAACACACTTCAAAAGCATATGAAACATTCATACAATCTTATTTCGTCATCTAGATCATACCAGAAACAATCAACTGATAATCTTTTTGATCCAATCCATCTATTGGAAGCTGGTAAATGACCATAACAGCTAGTGTTGACATCAATGCAACACATAATCAATTCCTTCATATTGCCAAAACCTTGATCTATTTTTAGATTTGTCATTATCCATGTGGTGGGAGTTCCTTGATGTGTACATTCTATTTTTATAGGCTTTATACATGGAGCTTGTGATTGCAATTTGTGGGTTAGATATGTTGTTGGCATGAGTTTTACCAATGTTCATTATACCTTTGAGGTATTAATGATCAAATGTATTAGCATTTTCTATGATTGTGCAATGTCATTAATTGTATCCTATGCAATTTCACATCAAATACACATCCCCTTTAGTTATAATTAAGACACTTATGCTCTTTAATCCTTAATCCCAATCCTAATAATTCCCTTATTGCTCTGCATGTCCAAAATCTCAACAGTGAAGTCTATTTTTTCTCCAGACATATGCACACTACAAAGACATTTGTACAACATGCTGGAGTCTCACAAAAACCAATGATTATGCTAGCCATTGGGACATTACACTTGTGTTTTGGTAGTATAACACATCCATTAAACTACACCCAAATTAGGAATCCTTTGCCTTAGCCAGAACCTCTTCATTTTACCTCCAATTCATCTTTTAAAACTTCATTCACTATATTCTTGCAATCTCTCTTTCTTGAACAACCTCTTAACGCTAGCAACACTCTCATTCTCACTTGGAAATATACACAATATTATTCCACTATATTCAAAATGCAATGGTATCTAGCTACATTGTTATCATCATACAAAGAGATCACTATCATCTTGTGCACTTCATTGTGTTAGACAGTTCAAATAAATGGAAGACAACTGAGAGGGGAGGGGGGTGAATCAGTTGTCACAGATTACCAGAACATTCAGCAATTAAAACTATAATACGGAAACCCAAAATATTAATACTAGAATGCTTAAACCAAATACCAGAATAGCAGTTAAACCAATTAAGCATAAACAAGATTCACATGACACCAAGATTTATACGTGTAAAGCAAGTTAAAGGGAAAAACCACGGTGGGAAGCCTACCCATAGTCAGATAATACTTCTACAGTAAGTATGTGAATTTATAATTGAGGGGCCTGCACTTGTAGGAAGGCCAACAACCTAGAGCGCACTTCTCATCACAAAAGGACTCTCACTGACTACATAGAAATCCATACTACAATCTGAAGAAAGGAATGAACTGCAAAGATAACATCTCCTATGCCTGAGTATAGTTCTGGTTAAGTTCAATACCGGAGGACTAAATCCTCTTACATAAACCCAATTCTATCTCCAATGATCAACCAAATCCTCTACTTGAGTGATATTACATTATTCGTACATTACATATCCATATCCCATACCTATGACTATATCTACATTGAGATCTTACAATGTATATACAAACCCTCAACCATAAACAATCAGGTCAACCACCCGACAATAAACCAATTACATAATTATAAAACATGTCAGCCTTAGGCCAAACAAATAATATCCAACCGATAAGACATCCTGGAAACACATCAAGAGGTCCAATCCATACGTTCCATTAAGTCGATCCATAACCTAGATCAACCGAGACCCAATATAGGTCCACACGCTAAAGCAATGATCTCAATCCACCAAGTCTCAAACATGATCACCATCAGCATCTTGAATCCATACCAGAAGCTACACCAACACACATATCATCAAAGATCTTTATCAAAGCTCTACCGGTGAGACCCTCGTCAGAACCACAAACCAAGCTTCCAAGCAAACAGGATAGCATCCAATCACCAGACCAAAACCAACTTACTGAATATGAACATGAGTAGCATGAAGAAGCCAATTCCATAACCAAATCATACCAGAGCATACCAGATCATGCTAGATCCAAACCAACCAGAAATCATGCAACCTACCGAGACCAAAAGGGTGTCGGTAAAGCATCCAAAATAGCTAGTGTTGACATCAATGACAAAACATCAATGCAACACATAATCAATTCCTCCAAATGGCTAACACATCGCACCAGTAGGATACCCAAATTGTATGCTTGAGGAATGGTAACTCTTTATGGTTATTGAGCATATTATCTTAGTATTTTATTTACACTATCATTTTATGTTTGTTTTCATTATCTTTTTCTTGGTTGTTTGTGGAGGTGGGAACACCAAAGTGATGGTTCCACTTAGGCAAACCCTTATACAACTGCCCAACATATTTCTTTGGTTTTTTGTGTATATATGAAAGTGAAGAAGTTACTTGGGATAACTCTATGAATTTTGTTATCATTTCTAGTAACATCAAAACCTTCCTTTGTCATTTTAATCATTTATTATTATTCATAACTTTCATTTTAGTCACTTTAGCTTGCTATTAAGTCATACTTTATAGTTTTCCGCATTCAAGGCATTGTAGAAATCATTTTGTGTTTCTTTGTGGTGGTAATTATTTTCTATCCATACAGGGCACTAGTTAGTGTGTCACCTTGTCATCCACATGTGGCATGTCACATGTTTCTCTTGGATAGAGAGCTTGTCGAATTGTCTGGGAGAACTTTGTGATCTACACTTCTAGTTTCTAAAGTCCTAAGAACTTCGATAATTTATGTGTATAAGTAAATAAAAAGTTTAGTTGATTAAAAGATAAACTTGAAATTCGTAGTTACTTGAAAGCTTATTTGAGTGGAGGGTATAAATTTGAGTCCATGAAGGATATGATTATCCTTCATAATGGTTCATACTCTACAAGTTGTTACTTCTAATGATGTGGGTTTCTATTCATTTACCACTAGCTTGGAGACTTTGTTATCATTGTCAATAAGTATCCTAATAATAAAAAACCTTTTGGCGGTATTGGGAAATCAGGGTACTAAAAAATGGGTCACTAGTGACTCTCAATCATAAAAATTAGGAAATCTTACTTGTAGCATCTATAGGCTTGAAATTTCTTCTTGGTTGTATCATAAATGCACATTGACCATGGTAAATTCAATATTTTCACTTGTAAAATTTTACATGTAGTCCATATTCATCATCTTGAAGAAATGGTGTACTCAACTAGCGCTTATATACCCTTGATCAAAATCTACCATTTTTGTGTTGTTTTGGTAATATCGCTTACTTTTTATATTATTTATCTAGATTTCTTAATTTAAATATTTTATAATATTTGTTAAGTCACTCTTCCCAACATATATCATTTGATTTCCTAAAATTTGAAATCTATTTCAATTTTGTATAGATTTATCATCATCATCATCCCATCCAAACATGAAATGCCATGTAACCTTTTGTACTTTTTAATTTTCTGTCATCATTACACACACTTGTTGAGGAAAAATTATGGTTAAATTGGTGGAGATGAAATAGTGACAACTGATGTTAAACAATAGGTTGTAATTATTGTTGTTGTTTCTCATGTATTGAGTTGTTGGTGTTATCAAATAACATTGACCCCAAATCAATTGCAATATAGAGTACAAGTAGTCATTAACACTTGAGCTTTACTTTCAATTTGATCTTTTGAGATTTTTGTTTCAAGCAATATAATTTTGTTTTACTACACACAACAATATAGATGGAGGATTGTATAAGAAAGAGTCATTTGGAGCAAAAAAAAAATTGACAAAAAGGCGAACCCCATATATTGATATTTAGTATAAGAAAAGAGTACATAATAGTCATAAGATTAAGCCAAAAAGATGCTTGAAACCAATATAAGACTATATGGATGTAGAAAATAATATCTAATAGACCCGAAGCATATAACTACATTAAATTACATCATAACCACATAGAACAAGCTCTTAAAGCCTGAACATTAGTCTAACCACATCCATGAAGACAAGGGAAGAAGACTGTTCTGATTAAAGAAATACATATAGATGTTAACACATCCTTCGAAGACTCCAAAACCACTAGAAATAACAAGACACCAATAGCATAGAAGAGTGACCCATGTAAGACAAAACACCATAAATAGAAGACCAAAAAGAACCCTTCACCAATTGCAAACTTCCCAAAATTAGAAATCTCTAAAGACCCAAATCAGGAGCCCAACCCATAAGCGCCTTATTGTAGAGAAAGAATCATAAAATATCCTTAAAAAACACAAAACTTTTTAACTACACAAAATTTCAAAGGAGCTCAAGCATAATCGAATCGAAAACAATTAAGAGATCACTAAAGTCCCAAAAAAATAGAAGGCATTGCAATAATTCTGCAAACAAGCAAGATTTACCATTTCGTGGAAGAGCAAAAATATTCCACACTATGCAGAGCATCATTAACCAAAACTGGGGAGAAGCAAACCCCAAATAAAGAAATATTATCCAGTCAAAAGAGAAAAAAGAGATATTGCTTGGAGCTATTGCTTGCATGACCAAAAAATTCTACTCCTCTAAAAAGACAAGGGTGAATTACTAGTTTCCCCACTAACCATCACTTCACTTTCAATGTCACTGAGTTATTCATCAAAAACTAGGGTAATGTTAGAGTTGTTTAAATCTATTTCAACAGGAGTGAGGCTAGAATGTTTAATGAGAACCTTGCGAGCCTTATACAAGTCATTTGATTTGTATGGGTCTTTAAGTGAAATCATCATAGTTTGTGACAACCTGTTTACCCTTGTTAGCTACAGTATCTCTTGCCACTATCACCGGAGCCTAATAATCCTTCTCTTCTCCTTTATCTTTATCTGTCACCTCTACACTTGCATCTTTTACCCTTTTCTGCAACAACTTACCCCTTTCCTTCATCAACTTTACTAGTCTCATTAGCTACCTTTCCAGAGTCAACACTTATCACTAGAGGGTCTTGTTCAGCTTCACCAGAGTTATCAACCTTTTGATCATCAAAATCATCAACTCATGTATGTGCATTGGTTTGCTCTATTGGAATAGATTTCTTAGTTGGTTGATCTCTCTATACATTAGGAATGGCTATACGCATTTTCGAAATGGATGTATTATGTGACTGCTCTTCCAGTTGAGTGTCATCCTTAGCCGGATTTACATCATACCTGTGCTCTTTCAAAAATTGTCTCAAAATTGCTTTCGTCTCTTTGGTTACTTCATCTATTTTACTGAGCATTATTTTATTGACTCTCTTCTTGCTTTTGAATCTATCTTTGGCAATCTTTAGCAATCTATCAACTTCAGCTTTGGAAATTACAAAAGACTGTTGGTATTTTGGTATGGTTTTGTCATTGATGTCAACACCTACTAAAACACTAGCACTTTGGAGATCCAACAACATTCACTGGCAAGCAAGTAACTATTGCACGGTTATTGGTATATGGTTCACTGGCAGGATATAATGATCACCGACACTTGGAATGATATGGAAGACACTTGGTAATATCGAAGACATCGTGTGGACATCTTATCTTAATGAATTAATTATTGGTATATTCATATTTACATATTTGCTTTTACCGGCAAATATATCCAGGGTTATCTAGGGTTACATCGGCAGGTTTATCTTTTCTAGATCAGCATGGCACGCTATGGAGATGATTAATTATTATTGTAAATGCATTAAGCTGACATGTTCAATCAGTTATTGCATCGGATATTATATTGTTTATAAAATATTTTTATTGTAATATCTTGTAGAGCCGACCTACTAAAATTGGTCTTAGGTTATGGTATAAATGTAAGATCTTATTTGTAAGATCAAGTGTGGAATGCAAAAAAGCATTGTGTGAAGGTATATGTGAGATTAAGCAGAGCTATACATGAAGACATCATTTGAAGGTGAAGCTAGTTTTTGTAGAAGCATATCAGCATTAGACCAGTACTGAATCCAGCATATGAAGATGCTATTTTGTGCAGTACATTCTTATTGGATTTAACCATCCAATTGTAGTCAGTGTGACTCCCATTTTGTGATTGAGTAGTGAGCTCTAGGTTGTTGGCCTTTATGCATGTGCAGGCCCCATTTATGTACACTTACTATCTGTAGTAGTATCATCTGATTGTGGGTAAGGTTTCCCACTGTGGTTTTTTCCCTTACAAGGTTTCCACGTACAAATATTGGTGTTATGTGTTGTTGATGACTTTGTGTTTATGTTTCATGCACTAATCTTTATCGGTATGGCAATTAACTGTTAAAGTTGTCTACCGACATACTTAACTGGTTTACCGGTATTAAGCATTAAGTTGGTTAAGTTGTTTCTGGTTTGAATTTATTAGACAACTGATACACCCCCACCACCCCCCCCCTTCTTAGTTGTCTCTGGGACCTAACAATTGGTATCAGAGCTTAGTCCTCTTTTGCAGAAGTTTAATAGCTTGAGGAGATCCAATGTCTACTAACTATTTCAGGAAGGACAGTCCTAAACTTGATGGAACCAACTATGGTATATGGAAGATCAGAATGGAGACACATCTGAATTGCATTGGAAAAGACATCTGGGAAGTTACAAAGAATGGTTATACTATTGTTGTACCAGGTCAACCCAGTCCAGCTAACTTGACAAAAGATGAGGAAAATGATTACAAAGCAAGAGAAGCACTTTTGAGTGCATTATCAGATCAACAAATCATGTGACTATCAGATAGGTCTACTGCTAAAGCTATTTGGGATCATTTGGAAACACTGAATGAAGGAGATTCCATAGTCAAAATTGCAAAACTTGAAAGCTTCCGGGTCAGGTATGAACATCTGAAAATGGAAGAAGATGAAAGGATTTCTACTTTTATGGAAAGAGTAAATGAAATTGTTTTGGGTATTAAATGTTGTGGAGGAACCTTAGTGAGGATGAAATTGTTTCAAAAGTTTTAAGAGGATTGCCACTGGCATATAAAAAGAAGGTTACTGCTATAAATGAGTTGAGAACAATGCCTAATACATTAGTAACTAGGGATACATTGATTGGGAAACTTTTAGCTTTTGAAATTGAATAATTTGGTCTTGTTGCTACTATAAAGACAGATTTAGCCTTTAAAGAATCAACATCATTTGCTCCATCATTTGACAAATCTGATTGGAAAGCCTTTTATGCAAGAGAACTTGAAGAAAGCAGGAAAGAAAATGAAGAACTTGAAGAACTTGAAGCACTGTTTGCAAGGAAAATGCCTAAAGGTCCAGTTGGAAGTAAGTATGAAGGTAAAGCACCCTTTAAATGTTTTAACTGCAATAAGATTGGTCATATGGCTTCGAGATGCCCTAATAGACATGCTAGACTAAGAGAAGAAGCTAGAAGAACATACAAGCCTAATCTTGAATATCAAAGATACAGATTTAAGAAGAATAAAGACAAATCTTGTTACATTACTGATGAAGGTGTGACTGATGATTCTGATGAGGATCCAACAAACAATGGATGGGTTTTTGTTGCTATAACAGAAGATCAACTGGCACCTACTACTCAACTGGTAGAACAAGCCCTAGCAGCTAAAGTTGAAGTAAAGGATGAATGGATCATTGACTTAGGATGCTCACATAATATGACAGGAGACAAAGGTAAATTCTTCAACTTTCAAGAATACAATGGAGGTTTAGTAAGATTTGGAGATGACAAAGCTTGTTCAATCAAAGGTAAGGGTACAATATCTCTTGATGGTAAGCATAACACTGACAATGTTTACTATGTTCAAGGATTAAAGCATAATCTTTTAAGTGTTGGTCAATTAGTTGAGAAAGGATTTCAGTTACAATTTAAAAATGGAAAATGCAAAATCATGAATAGAACTGGTTTGGAAATTGCAACCGGTAATCAGACTAGAGGTAATATCTTTCATTTGAATAACAGTGAAAAGACATGCTTGATTGCACATATAGATGAAAGTTGGTTATGGCATAAGAGACTCTATCATGTAAACTTTGATTGCATGGTAAAGATCAATACTACTAAGGCAGTTAGAGATTTACCTAAAATTGTCAAACCTCAGAATACAATATGTAAGGAATGTCAATTTGGAAAACAAGTTAGAGCTAGTTTCAAAAGTATTCCAGAAAAATCCAATAATGATCTTGATTTGATTCACACTGATTTATGTGGTCTAGCTAGAACTAAAAGCTTACAAGGTGATAGATATTTCATGCTAATCATTGATGACTATTCTAGAATGTGTTGGGTTACTTTTCTCAGAGAAAAATCAGAAGCACTTGGAAAGTTCAAACTATTCAAAGCAATGGTTGAAAATGAAACCAGTAAGAAAATCAAATGCTTAAGATCAGATCAAGGAGGAGAATTCACATCTAAAGAATTTAATACATTCTGTGAAGTGAATGGAATCAGAAGACAACTATCAGCACCTCAGACACCACAACAGAATGGAGTTGTTGAAAGGAAAAACATAACTATCTTGGATGCAGCAAGAAGTATGTTATCAGAAGCAAATTTACCACATGTATATTGGAGAGAAGTAGTCAGTAAAATAGTCTATACATTCAACAAAGTTCACATCAAAGGTGAAACCGGTAAGACCCCTCATGAACTATGGTTTGGTAATACTCCTACTCTTAAGTATTTTAGAATTTTTGGAAGTAAATGTTATATCAGAAGAGATGAGTATATTGGCAAATTTGATCCTAGAAGTGACGAAGGAATATTTCTTGGTTATTCATCTAAGAGCAAGGCATATAGATGTTTTAACAAGAGATTGCAGAAAATTGTTGAGAGTACAAATGTAAAAAATGATGAACAATTCAGAAGAACTTCAAGGTATATAAACTCTGAACCGACAACAGAAATTGTGACAAATGAACCTACACTAAATCCACCGGTAGAGAATGAAGATCCAGTTACCCCTGTACCATCTAAGGATTCCACAATAATTGAAGAACAACAACAAACAAAGACACCCCGGTATGTAAGACTGAATCATTCTGAAGATCAGATAATTAGAAACAAGTTTAAAGGAGTTATGACAAGAGGAAGATTGGAAAATGAAGAGGTATGTCTTATTTCTCAAATTGAACCATCATCTATTAATGAGGCATGTGAAGATAAATTTTGGATTAAAGCTATGGAAGAAGAATTAGAACAAATTGAGAAAAATAACACTTGGACATTAGTTCCCCCGACCTAACGATAAAAATGTAATTGGAACCAAATGGGTATTCAGAAACAAACTTAATGAAGATGGTAAGGTTGTCAGAAATAAAGCAAGACTAGCGTGTAAGGGATATTCTCAGAAGGAAGGAGTTGATTACAATGAACCTTGGCATCGGTGGCTAGAATTGAGGCAGTCAGATTATTCTTGGCTTTTGCAGCACACAAGAACTACAAAGTTTATCAAATGGATATTAAGTGTGCATTTTTGAATGGAGATCTTGAAGAGGAAGTCTATATTGAACAACCTGATGGATTTTATTTGACATATGACAATGATATGGTTTGCAGGTTAAGAAAAGCTCTATATGGATTAAAACAAGCTCCAAGAGCTTGGTATGCAAGATTGGATAAGTATCTTTTAAAGATTGGTTTTACTAAAGGAAATGTAGACAACAATTTATATTACAAAATAACTAATGATGACATCTTGATTATAGAAGTATTTGTTGATGATATAATCTTTGGAGGAGAAGATGGTTTATGTAAGGAATTTTCTATTAAAATACAACAAGAATTTGAAATGTCTATGACTGGAGAAATAAAATTCTTTTTAGGATTGCAGATTTCATAGACTGATAAAGGTATATTCTTGAGTCAATCCAAATACTTGAAAGAGTTACTAAAGAAATTTGGGATGGAGAACTCTAAACTAGTAAGCACACCTATGACTACAAATGACAAATTATCTCAAAGGGATGAATCTACACCTGTTAATCCAACTAGATACAAATCTATGATAGGAGGTTTACTGTACTTGACACAAACCAGACCTGATATTATGAATGTAGTATGTATTGTTTCAAGATTTCAAAGTAATCCTAGAGAAAATCATGAATCAGCAGTAAAAAGGATTTTTCGGTACTTACAAGGCACTATAAATCTTGGATTATGGTATCCTAGAGATGAAAACTTTGAATTATGTGCATGCACGGATGCAAATTGGGTAGGAGATGTGGATGATAGAAAATGCACTACCGACAGAGCATTCTTTTTTGGAAACAGACTAGTTTCTTGGTTGAGTAAGAAACAGAGTTGTACATCTTTATCAACAACAAAATCAAAATATGTTGTAGCAGCAACTAACTGTACATAGGTACTATGGCTTAAGCAAATGTTGAAAGACATAAAGGTAAAATGCAAAGAACCTATTACTAAATATTGTGATAACACTGCAACAATTGATATATCTAAGATTCCAGTACTACATTCTAAAACAAAACATGTTTCTATCAAACTGAATTTTCTAAGAGAAAAAGTTGAAGAAAAGGAGATAAAACTGGTTTATGTGAATACTAAAGAACAACTTGCAGGTATCTTTACAAAACCTTTGCCCAAGGAGACTTTTGAATATCTCAGATATCAGCTTGGAGTCATACCACCACCGATAGAGACTTAGACAGTTGATGATTGTCATCAACTGACATAATTAATAGACAAATATTTTATTCTGATCTTTGATGAGGAAGCTACTTCTCAGGGGGAGTAGTTGGTATATTGAATTGATTGGTATTTTGTATATGAACTTAGTTTTGTTGTAACTTTGCCATTTGATGTCAAAGGGGGAGAGATATCTATGGAAAAACACATTATCTTTTGAGGAGAGATTAGTATTGAAAAAATTTGGATAACACATGTTGCTCCTAGGGGGAGAGATTGTTGTTTGGGAGAGACTATTACTCTTTGTATGTATTTTGATTTCTGGTTATGATCTTTTTGGAGATTGTTGGTTTTTGGTATTTGGCATTTCTATTTTGGCACTTTGATGGTTTTTCCATCTTGTGTTGCCATCAATGCCAAAGGGGGAGATTTTTGGTATTTTGGTATGGTTTTGTCATTGATGTCAACACCTACTAAAACACTAGCACTTTGGAGATCCAACAACATTCACCAACAACCAAGTAACTATTGCATAGTTACTTGTATATGGTTCACCGGTAGGATATAATGATCACCGACACTTGGAATGATATAGAAGACACTTGGTAATATCGAAGACATTGTGTGGACATCTTATCTTAATGAATTAATCATTGGTATATTCATATTTGCATATTTGCTTTTACCGACAAATAGGTCTAGGGTTATCTAGGGCTACACCGGCAAGTTTATCTTTTCCAAATCAGCATGGCACGCTATGAAGATGATTAATTATTGTTGTAAATGCATTAAGCTGACATGTTCAATCGGTTATTGCATCGGATATTAAATTATTTGTAAAATGTTTTTATTATAATATCTTGTAGAGCCGACCTACTAAAATTGGTCTTAGGTTATGGTATAAATGTAAGATCTTATTTGTAAGATCAAGTGTGGAATGTGAAAAAGGATTGTGTGAAGGTACATGCGAGATTAAGCAGAGCTATACACGAAGACATCATTTGAAGGTGAAGCTATGTTTTTGTGGAAGCATATCAACATTACACCGGTACTGAATCTAGCATATGAAGATGCTATTTTGTGCAGTACATTCTTATTGGATTTAACCATCCAACTGTAGTCAGTGTGACTCCCATTTTGTGATTGAGTAGTGAGCTCTAGGTTGTTGGCCTTTTTGCATGTGCAGACCCCATTTATGTACACTTACTATCTGCAGTAGTATCATTTGATTGTGGGTAAGGTTTCCCATCGTGGTTTTTTTCCCCTACAGGGTTTCCACGTACAAATATTGGTGTTATGTGTTGTGGATGACTTTGTGTTTATGTTTCATGCACTAATCATTACCGGTATAGCAATTAACTATTAAAACTATCTACCAGCATACTTAACTGGTTTACTGGTATTAAGCATTAAGTTGGTTAAGTTATTTTTGGTTTGAATTTATTAGACAACTGATTCACCCCCTCCCCCCCCTCTCAGTTGTCTCTGGGACCTAACAAAGACAAGCTGACAAATACATATTCCCTTTTTTTTTATCTTCCAAATTGGTTGTATGCCTCTTTGCATCCAAAATATCAAATAGGCTCTTGGGTATTGTAGATGATAATTCTGTTAATGCTTTACTATAAACATTTATATACTATACAAATGCATCTTCTATAGCTCTTTGATCCTCATCATCAAACTTTTCATAATATACAGGTACATTCTTCAAATTACCTTCCTTAAGCATTTCATCAATTATTTCATTTAATGTCATCGGGGGCACAAGTTCATCATAAGTACTGAAAAACCTTGTCGGACTTCAGAGCTTCATCTAATTCAAACTTTTTCTTCTTGCTTTCTCTGGCTCTACTAGATGGTTCAACTTATGTTCTTGGCTTCTTGGTCGGCTGGGCTTCACCAGATTGAGGTTTCCTCACCACCCTGGCATAGGTAGCTATCTTATTCACCTTTCGCACTTCTTCATCAGACTCAATCTCTATATCTTCAGTAGTAGTTGTAACATATTCCCTTTGTGGCTTCTCATTCTTCCTCTTCTCTGCTCCACCGGTTGACTTGGCTTGTGGCTTGGGTGAAGGGATAGTCTTATGTGCACTAGAGGTAGGTGTAGACTAGGTTTGCCTTGGCTTGGGAGGAGTGGAGATCAGTTTTGAATTCTTAGGCTTTACCATGTCCTCCTCCTTTAGTATATTATGCTCCCTAGCCCTTTGAACATCTTCTTTTGTTATTCCCATTTGTTATGCAAGCTCTTCAACCTCTTTTCTGACCTTCCTCTTCCTTGAAGGCTTAGTGAATTTCTTATGTAGGTCTAGATCCTTCTCCTTGTAGGTACCTAACCTCTATTCCTTCTCATCTACCGGTTTACTCAACAGGTGTTGAGCATATGCATCAAGTGTATTTCCTTCCACCTCATACCCCATGGGCATGATCCAAACTGTTCTATGTTTAGTTGCCTCCATGTGACATTTATCTTTGTCTAACATGAAACATATGGTATTTTCATATTTGTCAACAATGTCTTTTAGGATTATCTCTCTTCTTTGCATCATAGCTTGAAATGATTTGAAGTAAGCTCACAAAGTAGATTTTTGTACTAATGCATCACCCAATCCTTGCAAACCTTCTTTAATTTGTACTGCCACTGATTTATCATAAGCCCACTGTACATTTCCTATACTAGGGATTTCATTCAAAAAGTAAAGTGCCAAACAAACAATCAAGGAACCAAACTTGAAAACATGTTTCTTATATTGTTTGATCTTATTCAGGTTGCTCATTAGCTCACTAAGAAGCACTCTACACAAATCATATCTCTTATCTTCCTTGAGCATATGATAGGTTGCAAATATTGCAGTACTAGATACTGAATTTTGTCTACTGGACTGATACACCTTATATCCTATCACCATTGAAGAAAATTTCACATCATGTTCAATGATATAACTTATTGCCATTAACCGACTATCATGTTGGGATCCACTAATCATTGTCATAGTTGTGTTCTTGACATTTCTCAGACTGGGGATCTCACTAGTTTCATTCAAATAGGTTACCGCTTGAATGGATTGCTTTGTGATCTTGTGAGATCTATCCAACCATATAAAATCATCATGCATTCGATTCAAGACAAACCTGATCCATTCCGGTTCATCGAACACTAACAAGTAAAGAAATTGGATAAAACCCTTTTCTTGCAATGATTTGAATTCAGGCTTCAAATTCCCCTTTCCATCCATCATATGCTTGGTGTATAATGAGTATTTTTTTATTACCAAGCTCTTTGATATTACAATGAATGTATGTCCTAATATCTTCATTGTGCAACACTCCATACGACACAAAAGAAAATGCTCCTTCTGGATCATCTTCGACTTATTAGAATGGATGTTTCTTAAACACTGGTCTTGCCCTTTCAGTGATTTCTACCATCGAATAGAGTTGCTACACCGGATGATGATGCCATTTTGAAATAGGGTATGAAAAACAACTCGAACATGGATAATTACCTTTTCAAATTCAATCGGATACTATGAATCACTGTCGGATTGCTACAAGCTTTGTTTACGCTGATTAATCTTGTTCATCTCGCTCTCCTTCTCTTTCTCTTTGTTCACAATGTGAAGAATGAATGATAGAATGCTCTTTTTATCCTGTGAAAACCTAAATTTAAGTTGTAATAAATGTGCGACCCTAAAGGCTTTCTGGATACCGTGTTTCTTCAAGAATTCATCACCAGATACTCAAATAAGCATGTAATCTTTTGGATATCAACTACACAACTAATCTCCGTCATCTGCGACCTTCCTTTGCTAGTTATAGATCTCCAAAAGGGGGTTTTAAGAATTTGCATTAAAAGCTTCCCCCTAAGGCCCAAATGCCTTATTTACCTAATGAGGTTCCAACACCAGAATCAAGTGTGGAGCCATTTTGAACATTTGAATCTTCCTTCTTAACTCACATCTTCTTATGTTGGTCTTTGACCTCTTAAACCTTCGCTTTTCCATTTTCATCTGATTTATTCTTGTCTACCAGAGCATTCTTGCTCACATTCTTGCTTCTACAATATTTTGCAATGTGACCGGATTTGTTGCATGCATAGAAAACAACATTTCCTTGCATAGGCCTGAAGTTCATCTGATTTGGTCTCATCTTGCATTGGTTAGAAATGTGTCCAAACATTCCACAAGCATAACATCTCTAGTTTTTGGAAATCATTCATCAATGCTTTGCACATGTTTGACTTATGACCAAAGTTGTTGCATTTGAAACATTGACCGGTAAAGGTAGGACCATTATTCATCATTTTATTTCTATATTAACTTGCCATATGACCAAATTTATTACAAACAAAACATTTACCATTAAATTTATAAGCACTAGATTGTCTTACCTGAGGTCTCTTGTGTTGGAAATTGACACTCATCGGATTCATTTTATTGTCATTGATGGTAACAAGATCAGATGGAAGTCATATACCAGCATTATGAGGCATATACCGACATACACCAACTTTGGAGCATTCAGGGCTACACTGGCACCGACACCGACATCAATACTTCAAGGAAGCCGACATCAATACTTCAAGGAAGCCGACATCAAGGAAGACTTATTTAGAAAATAATTTTGTAATTATTGTCAAGGCCGACATTGAATATCTTTTTTTAATGTATTGTAAGATGACATAAGGCATATTGTTTGTAATGGGTATATAGGTCAGTCTGAGTATATATCTTACAAAATGACCTAACAGACTGACCTATATACCCATTACAAACAATATGCCTTATGTCGTCTTACAATACATTAAAAAAAGATATTCAATGTCGGCCTTGACAATAATTACAATATATATATATATATATATAAATATATATATAAATATAAATATATATATATATATATATATATATATATATATATATATATATATATATATATATATATATATATATATATATATATATATATATATATGGACATAGGAGAATATAGTAGAACTGCATAATGAGAAGTATATGTAGATCATTTGTATGCGAATGTTATATCATGCAATGATCTGTAGATAGTTTGGAAATAATTCTTGGAGGAGAAGAGATACCAGTAGTAGTGTTCAGGGTTTATGAACCGGTATAGAGCAGAGCTAGAACCGGAACTCTATTTGGCATAGCAGATGCATTTTTGAGTTGATTTTCAGTGTTTTACTTTAGCAAAAGCTTGTAGTCAGTGAGGCTCTTTAGTGATGAGCAACATGCTTTAGGCAGTGTGCCTTCCTGCATGTTCAAACCTCCATTATATGTAATATCCTTTCATATGGCCAGTGAACTGATATTGTGGGTCACAAATCCCACCATGGTTTTTTCTCTTTGAAGTTTTCCAAATATAAATTCTATGTGTTATGGTGTTCATTTATGTGGATGGCTTATTTGCTTCATGTGTATATGTTTAATTCTTTATCGGTTTATATGTGTATGGTATAAAAGGATAAAATCTTATCATACCGGCAGAACATTGATTCACCCCCCCTCTCAGTGTTATAGGATCTCAACATCTTGTTCTTCTGATGATTTCTTTGTCCATAACTAGAGGATTTTCCTTTCTCATATCCAAGTCCTCACATGTCTTTTCTACTTCTTTGGCTTTCTAGCATCTCATTTAGCCTGACTAAGTTAGCTTTGAATTTTTCTTTATATTCATTAGCAATGGAAACTTCATCTCTTAGAGTTATGATTTTCCTTTCAATTTCTTTCCCATCATTCTTGGATTGCACCAAATCAAGTTTCAAATGACCATTCTCATAGTTCAATCTACAACATTCATCAATTCTATCCTTTAATGACTGTGTGAGGCCTTACCCTAACTCATCCTAGCATTTCTGTTATTTTCATGTTGAGACTATTATGGATGCTTTATTTTATTGCATTATGAATTTTGAACTTATATGATTCCATGATTTGGATAACATTGATGTATATTGATGCTTCATTTTTATGCATTATGGATATGAAACTTTATATGATGCTAGAATAGAATTACTTTGAGATGATGTATGTCCTTATTGGATTTGCAGGACTTTATTATGATGATAGAAATAGGATGCATATATTATGAATGGATCAAAATTATGAGGATTATGATAATTGCTTAGGTGGATTAATTGGGATATATGAGATATTGTTTTATTAATGTCAATTTTATGAGTGTTTGATGTGTATTCAAATTCATGTGTTTAATAATATATGTGGTTATTTGGAATTACTAATGTGTAAATTAAGATGCGCAGGAAAATTATCCATGTGACCATGAAAATATTATGGAGAACTAAACCTAGACCTATGTACGTTTGTAAAGCTAGGGGTTGTCTATTTGGAGAGACAACACCTCGTTTGTACCGTAATTTATTTGTGAAAGTAAATGTTGCATGTGTGTTGAATTGAATTTATTAACTTGTGTAAATCCAACAAGAGACAAATTCCATGTGTAATTTTGTAATGTATTTTATTGTGTCACTTGACACATGTGCTGATTAGTGTCATTGATTTTGACTTATCTCTTCGAGGGAGTTTGTTTCTACCAAAGCCCATTTCAAACATTTGAGTGTGGTCCCAAATTTGCCTTGGGTAGGGAGTCTTGAGAGTGGTCAACTCAAGTTTGACCCGTAGGTTAACTTCAGTTGGGTTTCTAAGGGGTCAAATGGACTCCTAGGGTTAGTTTTAGGGCTTTTCCAAAGGTCCAAAGGGTATACCTATGAGTTAGGGGTATTTTTAAACATGTGACTACTCCCATGTGACTGTTTAGTCACCTCAAAAAGTGGTTTTTCCAAGGTGAGCGAAAATTCAACTTAGAAGGTTCCTCCTAGGATAGACAACCTTCCTTTTTGATGTCAGACTCTCTTTCCAGTTTTAGCAAGATGTAAGAGGTTGGGAAGACCAACCAATGGGAACTCTCACTCTATCCAAGGGGTTGGGAAGAGTGAGAGAGGTCTTCTTAGGAAAGGATTAGGGACTTAGTGAGTTAATCACCCACTCTCCATTGTTGGAGATTATGCAATTTTGAGAAGAATAGTTGTAGGATAGAATTTTGGCTAAGTGTTGGTGAAAAGATTGTGTGGATTTGAGCTGCTCATCCCCAACTAGATCTAGCAAAACCTTTGGGCAGATTAAGGTTGGTTCTTACTCTCTTTTTGTTTATGTTGCATATGTATGTTTGAAGAAATGCTTGTATGAAAGAGTTGTTTATTAGTATTTTACTTTGTGAAAGAATATGTGACTTCCCCTTCATTTCTTTTATGAATTTTCTCGTATTGGGAGTATCCAAGGCCTTCTACTCTTGGGAGAGTAGGATGGTCTTGGGGTGGAAGAAATTTGATAGCCTTGGGTGAGAGGCTTTCATTAAGAGAGTGATCTCAAGGGTGTTCTTTTGTGACCCTTGCTGCATAGCCTTGTTTATGCATTTGGGGGTCATAAGGAGAGATGATATGGCTTGTATGCCTTTGGGGGGCATAAGGATGTGGGGATGGACTTGTGTTGTATTTGTTTGCCATGAGGTGGCTTGAGATGTTCCATGCTTGCAGTCTCCCCAATGGTATTTGGTCCACTTCCACCCTTGGAAAATCATCACCATTTGTGGTGAAGTGTAGCCTTGGTTGGGAAAGTGTTTGTTGTGTGTTTATCCCTTTCTTGTTGTGTTTGTATGTGTGTACCCCGTCTAGTGCTTGGTTCTCCAAGCTTGGGGGTGGCTTCTAGTAAGCCTAGGCTGGGAGGTGAGCACTCCATGGTCAAGCCTTATGTTTTTTATTTGCAGGTTGCTTGGGAAGAAAAAACTAAAGAAAGCTAGGAGTTGCTGGTTTTTATTTGATTTGTAGAAAAGTATAGGGAAGGGAACATTCTATTTTATTTGCAGCAATGTAAATAAAAAAAAAGAAAGTTATGTGTTGTATTTATTCCAGAAAAGTATAGCAGCAAATGTATTCATTTTTATTTCAAGTCCTCATTTAATAGAAATGAGAGACTAGTTGGGTATCACACCCTTTGTAATGTTTGGCTACTTTGTATTCTATACGCTCTTAAAAAGAAATGTATTTTTCCTATTTAGTATTTTTGCAAAATAAAGAAAAGAAATGTTATGTATGAATTAAGTTCCTATAGTTGCTGGAATAATATATTTGTTGCTTCCTTATTATTAGAAAGTAAAAACTCATTTTATTCCATCATGCAAAAATGTAATTATGGGTTTTGTAAAAGCAAGCATTTAGATTTATTAAGTTAAATACAAATGCAAATTATGGTTAAATAGGTTTAATGTATCTATCTTCAAATTGATTTTTAAATGTTTTCTAGGTTAATATAATTGCTGTTAAAATTTATTACATTCTGTAATTTTATTTATTGCAGAAATTAAATCTGAGAATAATAGTCTACTTCTAGAATTAACACCTAGACTTAGTGAAAAGAAAGGATTACATTAGAGCTTGTTGTTAGATGTTTATTTTTAAAATATAAATATATATATATATATATATATATATATATATATATATATATATATATATATATATATATATATATATATATATATATATATATATATATATATATATATACAGAATGCTTTAAACAAATAAAAAAAAAAAAAAATAGTATTTCCCACTATGCTAGGTTTAATGTGCTAGGGAGATAATTAGTTTTGGTTTGTATATAAAAAAAAAATAATAACAGAATTTAAAGCATACATATTAACATATTAGAAAAGGAAAATTTCATCTATTGCATGCTGTCATTGTTTTATCAGCGTTCTGCATGGGTTAAAAAGTTGTAAAAAAAAAAAAAAAAACAGCGTGCTTAAGTGTGTTTATATATATATATATATATATATATATATATATATATATATATATATATATATATATATATATATATTCTATGAGAGACTACATATTTTATTTAAAAATAGTCTCAGCTTGGGAAACTTATCTTTGAATCATTATAACCTCAGAAAAAAAAATGTATATATATATATGTATATGTATATGTATATGTATATGTATATGTATACATATACATATACATATACATATATATATATATGTTATGTATATATATATATATATATATATATATATATATATATATATATATATAAATATAAATAAAATAAAATAAAACTAATTAACCCCCCACCGAGGGGGCCATGGAGCCAAGCTCCACGTTGGAGCCCCCTCGGCGGATCGAGCCCCACAGAGGCACCGGTGGCGCCGCTGCGGGACGCGACCCATAGGGGCAGCCTTGGCCACCACTGCGAGTCGCGCCCTGCAGGGGCGCCTCAGCATCACTGCGGGCCGCGACCTGCAGTGGCGTCTCGACGCTGCTGCAGGTGGCCCTGCCTCTCCCCTTGTGAACCGCCACTACCGTCTCTGCGCCTAACCCCCGCGATCGCCATGAGAAATCCGTCTCCCTTCCTTTGGCTCCACCGAAAGCCATGGCTGCCGCCTCCTCTAACCTGCACACACAAAAAAATAAATAAAGAAGACACACACACACACGCCCTAACCCAACTTTCGGGTTAGGGCAAAACACACATGAATATTATAAAAAAAAATATATGTGAGATGTGTTATAAAAAAAAAAGGAAGTTAGGATTTCATTATTTTTTTAAATAAAAAAAAAGGGGAGGAAACCCTATTCGAATTTTGAATAGGGTATCCCCATAGACTTTGAACAAGACTATATATCATTTAACAAACTCCTTACAAATCTTATGTGTGTGTATCTGTACACACACACACACACATATATATTCATGGTGTAATAGCGCGCGCACGCGCGCACACACACACACACACACACACACATATATATATAGTTTCATATATATATATGATTTATAAATTAAGATTTTAATTGAATTATTCTTCAAATAGTAAAATTACAATTGTTATTGAGTAGAGTTTTTTTCTAAGGGTTTTATTTAAAAGCTAGTTTTAGTATCCTTTTGGGTTTGAATTTTATGGGAGAATAATAATAACTACTTTTGTTAGTATTTACCCTTAGTGGAAATTAATTATTTATATTGGCCAAACATTAATAGGGTAAATTACATTATGGACTTCATTGACCCCTTTAGTCAAATGTTAGACAAATTACATATAGTGATATAATAAGCAATAGGTTTATTAAATCGAAGAGCTAAGGCTAATAAATTTAGTTCCTAGGCAATTAGAAGACTATATGAGATTTATAATATCTCTTGCAAATTTATTTAAAGTTTTTTTTTGTTTAAACAAAATTATTATTTATTATTTGGTGAGATTATAATAATTCTTTTGGAGAATTAATATTCCGCATTTAACTTAGATCATCTCGCGTACTTGATCTAATGCTTAGATTATTATTAGTTGAAAAGAAATCAAACTTAGTTAAGACAAGACTTGTTAATGCATTATTTAGCAAATTTAGTTTGATTAGGTTAAGTTTTTAAAAAAAAAATTATTCCGTTTGTGCCCAAAAGTTTGGGCATGACAGATTGAGTCAGATTTTCCTTTTTCTTCTTTTTGTCTTCAATCTCCTTTGTCAGCTTCATCACAATGGATTGTATCTCATTCTTTAGGACCACATTATCTCTAGCAAGCTTGTCACATTCATATGTCTTGTCTTGTAGAGCTTGATTGTCAATGCTTTGTTCTTCTTTCTCCTTGAGTTTATCCATCAGTTCTTTTCTCCTCTCTAGATGTGTCACCTGTTCTTTCAAAGATTCAATAAAAATTTTAGTCGCTTCCAGACTTCTCCTCAGGATGCTTTTCTCTTTCATAGTTGCATCAAGATCTTACAGTGCCACAGTAAGTTGCTTTTGCAAATCGAAGTCCATTGATTCAATCTTCTGGATCTTCCTCAAGCTGTTGGGATTCCTTCGAGGAACTAAGCTTTGATACCAATTGTTGGAATCAATGAACATTGAGAGTGGGGGGGGGGGGGGGGGGATGAATTAGTATTCTACAATTTACAAACTTATTAAACTGATTCTTAAACCACCAGATGCATAAGAATGAACGTAAAGTGTAGAACCATAAACAGATCAACCACAAAACTATAACACCGGAATTTTTACGTGGACTCCCGAAAAGGGTAAAACCACTGTGGGATTTGAACCCCCAATATTATTTTACTTTGATAAGGAGTATGATAATATTACAAAAAGAAGAATGCAGTTGCATTCAGGCTCACTGCCTAGAGCTCACTACTCAAATACAAAATAGGGCTACAACCCGCAGGACTCACTGTGCTACAAATGATTACAATAGATTACAATAATGTCTGAACTGAAGAATGGAATCTACTAATGCTAAATAACAGTTCTGATTAAGCACAATCTGATTGTCTTCCTCTGTTCTAATTACTTGTCCTGGTTTGTTGCACAGTCATATATCGGAGCACCGAATCTCCATGTTGATATTCATTCGCTCATCATATGTCAATATTCACACATCTACCACTTATATGTCATACCAAAATGATCACACAATTCAATCTTATACATCCGCATCAACAAAATAGATCGATTCTCATGTCGTCTTCCAAAAACCACATAACACACAACATGAAGCATGTAACCAACAAGTTGGCTCAATCCATCAACAAATCCATTTGTAGACCTAAACAAGATGATAAAAAGATTCACATATGTAGGCCTAATCTCCTCGAACTCGAAACCAATCACCGAAATCATCCCAAAGATTCTGAACCACATGTTACACCAAAATAACTGTTATCTACCTGAGTTACCGCATACCGGACCTTCAATCTCTCTCATGAATCAACACCGGTTACTAGAATTACAAATTAAGCTTCCTCGGACCTTGAAGCATCTTCCTCTCCTACCACAACAAAAGTTAAACAACCAAAATAGAGATCTACACATTGTACTCATACTTTGTCGATTATTGTATTCCACCTTCTAGACTTATGCCTTATGAACAATGCAACTTCTAGTAATTCAAATTTATGTACACTGAATATGATTTCTGAACTGAGTTACCATCAATGACAACTCCTAAGAATTTCTCATGCATCAACTTTCACCGAAATAGTGTCTCTTGCCAACAAACTCTACTCAAGGGTCTTTATGTCAATGTTGAAAGATTTCACCATCAAATTAGGTGCTTTAGGCCATACTGTTGAAGATGACGATATAGAATCTTATAAAAACTAATGTAGAACATAATACAAAGACTCAATTGTCTCCTCTAAGGGTAGGGCAAATAGATCTCCTCTGAATGTTGTTCCAAATTATCCACACTCATGTCAAATTGTGAGGAATGATCTTGTAGAGAATGAAGAAGAATCATCCTCATCAAATAGAAGATGTATGTAATCAATAGTATCTCCCAAATCTACAATATGAGACTTAACAAACAACTATGAAACACATATCATGAAGTCATCCAACAAAGCTATATTTGAAAGACTATATTTAAAACACATATCATGAAGTCATCCAACAAAGCTATATTTGAAACACATATCCTATTGAAAATAATTATTGAAATATTTTAATGAAGAAAATATAAACTAATAAGTAGCAATGGTAGATGGAGGATATGCAATGAAAGGTTCAAGAAATAGATCACTTGTGAGTATACCTAGGTTCAAGTAACCCAAATTCTCCTCAAAATTAAAATCCACGCTAGAAGTCTGATCATCATCCAAAGGATCAAAGCCATCATCAAGGATTTTTTTTTAAAAGGTGTATACTAAAGATGCATGATCAACCACACTAATGTAAATAATCTATTTTCTCTCCAAATTTGTGATGAGAATTGAACTGGGAATGAATATCATAATATGCTCCACTGTGAGTAATCTAGTAGATGGAAAGAATATTATTGGATAAATGAGGTACATACAGTACATCATTGAAAGCGTCATCCTTGATATATATAAATCCCTTCCAAATTACATTCATATATGTATTGTTTCCCATCAAAATAAGTGCCATAACACAAGGCTCAAAATAAGAGAACATGGAATATGAAGAAGTCATATGATGATAAGATATCAAATCTAAAAGCCATTTGTCCGATCCAACACTTGTTGAAGCATAAAGAGCTTTTCCTTTACTATTGTCTAGTGTATAAGTGTAACCATCATGACATTTTTCCTTCTTTTTAGTAGATTCTTGGTTTGATGAAGATGGAGATTCATTGACCCCTTTGTTGGTCCACTCAAGAAGATGTGTAAGGTAGTCAATCTATTTCTTTATACATGTATGTTCATTGTGACCAAGTTTCATACAATAAGAACACTTAACTTTATCCTTCTTAGGTTTTTCTTGATTTGAAGAAGGTTTAGTGTCAACTTTAGAAGTATACATGGATTCCTCTGAATTACTCTCCTTAATTATTTTATTTCTTAGATTCTTTTCCATTATCTTTTGAATAGTTATTGCCTTGTTTTGTAGCCAAGGCATGGAAATTAGAACATTTTGAGTGCCCATTTGAACCAAGTTGGCTTGTTATTTTGTGAGTTCATTAGTGAACACATCAATAGATGTCATTGTTTAGGTAGATCCTCAGGCAAAATTAGTAGCATAGAATGTAGAAATAAAGACTGAATAATCAAGACCAAGCATAGAGAATACTTAGGATCAATCGGTCATCATTTTTCTTAACTTTGCATTGTTTCAATTGTAATCTTATGGCCTTTGATGAAAAATTCCTATGTAGCATCTGAACTTGAAGGAATTAAACCAATGAGCTCATTCTCTAATTGGTGAACTCTTAATTCATTTTGCTTATCAAAGATTTTTTCCAATGTTGTCCAAACTTCATTTGATAAGACAAAGATAACATTAAAAGACTAAAATCAAGAGATACAGACAAACATAAGGTTCCAAAAGCTTCATCAAACATATTAAACCATAATAGGCTTTTTGGCATTAATTGTTGGTTTAGCTTCTAGCCCCATTATCACCCTATATAAAATCCATTTTTTTCAAGTAGATTTTCATTTAACTTTTCTAATTGAAATAATTATAGGATGTTAGAGTAGGAACCAATTTTTTGATCCACTTTCAGTAGAAAATAAGATTTTTTGTGAGTGAACAAAAAGAGAGCAAAGTGTAAAATACAAACCAAGAGACACCCACCCACCCCCTTTTCCACTAGTCTTAATCACCCCCCAAGATATTACAATGTTGGCACTTTATAATTAGTATAATTACAAGGCTTGCCTAGATTACAAGGCTCAATAGGCTCATAATGAAATTACAACTTTTAATACAAAAAAAAATTAGAGACCATATTTTTTAAAAATAACCATATAGTTGTGCAATGGCCTTCAAGAACATTCCAACACCTAAACATTTTTAAAATTGAAGCTCTTGGGAAAAAGTTATGGTGTTTTGAAGAAAAACAAGTACCAACTTCAAATTGCAATATTTAGCAAAAAAGGGAAAAAACTGTAAAATCCACCTACACGACAACAAAGTTTGTCGAACCATCATTTTGGTGATTTCTCATTTGCAAAAAATAGACATCCGTGACAAAAGTTATAATGATTTGAAAAATATAGCTAGTTGACCAAAAAGAAAAAGAAAAAAGCCTTTAGGGCTTAGCGCCAGTCTCCCATGTGACTAGGGGCATTGTGAAATGTGCTAGTGGGATGTTTAGGGAATTGTTAGTGGTTGGCTATTCACAACGTATCCTAGTGGTCACACCCCTGGCCGGTAGCTATATTGTCAATAGGTTGTGCTTTGGAGACTTCTGATTATTATTTCCAACCTGAGTTGGCCTGGTGGTGGAGAACTTGTGATCTTGAAAGAGAGGTCACAAGTTCAAATCCCACAAGGGGTTAAGGTATGTACACATCATTTTTAGTGAAATTAAGTACCTCTCGCAAGGAGTACGAGGTAGTCCCATATTGCTCTAACCCACATGTAGACCCACATGCAGATTGCTAGCATCGTGGACTATAAAAGACCATTTTGTTTCCTTTCCTTTCTTGTTGTAGTTTAATCTCTAACTATCATGGTTTAAAGTCTTGGTTGTAGCTTATTAAACCCTACTAACTATGGCTTAGTCTACATGATTCAGAGGGAACCAAATCCTAGCTTTCAACATCTTAAAGCGTTATTGCTTAATACAAAGTATTTAGCCCTTAATACAAAGTACTTAGTGCTTTACACATATTTTTAATTTTTTTATGAGAAACTATACTTATGCAAACAAGGGTGTGGTATGATCCTCTTGGCAAAAGCATTTGCCTCAGAAACAAAATTTTTGGAATATAGGCAAATTTATAGTAAAAATTTGTCTGTTCAGCCTCCTGAATGCAATTGAAAGTTCTTTTTTGGCCAAAATGGTCCAATATTTTTTTTTCACTGCGTATGATCTTCAAACCCTTTTCTACTATTATATTATTGAAGGCTAAATTGATTAAAACAAAAGCTATATCTGACTTTCTTGAGCCTCCTATATGTAATGAGACAGTAAGAAATGTTGCCATTGTGGTAAGCATAGTAAGAATAAATGCAATCATTAGATGTCACTAAAAACAAACACAAATATGGGATTAAAAGATGTTTGCAAACCCTTTATGATTCTTCAATTTGCATAAAACACAAGAGAAGAGAAAATGAGAATTTGCTAGATCACACAAAATAACTCCAATATCTAAAACGGGAATCCAAGAACTTAAAACTCTCAAAACCAAAGCTTTCATACCATCTTAGAAATCTAAAACAAATGCATAACCAAGATCTTTCTATGAGATAAAAACCATAAATTAAACAAAACAATTACAATTTACCCATGATTCCAAGAGACGTGTAAGTGTCAATATGACAAAATTCCATTAGGAGCTTAAAGAGAAGTTGCAAAAGGATGGTTGCATGAAAAGTGCATGAATGCCAACCTATGCAAGAGCATCACAATTCATGCAAAATAATGCTCAATACAAGCTAAGTAGTGAGTTTGTAGAGAGCTCAAAAAGAGGGCGGAGGTGGAAAATCCAACCAATAGGGTGTGACTGTTGGTATTTTGGTATGGTTTTGTCATTGATGTCAACACCTACTAAAAACTAGCACTTTGGAGATCCAGCAACATTCACCGGCAAGCAAGTAACTATTGCACAGTTACTGGTATATGGTTAACCGACATGATAAAATGTTCACCGGCACTTGGAATGATATGGAAGACACTTGGTAATGTCGAAGACATCGTGTGGACACTTTGTTTTGAAGAATTAATCATTGGTATATTCATATTTGCATATTTGCTTTTACCGGCAAATAGGTCCAGGTTATCTAGGGTTACACCGACAGGTTTATCTTTTCCAGATCAACATGGCACGCTATGAAGATGATTTATTATTGTTGTAAATGCATTAAGCCGACATGTTCAATCGGTTATTGCATCGGATATTATATTGTTTGTAAAATGATTTTATTGTAATATCTTGTAGAGCTGACCTACTAAAATTGGTCTTAGGGTATGGTATAAATGTAAGATCTTATTTGTAAGATCAAGTGTGGAATGTGAAAAAGAATTATGTGAAGGTATATGCGAGATTAAGCAGAGGTATACACGAAGACATCATTTGAAGGTGAAGCTAGGTTTTTGTAGAAGCATATCAGCATTACACTGGTACTAAATCCAACATATGAAGATGCTATTTTGTGGAGTACATTCTTATTGGATTTAACCATCCAACTGTAGTCAGTGTGACTCCCATTTTGTAATTGAGCAGTGAGCTCTAGGCTGTTGGCCTTTCTGCATGTGCAGACCCCATTTATGTACACTTACTATTTGCAGTAGTATCATCTGATTGTGGGTAAGGTTTCCCACCGTGGTTTTTCCCCTTACAGGGTTTCCACCTACAAATATTGGTGTTATGTGTTGTTGATGACTTTATGTTTATGTTTCATGCATTAATCCTTACCGGTATAGCAATTTACTGTTAACACTGTCTACCGGCATACTTAACTGGTTTACCGGTATTAAGCATTAAGTTGGTTAAACAATTTTTGGTTTGAATTTATTAGACAACTGATTCACCGCCCCCGCCCCCCTCTCAGTTGTCTCCAGGACCTAACAGTGACCACCAAGTAATCTAAAATTAACAAATTTTGCACCCTTTAAGGATGGGGACACCACCTTGTCGGGAAGGGGACAACTCAAAATTATATCCTAATTAAACTCAATTTATGAACCTAAGAAAACAATTAAGGTGTAGGAAAAGCATGAGACCAAGGAAATGTAATATTCGTCTAGGAAAATAAAAACTACACGAACAATTATGAGAGTGCAAGTAAGGAGATAGTGGTGGTGATCGTTATACCTATAACATGCATGCACATTGACAATGTGATCATTGTAACTATTGTTTCATAGTGCATGGTAGAGACAAAGTTTACAAGAGGCTTTTCCATGAGAAGACATCTTACTTGATGGTAGGTGTGGTAAGACAATATACATATGTATGAAATATGGTTACATCGATCTTGGTTTTTCATGAGTTAGTTATATAGTTGGATGATTGATATCCCTGTGAATACATCTATATATGATAGTTTGTGCAAATATATCAATGTTACTCAAGGTTGTGAACACATTCCAATAGACACTAAAAACACAATTTACATAATTGGTGTAAACACGATATATTTGTAGAAGGATGTGTTGTAAATTAAAACTGTGAAATATTTTTCATATATTATATTAAATTGGTGTTAATTTTGAATAATAAAATTTTAAACATCTTCTCATGGTGGGTTCCCAATGTAGGGGTTTCCCACATAAAAATACATTTCTTGTTTAATTTCTGACTACACATTATTCTATTACTTTCATATAATTGTATTTAGATTTAGTACATGTTGTTGATTATTAAGTAAAAACATAATATTAAGAACTAATTATTCCAATCCATTAGTCCTCTATAGCAAGGGTGAAAATCTCTCAGATAGAGATGGGGAGAGTTGACTCCAAGTTGAATATATAAGAACCTAGGGGTGCCCTACATTCTAGATGGCTAGAGAAATGATAAGACATTATATGAAAACAATAGAAGATATGATAATATGTTGAATTAGGTTGAGGTGTTTTTCATCCATAATTTGGATCCCTATTCTAGGATTTAGTAGAATAATCCACCTATACACCTTGTACAAATATTTTTAAAATCATGGCAAAGTATGGGGATAGTAAGGTTTATTACAAACTTGGAAATATATCTCATGAGACTTACAAATTATCTCATATTATAGATAATACCAGGCGCTAACTGAATGAGGACATATGATAAGACAAGTTGGGCATAATGATGAGTCTTGTAGTAAGCATTATTTCCTCTAACATTTTCTCTACTTTTTCTCCTTTCACACGCTAACTATTATCATTATTACACTATAATTACTTATAAATGTTTAATTATTTTAAGAGGATACATGATAAGAAAAGAAATATTTATACACAAAACATTATGCTAACTATAGGATTTTGTTGAATGTTAGTCTGTTATGTTATTATTAGTAAAGGTTCATGTGCTAGTGCAGTAGGGAGTTGATCATAATAGTCACATATTGGAAGCAATAACATTGGTCAAATATAATTATTGGATTTAATTAATTTGCTAATTTATTATATTTAGTGTATGGTTGAAGAATTATGGTTTTACTAAGTATTTGTTTCTCTATAGATAGTCTTTTGTAGGTTCTCTAAGTTAGCATGCAAAAATAGGGGATAGTGATTATAGTATTTCCAATTCATACTAGAAGGCCATCCTTGCGGCGTACCACATTTTATTGGAGCCATGTTATTTATTAAGATTAAATATTTATTTACAATGTGGGTATAAATACCATGATAGAATAGTTGATGATATAGAAAAACTTTACATTAGAAATATGTGAAAAAAATGAAATAAAAATAAAATTGTTTATTTAAAGAGGGATTTTTCAAAATTGTTGTAATAAAGAGTGAAAAGGGGCCTACTCACTATCCCATTAATAATTATTTGTTTCTAGACATGAAGGCGTGACATGAAATTTCATTCAATTTATAAATATTATTTGATTTCATAGTTTCTAATTATTATGTGAATTTAACAAATCGTAACAAAGATATTTTTATAATTGTTTACTTACAACAAAACAATTTTCTATGTAACCTTTCAATTGTAGCAAAGCCATTTCAATAATTGTTTACTTGAATGATAGTTACTATTTACTTTTAGTTGAATTACTTGATTGTTGATTTGATTACTCACAACAATTACATTACTTTTTTAATTTTCTTTCAAGAATCTTACTCATCTTTTTTTTAACTTAGAACTTCATTCATGATATATAGCTAGTTCAATTACCTACAACTGTTATATATATATTTCTTTGACACAATCACAAGTGTCCTTGGATTGATATAGGATCTAGCTAACTGGCATCTTTAAAGAAATGTATATTTGAATAAATAAACAAAGTACTCAATTTAATCTAATTAGTTGGATAAATATCACTTGGTTTCTCCCATAAGGTTAAATTAATTGCTACCTAGAATTTAACTAAGTATTTCCCTCTTCTACTTTATGAAAGATAAGCATGTAGACACTTGACATGTTTATTAATTGCTATGTAGAATTTAACTAAAGTATTTTCCTCTTCTCTCTGTGAAAGCTAAGCTTGCAAACACCTTATATGTTCATGGCTGTAATTTTTAAGCACCATGATCCTAAGGTGCCTTTCTTGGTCAAAATTTCTAACTTTGTCTTTGTTCCATTGATCATTTTAAAACCATATAGCATCCTTTCTTAGGAGGGTTATTTATGTTGAAAAAATACATTTTTATTTGGTTCATCTATGATGTAGGTTTGTGTGGGAATAGACATATAGGATTTGAAAGAAATTGTCGATATTTAAATTGGTTGCACGAACCATGTGTAACATGTTATCTATAGCAACCTTTCCAATACTCATTTTAGTTGGTAATCATCTAAACATAAAATCAAATATTATCTCCTCACTATGCACAAGCCAAAGCTAGCCTTCAAACCAACAAGAAAATCAATTAAGAATGAGATGGTAGGATTAATGTTGGCAATTGCAAAGGTGGTTTTAATGCTCCCAACAACCACTTTCAGTCCAGCAATGCTAGAAACATAAGCAATTTGATTACCAAAGCCTTGAATGGACAACATTCTAGATAAAACATCAGTTTGCCTTCCAAAGTCTTGAATCCAACTTTTCCTTTTCAACCTAATTGTAGTGATAAATCCAAGAAAGTGGTGGTGACAGCCAAATATTACTCATTTTCCTAGGGAACCTTCCTAAAAGGTTAGTAAGCTTCACTGTTCTAGAAATGCACTCCTCATGAGTATTTTGACCACTATAGATTTGGTGGTTCAAACAACTTCTCCATCAAAAGGTGATAGGTGTAGACAACTAAAATTGTCCTAGCCTAATTAAATACATATTTTATTTATTGAAGCAGACACCGATAAGGAGGGACCTCAAAGAGATCAATCTGAACCGATCGGCAAGATTAAACACAACGGAAACACACAGATATGATGGAGGCAATGCAGAACAAGTTATATTATTGCATGGAATTTGATTACATCCAACAGGTAACAACCAGGTTACAACATACCGACACACAGGCCTGGTAGAATAGGTCTCATTGGGACCTTGAATCGAAAGATCTATCTTCTATGTACAGTCTAGCTATCTGATTCTCCTTCGTTGCATTCTAAAGCATATATATATATATTGATCCAAAGGATCCAGTCGGCCCAAAAGGGATCAAAACTGGAAGAACAAGACCTAACGTGCAAAATAGCAAAGTCGACCTCCACTAAGAGAATCCTCTAGAAAATCCAAAAGATGAAACGTAGATCGCGAGAAAAGGTCGGCCACACACCAAGGAACATCAATATCAATGCCCAAGGCTCCACAAACTTCATAGTGGGTTCCGATTGATCACCAAAATAGGTCTCAGGCAACCGGTAACAAGAAACTGTCATGGAAACCAGTAGCGATATCTTGCTGGAAAGTGATCCAAATGCGATGCGATCTGAAAGCAAGAAAGATGATCAAGTCTTCAAGTAGAATCCAACTCCACAGGATCCGGTGAGCCAAAACCGAGACACATAGAAAGGAAAACTGAAATTGCAAATAGAAAACAAAACATAAAGGAAAATATTTTTTGGTTGATGCAAGATTGCTGTGAATCGAGGATGCTCCTGCATCATTTATTTAATTATTTTATCCTAAGCCTTCTATTAATTAAATAGATTTTTATTTATTTAATTAATTCACTTCTTTTCTAGCCTTTCCCTTTTTAAATAAATTTTTTTATTTATATAAATTATCTTTTACCTAAAATTAAATAAATATTTTATTTATTTATTTGGCTCCACTTCTTCTATTAATTAAATAAATTTTTATTTATTTAATTAATTCATTAGCTTTTTCCCTGTATGACTTGTAATTCATCTCTCAATTTACCTCTAACCACCTCTATAATATTTTCTTATTTTCTATACCTACCCTTCAATCCTAGCCGACCATTTATCCATCCACCTCTTAACCTTCCCTCCATTTCTAAAGTATTTTCTATATAAGCGGATCCTTTCATCCTTGCATAACCCTAACAAGCAAATCAATTTTCATGTGGCCTTTTATAGTGATCAAGAAATCAAGCGGCTACACAACCACAATCTGTTCTTTCTTGAGCTCTTGTGCATAATACAAAATCTGAGAGCAACCATATCAAGAAAGATCAATGGAGATAGGAAACAATGGAGATCAAACCCTACTAAGCATGTGAATGGTATAATCTTTCATGTTTTGATGTTTTGCATGTTTTAGGTTCTTCATTGGTGTATGGTGGATTTTAATTGTAGAACTAGGATTTTATGTGGTTGGATCTTTGTTTAGTTTTACAATAGTTTAATCTCCAAATTTCACTGTATGTAATAGGTACTCACAAAATCATCCTCACAAGGTTGAAGGAGAGGAATGCCTTAAGAAGTGATCCATGCAATTTGGAGAGTTTCTATAAAATTAGTCTATGTAGAACAATTTATTTATGTTTCTTTAGTGTAATTAGAGAGTATGTCCCTACACCCTTGTTGTTCATGGACTATGCCTCTTGGATTGTCAGGATCTAATAGATCACATTGTAAGTTCATTGTGCAAGATTTTCAACAAAGATTAGCTTTTGTGAATGCTTTATCTTTAGGAGATAGAGATCATTGGTTTTATATATATTATCAACCATGGGTAATGTCATATGATCAAGTATTGTTTGTTTCACTAATAATGATGAGAAAAGACATTATGATAAGTTAAATTTAATGGATGCCAAGTGACATTCTCAGTATGATACACATGGTCGTGGTTCATCTAGCATGGCCTTTGTTGGTCCTTGCAATTGGAATAGCAACTAGGTTCTAAAGACTCGGCTCAGAGATGAAACATCCTTATTGAACATCTACCTTTCCTTTAGCAAAGATTCATTTACTTTATCGACTAGGGACGTAAACTTGAAATGGTTTGACACTGTATGTGCACTAAAACTCAAATTGCAACCATTTTACTCTATTGCTAGAAAAGGAAATTCTCCGAAACAAATATGCAGAAACATGATAATACTATATTGAAACTCACAATCGAAAATAACTTTAGCAAACACTGCTAATGACAACGTTCTGGACAACGGACATGAACTACTCTACCTGCTTTGGTTGTAGGAACAGACACATGAACTGTTTTTAGTGGCTGCAGGAATAGTCAAATACCAAAACAACAACTATAACAGAACAAAAATTAAATGAAGAACACATAGGAACTACTCACCAAGTAGGCCCCCTTGAATGAGTATATCCAAAACTCAGAATAAAAAATGATAAACTCACAATACCATTATCTTTATTTACTTCAAATTGACTGCATACACATAAGTCTGAAATTTGAATACCAATAACTCTATGGTCGTTCTCCCTTCTTACTCCCGTGAGAAGATAGAGACATTTGTTTATAAGAAAACTTATAACAAACTCCTAACTGATCAAACCCACATCCCAGAGGAATAGGCGAGCAAGATTAATTACACTAGAAGAAGAAGTCAACACATAAATGTAGAACAACAACAATTGTTCTACTGCTGAGAAAATATAGCGTAACCTCCTTCTTGGATTTATGTTCCATCAGGAACAATCGTGAATGCTCTATAGATCGCTTCGCTGAGGAAGTGGTCAATTGGTTAAGACCTTCTTCAATGCTGCTCTACTTTGATCGGGTCTGCATCCAACGACATATTGATGTGGCTTTAAACCGCGAGCTTAGTTATCTTTTCATCTTAGCTGACCCTGCATCATGGTGTTAATGTGTACAAAAACATGTGTATCTATTGATGTTAACATAGCATAAATTAAACCATATTAATTTAGATAATTTGCATAGATTAATTGTATAAAGATCATTAGTCAACAACCTTAGTTATAGGATAAATCGGGTCCAGAAATACTAGAAAAAGACATCAACAAGGAAAGTCCTATGACCCATACATTACCCAGACATATTATTAAAGCGAGAGTTTTATGATAGGATTTGACAAAATGGAGCCATTATTTTGGCTCATCAACCTTATTATCTTTTTAACATTGGTAATCAAGCCCTGAACATTGTTAACATATATGCATTACATGATGCAATTGAAAGGTTTTTACTTTAGTGGGGGCTTGTAGATGAATTGCTTGAGACCTAGAGGATCTATAATGAAAACTTAAATATAGTTAAGGTGGATTTTGACAATAAAGACCACTTGCCAACGAGATAAAAAACTATGAAAGTGAGACATGGTTTTATGTGCACAATTAATTAGGTCTTTATGATCCCAATCTTGGCCACCAAAACACGTCTTCTTTTTTATACAAATAGCCTAACTTGTCTAGTAGTATGAAAGAGTCATAAATTGACTTGATTGTGCTATGATGCTAGTGTAAATGTACCTTTTTGCTAGTTTTAATTCTCTCTTAGTCAAACCCTTGTTAGGTTGTATGCTTGTTGATCATTCTCTAACCTATTTTTGAATGAGGCAAGTTTTCATAAATAAAAAGCAAAAAAATGTAACTTTTTGAACAAATCACCATCATAAGTACACTTTGGATCAAATTCGTATGTCTAGAGTATTGTGCCATGTTTTAAAAGTGATAGATGTTGGATTTATTGGTTGACTCATGACACCATACATACTACCTATTTTGTAAGATATTTTTCTACTAATTAGTAAGGATTTTCCATAAGTCTTATGTGGTCATTTCCTTGGGGCTCAACCGACTTTGGCTCAACTTGAAGCAACACATTTTCATAAAACCTTACAAGTTCAAGTTGCCAAATTGCACCACTAGGTACAAGTGGTTGATGCCTATGTTACCAATGGAGCTCAAATCAAAGTTTGACTTCACTAATGAAAGGTTGGCAATAGAGTCTCCAAGGAATTTTTTAGGCCTTGTTTGTGTGAAGTTCTAATAAAAAGATAAAAAATCATCAAAGAATTTGGTGAACGAATTATTGGACTTCTTAAGGTTTTAAATGCTTTTGTTTAACATCACATGAAAGGTTTCAAAGCTCAAGATCATTTGCTTGATGAAAATGAACACTTTGGATATTTTAGATGTGGTCCCTTAGTCATCACTCCATAAGCCTAGACTATGGCCTATGACAACCTCCTCAGCCAAGATGAACTCAAATCGGTAGTGTATCACATGTCATGCTAAAACTCTTGGATGTGATGGCTTCCTTTGTGAATTCTACAAAAGACTTTGGGAAGATATTGACCCGACTTGCACATAGTCTACTATTAGTTATAAACTTGCACACAGTCTACTAGATTTTTTTTTTGACCTTTTCAACTTAAGCCTATTATTTGGCATAATATTCACTTAATGCAAAGGGGCCAAATTTTTGACAAACTTCTCCAAGCTATGGCATGCTTTTAGATTGGAGATCTTTCTACACCTTAAAAAATAAGGTTTTATTGTTTTTGCTAAATTCATTGTTTATTACAATTTTGCTATTCATTCCAAATCTCTTGTGGGTTCTAGTGTACTCATGTTGATTAAGTTTAGCACTTCGAGACTTTGTTTGATCATTATGGGAATGCCCCCTACCCAATCGCCATGGTTTCACCCTCTTTGCTTTCCCATGATAGATTCCTCATTAAACGGGTAGTCATGTGGTTGTTTAGAGTCCACTTTGTATCACTCAGATAACTGGTAGACAAAATTTTCTAAGCATTAGTTGCATAACCTAACCTTTTGAATATCACTCACTAGTTGTTAGGATAGATGGTCACTACCTACCTAGTACTCTCTTGCATTGTCTCAATGGCATGGGTAAGACTCCTAATGACAAGAACAAAATCTTACACCTTATTCTTGCCATTTCACTTCCCAATATCCAATTTCTACCTGATTTTTAAAATTTGAACTTTTAAGAGAGAGGGTATGACTCTCATTAATTGGGAGCCAATGGAAGAAGGAAAAGACCTCCTTGATGATAAGACCTCCCTTCTACTGTTCCTTTTATGGAATTCATATTAAATCTTAAACTCTTAAATTAACTAGTGTTTTCCTTTTATGGGCTGTCTGTACTATGACTAGACAGGACGGTAAATTTTTTTGCAAAGTATTTCAATATTAAAAACTACAAAAATGCTTGTAAAGGGCTGTTAAAATTTAATACGGTCTCAGTAAGGAGGTAGTTGGCAATCTTTTCTAGTGTAATAATTAGCAAGAAGTATAACACTGCATGCTCCTAATGACAAGTATTAATGCCAGGTTGCCTACTACATAGACTTTACTCAGTTTTTATATGATATTTACTGAAGCGTATTAAACGAAATTGTGAATCTACAACCTATTAAATTTGTTGACCCACAAGATGTAGACATCGGTGAATCACAGATTTGTAGCCAACAAACAATTGAATGCAATAACTGTAACAGGCTTCAGAATATTCATGTAATAACACCCTGCATGATTGAAAGATCTTTGGATCTCTAAAGAACAGAATAAATCTATTTAAAGATTTTTAAGTTTGATAATTAGTATTAGAGTAAGACTGTAAAATTGATCCAAAAAATCATTGCTAAATTAGAAGGTTGTTGGTGTAATTGAGTATCATGAACAGATGATATAGCAAAAATAAGGTAAGAGGATTTTTCCAATGTCAACCACTGAAACCTATATCTAAGAGTCTAGAAATAAGCAGAGTGGTAGCTGGAAGACTAACATCAGTCCTAGCTCTTCTCAAAGCAGGTTGTGAAGCATGGGAATGGAGATCTTATTTTTTACAAGTAGATTGATTACTTTTTTTTAATGACGCCCATCAAGTGGAGAATGGTCTAGTTAGAAGTAGGAATTAGATAGACATTGCCTTTCTATAATGATCCAAAACACTTGAAGATGTTGCACTTTTAAGTTCAACTTTGTTGGTTTGCATCTCGATTGGTATATACATATAAAAAATAAATTGTCAAATCAACTGAATTTTCAAAAAACATATAAAATTTTTTTATCCTTGAAAAGAATTTTCGCCCTAAAAACACACTAAAGGATTTTAGAATAATCCCCTAGTAAAATCATATGCCATGAGAATATTTCAGGCTGGAAGGGTCTACAAAAATTATGAATCCAAACCCATAGCTTGAGCTCTAAGACAAAACATGGAAAAGGTGTTTGAAAGTTTCCTAACGACCACAATGGGCATTGAGGAAACCTGATCCCAATATGAGCTTTGCTCTTCTTTTGTCCTTTTCAGGTGATATCGGTGGAATGTTCTTTCTTCTCTTTCTTTTCCAATATCTTTTGATCCCTTCAACTTGGGACTTCATCACTGCATGTGTTTTGTAAAGCTTCTGCTCTTCATTTTCACAACTAGGAAAATTTTCAGCAGCTCCATAAGTTCATTTTGAATTACAACATCAACACAAGTCCACTCCATTGATTTCTTGATGCATCAAGAGTCAGCACAGCATGAAGAAGTGGTTAGTTTGACAAGTACTTCCTATTATGGCATTGGTTGAAAGTTGACACATTGAGTCAAATAGGCCCTACATCAAGCAAAGATTATAAAGGAGGCTTTCAAAGAAGCAGAACTATTTGATTACAATGTTGCTATTCATTCCAAATCGCTTTTGGTTTCTATTGTTCTCATGTTGATTAAGTTTAGCATCTCTAGACTTTGTAGATTATTGGGTGAGTGCCCCCTACCCAGTTGTCAAAATGTTATAGCTTCTTTGCTTCCCCATGAAAAATTCCCATTGGGGGTACTAGTGTGGTGGTTTAGAGTCCACTCTACATCACTTTCATAGCTGACAGAGGATTTTATCTGGCATTAGTTGTATAGCCTTCTAGCTAGTCTTTTCTTGCTAGTTGCCATGGTGGATGATCACCACTTATTTATTGCTCTTTTGCTTCCTCCCAATGATAGGGGTGGGATCCTCTGATGAGGAGGACAATTTCTACTCCTTGTGCTTTCCATTTCACCTCCAAGTGTTCAAATTCCACTTGTACTTAAGATCCGTAGCTATAAGATGTCCTTGAGGAGGGGGATGATATGACTTGTTGGTTGGGAGGCAATGGAAGAAGGAAAATACCTTCTTGATGATCAAGACATCCCTTCCAATGTTAGTTTTATGGCATTAGATAATTGATTATGTTAAATTTTAAACTATTTGTTTTACTAACAGAAAACTGTTATGCTTGCTGTGAAAAGTATTGCCCTAGTTAATGCCAAGTAAGCTACTACATAGACTGTACTCATTTTTTTTATAAAGATATTTTACTGAAGCATATTGAACAAATATGTGAGTCTTCAAGCTGTTAATTAAATCTTTGTTGACCCACAAGATGTGGACATCAGTGAATGAATGACAACTTTACAGCCAGCAAACAATTGAATGCAACAACTGTCACAAGCTTCATCTATAATTGATTGTATTTATGGTGTAATGCTTACATATGAGATCTAATGTCAGCTTGAATCAAGAAAATGAGTAATTGCTGGACCACTTTTGGAGCAATTCATTAATTTTTAACTTTAGTTTGGTATTATATTTCTATAGAGAAAATGAATGACTATCAACATCACTTAAAGATATCTGTATATATTTTTTCATATATTAGGTGTTGTATAAATTAAAATTTTGTTTCTTTATTTAATTATATTTAATTAATTAAAAAAATAATTACGATCATTTATGTGTTTTATAAGTATTCATGCGATTTGTACTATTTATTTGTATGTTCATATTTTTTGAGATTTAAAAAAATGATTTATTACTTAAACATATTTGTATCTTATAAGTTCCTTCAATTTGCATTATATGATTACTGAGAGGATAAGAATGATAGTTGTCAAAAATAGAATTTCAAAGCTGTTTTATTTTTGTTACTAAAATCTCCCCTTTCCACTACTACATGTGTAAAGGTGCTTATCATTATCATTTTTGTTAACGTGTTTGTATTTTTCAAGTTTGGAATTTGTTTCTTGGAAGCTTAAAATGAAATTTATAAACTAGTTTCTACCATAAATATAAATTATATCTGCTCACAATTCTTAAATATCTGTCACATATATATTTTTCTTAATTAAAATATCTTTAGATCTCTAAATAACATAAAGTAAATTCATTCACATATATTTAATGTTAATAATTAGCATTCAAGCAAGTTTGTAACATTGTTCATAAATATCTGTCACATATATATTTTTCTTAATTAAAATATCTTTAGATCTCTAAATAACATAAAGTAAATCCATTCACATATATTTAATGTTAATAATTAGTATTCAAGCAAGTTTGTAACATTGTTCATAAATATCATTGTTAAATCTAAATAGCTATAATAATTTATTTTCGAGGAAGATTCTTATTGAAGCAACAAACATCAATATGTGCAATTGCAAAATAGTGAGAAACTTCTTTGAAACAATCTGTAGGAATTTGACTATAAGTGTTCAAATTTCAATGAAATATACATTATAAAGCTAATAAAAATTTAGTTGTATATGTGAAAATCAGTATTGAAAGTTTATATTTGTTTTGGATTTGGATTTACTATCAATTTGAAAAGCAGATCTCCTCACAAAACAATAACTTTGTCAAGGCTTTAATTTACACTTAATTTTGACAAAAGAAAAAGATTTAATAAAAAAAAGCATGATGTGTTAGATTGATTTTGAATTCTCCAAGGAAGTTGAATTTCTTAAAATTTAATAGTATTTCTTCTAAATTAGTTCAAATTCTCTTGTAGAGAATTTAAGTTCAAGAAAAATTATTACTTTTTGAATGAAAAATAATGTAAGTCAGCCTTATCTATAATGTTAGCTAGAGTTGAAAACTTTGAAGAATGACATTATTAGATGAAGACACTTTTTCTCTTGTTAGAACTTACCTTCTTTATTGATGAAACTACAAGAAGAGAACCCATCGATACTTGTTTACAAGAAAAATTAAACGGCAAGAAATTATGCCAAGCATTGGCCTCGATAAACTTATTATTTAGTGGTACATTAATAGAAATTCAATGGAATGAAATCACACTAAAGAAAGCTTGGGATGTAATCACCACAAACATTGAGCACAAGAATAATGTGGGAGCACTTATGCTCCAAACTTAATTATACAATCTAAGAATTAGATGGATTAGTAATTGAACACAAATATCAAGGGTATTTTGAATCAATCTCATTAATCAAGGTGAGAATATCATTGATAAAGATTTCATCTCCATAACGCAATAGTTTGGAAAAGTCATTCGAGAAATCTACATCTACATTAAGTGGAAAATCGACAACTATGAAATTCAATGCTTTAGAGATTCTACTATTGCAACATGAAAAAATACCTGATAGAAATAATGAAGCTAAATCAACAAACAATTTTACCTCTAAGTTCGAGGGAAGGAAGACTCGATGACAAAATGTCTCATTATGAATAATGATATGTTAGGATTAAGGTGTCATTTACCTTACAATCCTATGCACATTTTTTTTTTGATGGAGGTCCATACCTGCGAGCACGACAGCCCAGCAAGGGCATGAAACCTACGAGCTACCAGCCCAGCGAGGGCCTTCACAAAGTAATTTTTGCCACCCAATATAGGGGCACAAGCCAATAGGCTGAACCTCTTCGGCTAAGAGCCAAGGACTGAGGGGTATCCATTTTCTGTCTCTCTGTCAAACCCCGGACAACTTTTAATACAATTATGAAACCACTTAATGTGCGTCCGGTGTGGGTTCACTTTCCCAATCTTCCTCTTTATTTTTGAGAGCATTCTTGTTTCAAAGCCATTGGCAACTCTATCAACTGCTTCTTGAAGGTGGATGATTTCACATCCTTCATAGGTCATTCTACTTTTGCTTGCATTTTAATTGACATTGACATCTGTATGCCTCTCCCTGGGGATGTGGTTCTTATGGTTGGGGATAGGCCATGAACTCAATCGTTGGATTATGAGGGCCTCCCCTTTCGCTATCGTAGATGTTTCTCAATTGGTCACTTAGCTTCGGATTGTTTTCTCTCTCTCGCCGTAAAGGTGCTACTACTTGGTGGTAATATGTCAGTGTTAATCACTTGACTGTCGAGGCTCTTGATTCTAATGACTCTTCGGATTACGCTGGAAACTGAGAAACCTACAGAGGATAAGACAATTAACATAGAGCAACATGAATCAAGGAAACCAGCAGTTGAAGAGGTACTTGTGCAGATTGAGAAACCATCAAAGGCAGAGGTACATACACAGACAGATCCACCGGAAGAAAATGTAAGTAAAGAGCAACAAATTTTTGACAATAAGGAACAAATAATAAAGGTAGTTGGAGAATCTAGCACATCAACAGGAAAATTCAGACCGACTAACATCACAGATGTTCTTTTGGATTCTATCAAGAGGATAACAGATTGCAATGCCTTAGCATTTAAGGCTATTGATAACACATTACCTATCTTGAAAATGATTGCACTAACCTGTAAGATAGATCACATTAACGATTCTTTAGGTAAATTGGACACATTGTCCAAATTTATTGCTGAATATGTTCTAACTCTGGAAAAGGTGAATGAGGATACCATTAAGGAGAGAGTTGACAAAGAGAAAAATACATTCTTTGAGACAACTATAAAGAATTGTTCGATCACTTGGACACACTTTTACCGGTACTTAATTCTACACTTTTGGAGTATAAGGAGCTATATAGAGAAGCATGTAAACCTCATTGTTTGACAGAGGATATAGATGAGGAAATCAAGAAGACACAAAAAGAGATCGATGATATTGCAGATAATTTGATAGGTTCTTTGGGACTTATCTCGATTTCTTAGCAGGAAATGGTAGTTTTCGAAGAGAAGTTAGAGAAACTTGAGAAAGAAAAGGCAAGAATAAGGTCTAAAGCCCGAGAACTCAAAAGTAAACTTGGTCCAAAATTGGACAGTCTCAGTACTCAACGGGTTGAATTATCTAAGGCAACAGTTCAAGGAGAGCGATCACCGGAGCATCAAATGTACTATCTAACTGGCATGATCCAGTAGACTGAGACCATTCTCTCCGACAACAACAAATTCATGCAGAGCCTAAATCTAGTTTTGGCAGACATTTTTTCAGATTGTAACCAACCGGTTACAGGCGATGAGGTAGCATTTTTTTGTATTCTTTGATTCTTTTTGACAAGGTGTCAAAGGGGGAGTAGTAGTATAGAGAAAAATAAGGAGTATTATGGAGAAAATAAATGCACAAAGGAGATCACTTGCTCAGGGGGAGCACACTTCTTTTTGGATTTCATTTTTGGATATCAGTTTTGGATTTTTCTCATGAGTGTTGCCATCAATGCCAAAGGGGGAGATTGTTAGCATTCTACACTCTAATGAGAATAGTTGATGTTGTCATTGATGGCAACCAACTGGCAACAGGTTTCTACACATGCACCAGCATCATAGATATCATACACCAGCAGGCACCGGCACCGACATGCACTTCCACCGGCATCCAGATTGCACTGGAAATGAAGTATACCGACACTCAGGCCGACATGGGATAAAGTTTTGTTTATGTGAATTGTTTTGTAAATGTAATTAACTATTTGTAAGCCGACTTGGTATATTGTATAGACCCATATATGTATGAGATCTCTTAAGTCATTTGGCATTCTACACTCTAATGAGAATAGTTGATGTTGTCATTGATGGCAACCAACTGGCAACAGGTTTCTACACATGCACCAGCATCACAAATATCATACATCGGCAGGCACCGGCACCGACAGGCACTTCTACTGGCATCCAGATTACATCGGAAATGAAGTATACCGACACTCAAGCCGACATGGGATAAAGTTTTGTTTATGTGAATTGTTTTGTAAATGTAATTAACTATTTGTAAGCCGACTTGGTATATTGTATAGACCCATATATGTATGAGATCTCTTAAGTCATTTTGAAGAATGTAATAAGAAAAAGAATGTAATGAATAGGAAATTATTGTATGAGGTGATATAGTGGACAACGAAGGTTTTGGTTAAGATATCTAACTGAGCTTAAGCTGGTACTGAACCAGGCATTTGAGATGCTATTTTGAGCAGTACATTGTATCGTATTTAATTATCCATATTGTAGTTAGTGAGACTCTTTTGAGCAGTGCGCTCCAGGCAGTTGGCTTTCCTGCATGTGCAAGCCCTTATTGTAAGTAGTATTTATTCATTGGCCAGTGAGTAAATATTGTGGGTCACAAATCCCAATGAGGTTTTTCCCACACCGGGTTTCCTCGTTAAAATATCTTGTGTTATGGTGTGTTTCTATGTTGTCTCTGTTATTTGTGTTTACTGCATTAATTCTTGTTTACCGGTACACTGTTTTGGGTTGCAAAGTTATAAATAAGTTTAAATATTCAAGTAACCGGTTAGACACTGATTCACCCCCTTCTCAGTGTCTTTGGGACTGTCTTTGAATCTAACAAAGTCCTCCCAGGATGAGGTTGTGCTTCTTTCTACTATTGTGGCCTCTGCTGGCCCCCTGGATACTACTGGTGTGAACCCCTCATGCCTTGAGGTTTCTTCTTTTGTTGCTCATGTTCTGCAACAATAGTCTATTCCTTGTGAATCTGCTCGAGGTGTTTTTTCTGCAGCAACAATCTGCTCTAGGTGCGGATAGTCCCTCTGAGGGGTTTCCCCACTTGATCTTACTTGCAATGATGTCTCTAACAATAGTATTGCCTAGACTGTTGTCCGTCGTATGCATAAAGGTAAGTCCTCCCCTCCCAAATTCCATATCAGGTTGGGGTGATTCTCCCCACTCTTGAGTTGGGTTCATAGCTTTTTGTTATTGTGTTGTTGGTTTAGTTGGCTTGGTTGACCTTTTAACAGTGGTCTTTTGACCTACTGTTATTGGCTTCTTCGACCTGAGCTTGCACAAGGCGAGCACCTGACCCTTGTTTTGATGCCTCATTTTTATTGTCTATGAGCCATTTGTATACAGAGTCAATTGTTAGTTCAACTTGAATATATTGTCACCAAGAAGGGAAAAAAATTAAACTTCAAAGTTGATTCTCGTTTCCAATACAGACATCACTTCGATAATCATGAAATGTCAGCTGATTCTCGTTTCCGATACTAACACCACTTCGATGGTCGTGAAATTTCATATTTATTCTCCTTTCGATGATCATTCGATTTATGAGTTTTGCCAAAATGGTTGTATTCTGAGAATAAAATTCCATAGCTAAAATTTTGAAACTGAACAGGTAACTTCCGTATAAACTTCATATCTAAAAGAAATCTGATCCTGAGATTTACAGCATGGTATAGAGGATGTTCCACCCACAGGATGTATTCCTCTCAGGGGTGGAAGTGTCATAATAATATTTCAACTCTGCAAACAAATAATCATGGATTTTTTCAACTTCCCTGTGGCCACTAAACAGTATACCCTAATCTAGCAATTGTCTGAGGTGGAATAATCTTAACCGTGACTACTATACTAACATATATATAGAGGAGACCGGTGATATATCTGCATTAGAATGAAAAGCTCTGCAATCGCCAAAGTGCCTATGAATAGAATTTTGTACACACTTCTACAATCAACATTCTAGTTGACAGAAGAAACAATACTCCCATATGCATATGCTGCGATGCGATCAATCTCGCAAATCTTCTGAGGGTGTCTTTGCTCCGCCTGAATATGATTCCAACTCGAAGGGGGACTCCAAATTGCCCAGGTGCTTGAGTATATTGAATGCTGTCAATTGTGCTTACTGCACCAACAAATGTCTTGCTTCTGTGCGGTGTATTATTTACTTTGGAGCTTCTTTCAACCAGCATCGAAGATTCAGCCACAACAAGAGGCCACCACATTTGTCTTCTCTGTTTTCTTAACAACCTTCGGCGCAGCTTCTTTTCTTGATTCATAACATTGTGAAGTGTTCTCAGATAGTTTCGAGAATCATGATCCCTAAGTACACATCCATCAGAACCATATGCATGTGGGTCGCTCAGGGTTTCAAGCGGATGGGGAGAATTCAAAAAGGCCATTTGAGCAGCCCGCACTTGCACTTCCCGTGATGGTTCATTATCACTTTCATTGTTCAAGATGTGGCGAAGAATGTACAAGCCACTCCCAGAAGGGAGTAAATGGTGAGGAGGAGAAACTTGGTCATCAGGTTGTAGAATTAGCAACTGTCCCATTGGGGCATACAAGAGTCTCTGCAAAAAAAAAAAAATCAGAACTTGTGACAATGAAACTCTTTGCTTGGAATACACAGAATAGTATTTGAAACGCTATTACAGAGAGGGCCAATACCAGATTGTCAAGGCAAGGGTGATTGCGAAAACTGGCATTTAATCTCTTTAAAATTTCTGCAACATGATCAGGATAATGGCATGAGAATGCTCTGGGTACAATATCCCTGTGCATCATTACTGATTGTATGTGACTTGTAGGGAGGCCTAATTTTTTAAGTAGATGATCACCCCCGCACATTATACATGGTGATCCAAATGTTATAACTGGCAGCAGCAAAGACACAGGAAGCACTCCTCTTATCAGAAGCATCAAATTTACCAACACAGAAAGACTTCCTCCAAGTGAATGGCCTGTAAAACGAAAGCGAGCATCCTCTCCATGTGTTTTCAGATGAGAATGAATCTCAGGCAACATTTGTTCGTATATACCCTTAGCTGCTTCATAGATTCCTCTGTGTACAAGAACTCCCAACCCCTGAACAGGAACAATCCAAAATCCAATAGTTAGTTTTCAAACCTCAGGTAGAAATATACTAAGTTTTGTTCATGGAAAAAAGATGTTACAAACATTTATTCCCGTTTAAATGTTTTAAGTGCATGGTATGTATCTCCTAACCAATATACCAAACAGGGTATTGCAACGAGGCATCCACTTTATTACTTTAGTCAGTTCTTCTTCGCATGTAAGAGTAAAATGCTTACAAGGCAAAGATTTTTACACACGTGTACATACAAGATTTCTTATGTATGATTATGGATTCTCAATCAAAAAGACCAAAACGAAGTAAATATATAAAGCAAAGACTACGTTAGTGTTTAAAATTATACTATTCGATCATAGTTACCAGGTTTAAAAATTCGATTCATTCGGGAGGTCAACAAAAATTGGAAATCCAGAATTTTCAAAAAATTTCTAGAGGAATTGATAAGTCTGGACCAAATTGGACAAATATGACCAATCCAAAAAATCCATGGTATCTATGTTTTTTGTGGTACAAGAAACCAACATTTTCAAAGTAGCTGTGGATATGGATCTTCAAGCAAAAGATCAAAATGAAGTCTTTACCAAAGAACCCACTTTCAGCAGTCTAATGCTTGTGTGGCATGAAGAAGTCAAGATTTGCAGGCATATATATACTGAGATGTGAAGCACCGATATAGATCCTTCACTAAAAGACCAAACTAGTTGGCAACCTACTAACTTTCATTACTCTAGTGTGTGAATATATTAAAGTACGCTTGTGTGGTATAAATAATGAGATTTGCAAGAATATACATGAAAAACTTCTTATGGAAATGGTAACGGACTATTTAATAAAAGGCTAAACCAAGTATGCTTATGGGGCATAAAGACACCAAGATTTGCAGGAATGTACATGAGACTTCGTTATGGGAATGGTAACGGATTATTTTACTGAAAAGATAAACCAGGGTTCTTGGCAACGCATCCACTTTCATCAGTCAAATGCTTGTGCTGTGCTTTCAAGTAAGTGAATCTCTTGTTTAAAATAGGTTCAGATAAACCTTCACCATTCACAAAACAATATCTTCTCATAAGCATCTGTCCAATACCATTGCTTACCTCAAATTGGATGGACTCGAAAAATAAATTCGCTTGCCAAGAAGCGAAGGACTCAGAACCCTGCATAAGCAAACGCACAAAGCAGAATATGAATAGCCAAAACCATACTTTATAGAAAATACCTATTTATAGGTCTGCAAAACAAGCAAGCATAAAGGAAAGGAGACGTTCACTTTATGGTGATTAAACAAGATAAGAATATTTGAGAATTTAGGGAGAATTGTAATATCAGTAGCCTTCCAAAAGTTCTCACCCAAAGAATATACTATTTACCTGAATAACGAAAAGTCGTGTATGAGTGCTTTCCTCGTCACAAACGAACCATTCACATGGAGAAGAATGTATTGACTGTAAATCATTTGCAACAGCTTGCTTTGTTTCCTCCTCAGCGGCCACTACTGCAGTCACAGAACTGGTAGCTATAAATGAAGCCACCTCTGACTTGGAAAGGCTAGAGATCTCATTGGAAAATTCGTTGTGTGTTGAAGAGTTCATTAAAGCTCCCTTATATTCACAGCCAGGAGTAACCTCTATTGCAACCTCTTCATTGCTCGCAACTGCCTTGATCCCTGGTGCCTCACAGTCCTTATCTTCTTCTCCAGCCTGTCTGGTCTCATTTTTCAAATTTTCGTCAACATCATGCTCATTTTTTTGGTTGGATTTAAATGGCAGTAAATACTTAGTTTGTGAATGCAAATAGGAAGCTGCAGCGGCTGCTATTTCATAAGCAACCGCTGGGCTTACAGTGAGCCTCCTTTTTGACTTTGCTTCACTGCCGTGGCTGTTATTTTTCCCTGACGATGTAACCAAAGACATATCATTTGCAGCTAATTCCTTCACCTTCTTAGCAGCTTCCATTTTCTTCTCCAAAGATGAGGTTATAAATCTAAGGTGGTGATTCTTTAAGAGTTCATTCGGCTGCAGTCATAGGAATCACAAGTAAATTTTAAGTACTAATTAGATTTTGTGGGAAATAGAACGTTTCTAATAGGAAAGAATAGTAAGATAAATATCCAACAGGTATAGCATGGGTTACTAATTGTATATAGACAAGTCCCAAAAAACTCCTATTTCAAATATCGAATAAGTTGGCTATTGAACATGCCTTTCAAAAAATTTCAGCAGTTTAATCTAATAGATTGTAAGAACATTAACGACTCATTGTTTCAGTGTCAAGTTAAACAGAGTTTAATGACCTCCATTGAAATATATAATTCCCTATCCAAATGATATTTAAATCAAATGTAACATCAGGCACCATCCCTCCTGTGTTTCTTGAAGCATTTATAAAATAAATGTGTTCATTCACAAAAATAGCAGGGCACAGCATTGCCATTGATGAGACGTAAACTACTCAACATGTTCTCATAAATGAACTTATGAGAGTTATTTCTTACTTTGAGCTTGCTAGAATAGTAGTCAAAGGCTATCAGGATGCGTTGGTTGGGGAGAAATTCTCCAGCATTGACTGGAGAAGAAAAGTTTTGGAGATCTAATTTGGAAAGCCACCAAAGCCTCCACGAGATCTTACCAACTGTCTTAAAGAATTATCTGTTATTCATATTCTCATTGATCTTAAATTTGAAGATGCTATCCCATTACTTACCAACCAGAATTATTGAGCATTCCATTAAAAGGGGAATAAAAAATTGGTAAAGAGGAAAACAAAAGATATTCAAGATGTGATGCTTACATATGGAAGTGCTATATTTGAAGATGCTATCCCATTACTTATTCAAAACAGAGTTATTCGACATTCAATTGAAGGAAAGGGCAAAACAAAAGACATTCAAGGATGAAATGCTTACATATGGAAGTGCTATTCTTGTCTCACATATTCAGAATCTAAAATCTATTTTTTAACACGGCATTCAGACAAGGCTTCCCCAAAGAATGGATATGAAATTTTTCCACAACATTCTTGTGACAAGGGGATACGCATATTCAACTAGAAGGAGCACCAAGCGATTACAGCACTGTTAACTGGAATACCCCAGTAGTCTCCCATAGAAAAAGGGGTACTCTATGAGTCTAACCTATTGGACCTAGGCTTGTAGACGAAAACGCAAGTTCAAATGACACATATGACATACAATGCAAGTTAAATGACACCTGAAAATGATGACGCTGAATATTTCAATAGAGGTTTTTTCTCTTGTCTGACATGACCTCAATTGGGAAAATTCTGAACTCAAATGGCACTCATGACATACAATGAAGTTAAAATGGCAACAGATAAAGATGACAATGAATTTTCCACTCATTTGTCTAAAATTCAATAAAATGAAATGGTTCTCATGAGTCATACCTTAATGTTGGGAATTTTATATGCCATATTGCACAGTTGCGACAATTGGGCAAAAAATTTGATCTCAGACAGAGAGACACGATGCAGGAACCTGGAGAAAGAGTTCCTATCATGCTTCGCCTCAGTTCCGGGAGCCTCTAGAATATGCGATCTTACAGACCTGTCATCTGTGTAGCAGCATCCACAAACGCCATCGTGATCATCTTCTGAACAAGAAGAGGAAGAAGAAGAACCCTGGTTCTTTAATGGTTCCATGACTGCGGCTGATTTGCAATTGTCCTTGTCCTTCCAAAATGATCTCATCTCCAGTATTTTTTCAACCCAGTTTCCACGCTCTACAGAGGAGATCCCCTCCCCCTCATCGGACTCACTGGGCTCGTCAAAATACCCATTTCTATTCCCATCTGCAACTCCGAAAGAAGGATCTTCTTCATCTTGATCATCAGAGTCAGTCCCCCCATAGTGCTCATAGGAATCTTCTTCTTCAATCCGGGATTTCTCTTGTAAGGATTCCCTGAGGTTCAAATCCATGGTTCCATTCAGCAGTGAAATATTTGAATCTTCATCCAACTGTTTTCCAATGTTGTTGTGTTCCCTGCCTCCCTTAACAAACCAAAAGAGCCTCAACGGAGAACGGCTGGTCTCTGCAACTGATCCGCCATTTACATTTGCATTGCGAGGAGAAGCACTGCATTTCACATTACTATGACGGCCTTTAAAGCTCGGTACAGACACAGTGTGCGTCTCTGAAAATAAACTCACGGATCTGCCCGGCTGTGTGCAGGAAAAGGCCTCCATCCCCAAGTCTTCTCTTTTGATTGTTAAAAAAAAGAAAAGAAATCTCCACCGCCAAGAAACTTAAGTTTGTTGAATTGAAAATGCACTTTTTAGTGATGAATCCAACCGTCTCGCTCAAGCACCCTCGATTTCCGCGAAGAAAATAAAGCAAGCCGTGCGTGTTTGACTAACTATGAAACAAACTGAGGTTTGAACGGTCGGCGTCGAAAGTCTCTTGCCGCCCCATGGATTTCTCGTGACGTGCGCCCAAAAAACAAAAAGAAACCGACACCCAATTCATCAGGACTCTTCTCTTCTGCTTTCCTCAGAATGCAAACTCACCGAGCCAAATTGTATTTTTCTTCGATTTCTGCACACATAAAACGAAGATTTATGAGTTCTACCGCTAAAAACACAGAATGAGACAAAATTGGATTTTCTTTTCGCTCTTGCAAAATTTCTACATAAAAGTAACTCTAGCGCTCATTAATGCTGAACAATGCAGAAATCATTTTCATGATACAAAACCTGAAAAAAATGCTGTAAAAACGGAGGACTTTTGAGACTCGCCGGGATTTCGAGCTCTTGCGCTTCTTTAACCAGAAAACGCTGCCAAGCGCTTCTATTTCTCTTAAATTTAAGCCGAGATCGGCTTAAATTTAAGAGAAACGATATTTGAAGCTCAGCAATTTAAATCGTTTATACCTTTCCTGCACACTTCGATCTGTCAACTTTCCCTATCTTCTTGTATTTTGAACTCTTCCCACCTCAATTGCCCTAAAAATAAAATTTTGAAAAGAAACACCTTAAAATCAGACAAACTTCAGAGAAACGAACTTTTCTTTTAAAATTTAAATTTCTCAATATTTTTTTATAGAAATCGTCTTTGCTTTGTTGAAAATGCTTAAACCATGAAAAAAGGGTCTCGCTACTGAAGCCATGATCAAGGAACCGGTTAAAGCTAATGCAGTTCAAAAGAGAGAGAATTTCAATAGCTTATGAGGACAGAAAGAAAAGAAAAAACACGAACCATCAGGTAACGTATTTACATCTTTAAACACTTATTTCGATAGAATCGGAAGAAAACTCCAGAGCATTATGCATCATCTTTTGAAAACAACAATGATCCAATAATTCGTCAAAGAAGAAAGGTCTTGAAGAAAACTTGGAACATTGCAAACAAAAATTAAAAGACAGCTGTATCCAGCTATATTAATCATAAATTTAAGCAATGTTTGAGCTGTCCTAATGCAAAATTTGGTGGTTAAGTTGTGATTAAAAATATAAATCATGAAGGCGCTGAAAATATACTGTGAAGAGAATAACAATCTCTGCGGGGATTCGACCTCTGCACCTATGCATTAAATTCAAAAAAGGGCTCACTTCTATGCTTCTACATTCATTGGGTCCAAGGAAAAAACGACCGAAGCAATTTCTGAGATGTCCTAATTCAAGATTTGGTTGATCAAGTTGTGATTACAAATATAAATCAGAAGTGCGCTGTAAATACACAAAGTTGCAATATACTGGGAAGAGAATAACAAACTCTGCGGGCATTCGACCTCTGCACCTATGCATTCAATTAAAAAAAAACTCAAAGAAAAAGGGCTCACTTCTATGCTTCTGCATTCATTGTGTCCAAAAACTAAAAACACACACCGAAGCCCGATGTTGGCAAAAAGAGAGACAATTTCCCCTGCCTCATACCTTGGCAACCAGATCTTTGGCCCATCAAACTCCTCTGAGCTTACAGTAGTCAAATCCTCTGAACTTATGCTTCCACTCATACCCAGCACGGTTCAACACGTGGAGACTCCATTTACACCGGTACTAATATCATGGCGCTCTCCTAACAAACAAAACAGGGAAATCCGAATATGTTATTATTATTCTCGATTCACGCAGAATCTGAATATTTTTTCCACGGTTCCTGATCACCAAGCCTCGAGTTTGTCGAAAAATTTAGACGAATTCTCAACCTGTTGTCCGCCCCTTCGAACAACAACGAGGTTGGCACTGCCACATTTAATAGCACACCATACTCTTGTTGTGAACGACAATTGGAGTGTAGTTCCTTGAACAAAACATTACTTATTCCCACACGGCTTTCTGCCGTCTGACCGCTGGGAAGGGGTTACAGCAAAGTAATTTGGCAGGCAACCCCTGGAAATGGGTTCGCGTTGCTTACGTGGTGGACACGCGTTGCTTACCCCAATGCCCTAGCTTTCCGTCTGGAGTGTTCCTTTTTGGGCAGCTCAACGGTCTTTTTTGACAGTTTGGGGGGACAATAAAGGCCTCCAAAAACTGGTTTAAATTTAATTAATTAGAGGAGTTTGGTCATGTGAGAGGAGTTGGGTCTTTAGGGCTAATTTAAATGTTGCCAAATCACACACCTCCACCTCTCTCTTTGTTTTTTAAATTATTTATTATTTTAAAAGGGCTTTTGAGAAGATTTCCACATGCTTCCACTCTGTCTAAGTTAGTTGGTAGTTGGCTGTCTCCTTTACTTTCCTATTGTTATTGTTGTTATTATCGATCATGGTATTCCTATTTACAATTTTATATTATTTGCAATGCCACATTAGCTCTCTGTTTTTATAAACAAAAGTAGAACCACCCACCTCCATAGTTCCTATAAACAAATGTTGCTTTAAAACACAAAAAGGTCCTTGTGAAGTCAGTTGTAATACAAGCTCTTAGTTTTTAAGATATAGATTATGTATATTTGTCATGGTATGAAAATATTCTTATGAGAAGCTTCCTGAATTCAAATATTAAATTATATTCTTGTGAGAAACTTCCCGATTCAAATATGATGTTTGGGAAGAGTTGGAAGATTATAATTGATCATGAATGCAAGTGATATTGATGTGGCTATAACAAGGCTAGATGACTAAGAATATATGGGAGTTCAAAGCATAGATTATAACAATGTTAGGTGCTTAAGAATATAAGAAAGTTAAAAGCATAGATTCTAACAATGCTAGATTACTAAGAATGTAAGGGAGTTGAAGCATATATTATATATATTTGTCATGGTATGAACATAAAATTTTAATATTGAGAAAGATGAGATAAAATTGGTTTTGAAATATATGATTTTAAAATTATTAAAAAATTTAGGTTGATTTTATGCTCACAAAAATAATCTTTATAAAGTTCGTAAATAAATGGGTGGGCTATAGATCTTATGTACGTATAAGTAGAGATTTACTTTGATGTCTAGATCTACAATAAGGATTGGCGATATTGATGAACACCTTTGGGAACTTGCTTAGCAAAGATCTTCTCCTTGTGATAAGCTCCTTGAATCCAAACATATTATTTGGGAAAGAGTTGGAAGATAGCAATCGGCAATGAATGTGAGTGATATTAATGTGGCTATAATAATGTTAGATGATTACTAATTATGACTTTGTACAAATAGATTGCAAAGCAATGAATGCTAAAGTGTTTTGGTGTAATGGTTAGTGGTATTCTATATGTTGATGTAATAACTGATATTCAAAGTTGAATGAAAAGTTACATGGCAAATAGACATGGTGGGGTTGTCCTAATGGTGGGTGGATTAAGAATTAACTACATATGAAGCGACTTAGGGGCGATGTCCTTCTATACTTGATTGAGACAAACAATTTGAAGCTTTGGCATGATAAATGATAAAAAACAACTAACTAGAAAATTGTTGAATTGGATCTAGGAATTTTTAGAACATTTTGAATAAGAAAGATAAATCATGCTACAAAGTTGAATCAAGAATGAGAATTGATAAGGGTTAGATTCTAGTTTTGAGAGTCAATTTAGGAATTTGGATCAAAAGGGGTGCCAAATAAGTTAAAATCGGGCAATAGAACCAAATATTTAGAAACCTATCCAAAGTGGCAAATCCTAAAATTGTAGGCTATTGTAGCATTGTACATTATACCTCCTAATGATGCAAGCCCGATTTCATGCTCTATTTGGCACTTGCTTTAGTGTCCACTCCCCTTGTGTATTTTAGAGCCATTAAAAACCTTGACCTAACCCTCAAGTCAAGGAATGTGTTGTGCTTAGCCCTAAAAGCCTTTACTAATGACCCTGAGCTTGAAACTTTCATCAAAGGCTCGAGACATGAACATGATGAGAACATGTCCAGTATCTCAGGCCCATCCGCTTGTAGATCTCGCTTTGAACAAGAAAATAGGCTTGGACCCTAGTACTCAATGCTAGTGTCTTGCCTGTTTGGCTTGGAATTTTAGGACATTGTTGGCATTTTGCATAAGAGATTGCATTAATGATATGTTGTCATTGATGTCAGTTGAACCGGTAAAAGGTATTCATGTTATTATTGATATTGTTGTTTTTTGGCTTGTAACCGGTAAGAAGAGAGTTGTACAAGATGTTGTAACCGGTGTATGTAAAGTTTGTGAGTTGAACCGGTGAACCGGTGTGAAGGGTTAAGCCTTTCCATGTAATGTAATCGGTAAACCCTATCAGTTGTTAAACCCTAACCGATCAAGTCTGTTAGTTCATTATCTGATGAGCGGTAATGATGGAGACACGTGTGATCACTGTATGAGGAGAAATTCAAATTGTTTTGGCATATTTGCTTATTATCTAGGGAAGGAGCAAAGTGGATTGTATTTAATGCACAGCGTGTGATGGGTTACAAAATCCAATGGAGCGGTGATCATGGAGCGGTTGGAATTGTCTTGAAGAATGTGAAGAGATTGTTATGATTTCTAACAGTCAAGATTGAACTGACTTGTTTGTAATCTCAATGATGAGAATTAGGTTTTTGTTGTGTTACCGACTTAATTGATTTGTATTTAAGGTCGATGAAGTTGTTTGTAAAGGTTGTTGGCAAGGTTGATAGAAAACCCGTTTAGTGTGTGGTTGCCCAACCAGTGAATGGATCTGCACTTTGAGTGAAGGCAGATTGAAGCTTAGAAGGATCTGATCAAGCAAAGATAGTACTACTCAGACAGATCAAGAAAACCTATTGTTTTCTAACAATTACAACAAAAGTAAAATCCCTTGACCGGGTAAGCTCTAAAAAACTTGGTTACTCATTAAATCCTCTAACAATGTGGTCCATTAACTTGGATTCTTAAATCATCCAGCGAGGTTACTCCTAACAAGGTATTGTGCTTCTAACAAGGCATATTTGTAAATCCCTTAACCGGGTGATTCCTAACCGGAATTAGTTCTTAATAGGACTTATTGTAAAGCTCTAACAGGCTTTGGCTCCTAACAGGGCGAACTTCGAAAGAGTTTAGATAGCTATCCTTGTGAGTCCCATCTCACCATGGTTTTTACCTATTTGGGTTTTCCATGTATTAAACATTTGTGTCAAGTGGTGAATGCTTTTGTGGCAGTGATCTTATTTGTTGATTTGATTAACTTCTGATAAGGCATGTTAAGTATAAGCATTGAGAGATGAATATGTTGAGTTATGATTAAGCATTGTTGATGTTTACAAGATTGAAGGTGTTTACTGTTAAAGTTGTCATAACAGTTAAAAACTGGTTAATGTCAAGTATTCCTATGAATATTGATCTTGACTAAGATATGTTTACTTTGTTTGACTGAGTTTGAGTTTGGGAACTTTGTATCAGTTTTTCAATATACTGATTCACCCCCCCTCTCATTATTCTACCAGATACTTATACTTTCATCATACCATCAATGGTGTGTGTCAGCCTTTCTTCATTTGACGTGCTTTTAGTTTCAATAAATGATCGTTATATGTCAACTTTTTATCAGAAATTGACCTTTTAATATATAAATATGAACTTTAATATTTGACATTTAATGATTTGACTTTTATGGGAAATTTTTTCTAGAATTAAGACCTAGCTCTACAAAATTTAAAGTGCTTTTGATCTACATACAAGTTATATTGTGTTAGCACTGTTGAAGTTTTGACAGAAGCTCTCTAAATATTGAAGGATGATTGGAATCATTGACTGACAATCAACTTGTACCTCTCCAATGGTGGTTTGATATATTTATTGATTTGTTCTCACATTTTGATTTTTGATCTCCTTGTGTGAATTATCACGATCTACTACCCTTGAGCATATCATTTATTTATTATAACTATCAATTTTGAGGAATTTAAGAATCCACTCTAACACACTTGAGTAAGGTTTCATATTTTTTTACTTGCATTTGTCACTACTCACCACAATCTTAGACACACTTAAGATTCAGAGCACACACACAATTTATTTTTATCAACTTGGTTATTCTTGGGTTAGGAATACCTAAGTGGGGGCTTGACTGAGGCAAGATCCTATATCTAGCCACAATCAGCCTTTCCTCTCTTTGTGCTTGTGCAAGTCCAAATCTAGAAGTTGACAATGATCTAAAGATAAATATAGGCTATGTAGACTAAGATAGTGTTTGTCATTCAAAGTTCATGGAAAAACCACAAGACCTAGGTGCCCAACGCTAGTGTCCTACTAGTTTTGGTTGAAATTTGCATTGTGGTAACCTATAAACCTCCTAAGATCATCCCTAGATCATTCTTCTACAACTTGTTATTCCAAGACTTCAGTGCCCAATGCCCTTGTCCAACCTAGTTTGCTTCAATTTCATGTGTTAGGTTCTTCTTTGTACCCTCTACTCATTTTTGTACTCATATTTGTGAAATTTTGTTTTGCTCAATTCTATTACAATCATTTAATTTATTTTTTATTATTCTTATATCCCTAATTAGATAACACATCAATCAATTTGCCTTCTTTACAATAAAGGAACAAGACCCAAGAAGCCTGGCTCTTCTTTTAAAATAATAGCCAAGCATATACACCTTTGGATTGTTTGTGTTCCAATATGTTATGGAGAGAAGGTCGATTCGAGTTAATTGACTAGTTATTCTAGGATCACTTTTCACACTTCACAAGTATGCATTTTACACCATTATATTTTTCCCCCACTTTGGAGTGCTTATGAATCTACATGAACAAGCATGCAAAAGAAAAAAGTAAAAGACAAACATAATTCAAAGTAGAATAATTGTAGCCAAGATCCAAAATCAACTTATGAACTACACATAAACTTGATAACTTGATTAGTAGTAATGTTCTTGCTTGATTTTGTGCAACCCTAAAGACATAGACATGAATTAATGGAGAGAGAGAGAGAGAGAGAGAGAGAGAGAGAGAGAGAGAGAGAGAGAGAGAGAGAGAGAGAGAGAGAGAGAGAGAGAGAGAGATATGCTAATAATTAAATGAAGCACAACCGCAATAAACTTAATATAAAGCATGAGCATGATAAATTACGTTTAAATTTAAAATACAATAAAAAATAGATCTATTCATAACCTAAGATGCATATCTTTGTGTGTCTAAGGTGCATTGGATATGGAAGTTAAATTTGAAACATGCTCTCATTTTTATGCCCCTCACTCAAGCAATCATGGAAGTGAGTGTATGCAAAAATAAATAACCACCTTGAAACACATAAAGATAGACATAACATAAATTTGTCTATGTAATTAGAGAGAGAAGTGAAGATATTAACCAATGAATACATCACCATTTGGGGGAGCTATCTCAATGTGATCAAATATGTGTTAGTTTTTTTAATGCATGCCAAGGGACTATCTATTAGAATGTCATGCTTTTCACGTGCTTACTTATTTACTTTGTATGTATACTCACATGCAACCTCAACATATAGTGTGGTATGCTTATCAAAATTAATATACTCAACATTAGTATAATCTTCATCATTTAATTACATATGATTATCCTCCACATGTATCATCCCTCTGAATACAAGATATTGAAGTTTATGTTTCAATCTAATGCATCTATCTATAGAATGACCATGTATGTGTTGATAAGCTCACAAAAATACTTTCTCAAACTCTTTGACTTATTATGTTCATAAGGATCCTCACTACGATTTTCATTAGATATATCCTAATTGCTCCCATTTTCTAAATTTGGCATTAATATTACCTCATGGGAACAAGGTTAAGTGCTAGAAAATGATAATGTAAAATAGGTTTTTCCAATAAAGCACACCATATTTGCATACAATAACACCTAAATCAGAAAATGAATGACAAGTCTTACAAAATACTTTTCTTTTGATGATTGTAAGTAAACCATCAATAAATAAAAATTGAAATTCATAATCCAATAATTTGAAACTCATATTAGTAATCAAGAATTGAAATATCACATATAATCCTTAATTTGCTCTTGTTCTTCTTGCTTACATTGCATGATGTTAGGAAGAATTATCCCAAGGGCTTAGTAATATAATGAAAATGTTTCATAAAATAATTGTCCAAATTCACCAAAGAAGTGATAGAAGCATGTGGTAATAAATTAAATGTTGTGAATCCATGATCACTCGGGCTTGTTAGAAAAAATCTACCAAGCAAGTTCTCATCATGAAAATAAATGAAGTGCCTAGTTTAGAAGGACCTTAAATGAAGTAATCGATCACCTTTATCATCATAATATATAAAAATGTGTCGCAAACACACTTGCAAAGGATTAGTCTAGTTGTTATATGCTAAAGGATTATGCAATAGATCATTGTTATAAGGTTTCATTTAAATCTTTACTCATAGTCATGATGGTCCAATATACTTATGATGGAGTTCGAATAATAAAAATTATCACACTTAGCATGCTCCATTCCCCATGATGGAGTATACAAGTACCTAATTGTACTCTATCATTCTTTCTCTTATCTCCCTTATTTGCATTTATCATTTCTTATTTTTCTATTATTTTATATTCTATGTATCTTCCGTCCTCTTCTACGTGTTCTCTATATTTATATAGCCTTCTTGTCATTATTTACTTTGATATGCAAATCAATATTGTTTTATTTTAGAATCCTTGGAAAAATGATCGCATCTTAAAGGGAACTTGTGTTGTAGGCTCAAAACTATCTTTGATGGACAAAAATGATTTAAATATTATTGAAATTTTAGATTCCTCTTGAAAAAATATTAAATTCTAAAAAAAGATATTTTGTTTCAATTTTTCCGATGCAGGAGCATCCCCGGTTCATAGCAATCTTGCATCAACCAAAAACATTTTCTTTTTGTTTCTCTTTATGTTTGCAGTTTCATCTTTTCTTTCTGTGTGTCCCGGTTTTTGCTCACCGGATCATGTGGAGTTGGATTCTACTTGAAGACTTGATCATCTTTCTTGTTTCCAGACCGCATTGCATTTGGATCATTTTCCGACAAGATATCACTATCGGTTTCCTTGACAGTTTCCTGTTACCAGTTGACAGTACTTGTTACCGGTTGCCTGGACCTATTTTGGTGATCTACTGAAACCCCTTATGAAGCTTGCGGAGCCTTGGGTGTTGATTCTGATGTTCCTTGGCGTGTGGTCGACCTTTTCCCGCGATCTTTGTTTCATCCTTTGGAGTTTCCGGAGGAATCTCTTGGCAGAGGCTGACCTTGTTATTTCACGTTAGGTCTTGATCTTCAAGTTTTGATCCTTTTTGGGCTGACTGGATCCTTGGGATCAATATATATAATTGTAATTGCGCATTAGAATGTAATCAATCGAAGAATAAAGTAGCGAGACTGTGCATAGAAGATAGATCCTAAGATTCAAGGTCCCGGTTGTGACCTATTTTGTATGTTCTACCAGGCCTGTGAGCCGGTTATGCTGTAACCCGGTTGTTACCGGTTGGTTGTAATCAATTTTCATGAAATAAAACAATTTGTTCTGCATTGCCTCCATCATATCTTTGTGTTTCTGTTGTGTTACTCTTGTTGTCCGGTCTGGATTGATCTCTTTGAGGTCCCTCCTCACCGGTGTCTGCTTCATTTGTTATCCTAACTTTCATATGTGGGGTCTGACTTTTTTTGTAAGTCCTTTGCAATTAATCAATTTATTAAAAACCTTTTGTTCAAATTCTTGTTTTTCCTTTGGGTCGAAAAGATGTCATCTTGAATATCATGAAATTAAGTCTAAATCTTAATGTAAATTGAGTCTAGAGTTGATAATAGTTGCATTCTTTAAAGGGTGATGATATGATGTTCTTCAATACGATCTCTTGGTTCTAGATATTAGACATATAATACACAAGGACATGTTCTTAAATGCAACTCTAAGGGGATCAAGTGAATTTTTTCATGCTTTGAATCAACACTTAATAGCTAGATGGATGGATTACATTTTTCCTTAAAATGAATTTGAAATTTTGAAAAATTAAAGTTTATTTCGTAATTTGAACAATTACCACAAATCAATTATACAAATTATAAATCTATATCTAAATGAAAATACATTAATTAAAAATCAAGACTAATCCATTAAAAATCATATAAATAAGATTAACTATTATATACTATTACCATAAATCATAACACTTATTAATCATTACATAAAATTAATTAAATAAAAATAAATTTAAAAATGTAAAATATAATAACTTTACCATAAGCATAAGAGTAAAAATAAAAGTTTATATTCTTCATTTAATTTTTTCAACTATTTTCATAATGGAAAATTCCAACTTGTCATTAGTATTAATGATAGACCGCAAATAGTTTGCTCATATTATATTATACCTAACGAGCGAGCTTTAATATAATATAATGTTTTTATTAAAAAACAATGAAAAAATGATTATTTTATAGATGAAGAATTAATTAATTCCTACCCAAAATACCACAACTCCTTTCTTTTCTTTTTTCTTATCTTTTCTACAAGTTGATAGTTCTGATACTTAATATAAGTACAGATCCAACAGCCAACAAGATGAGAGGTGGGGGGGGGATGAATCATACAAACTTAATCATCAATAAAAACATCAGATTCAACCTCGGTAACATATATCAGTCATATAATAAAAAACTGTCAAACATGCAAACTCAAAATCATATGAATAATATAAACCTCATAACACCAGATTTATCGTGGAAACCCAAATAGGGAAAAACCACTGTGGGATTTCGGACCCACTAAGAAATATACTCTTCTAGAGTATGCTCGGTTAAAAGCCAATCCTATTAAAGATTACAAAACACATTGCTAGATGTGACCCGGTTAAGGGATTTTCCTCAGATCTGTTAGGATCTTCACTTTGTTAGAAGTGACCTTGTCAAAGGATTTCAAACACTCAATCAGAATGTCACCTTGTTAGAGGATTTACATATAAGACTGTTAAGTCCACTTGGTTAAGAGATTTCTTGTCACTTTCACACAATAACAGTAATACAATCTATCTGCAACTTCACATCTAAAATGCTAAAGCAGATTCCTATTTGTTCAATACAATCTAGACATAGAACTAATCTTGTCTGTCTGCTAGGCATCAATACTCTGTTATTCTAATAGGTCTTCAAGCTTCTGTGCTCGGTAATAACTATGTAGCATCCCTGTGCATACACTTGCCCGCATACATTGTTTATCAACAGTTCCTTATTTATAAACAATCTTCGAACTACTTAATCTCCTTGATCACATTTCCCATGATCAATCATAGCCATCAGATCTTCAATCTTGTCCAGGTTCATTGTATCTTTCGATCTGAAAACATTTTACCCCGCCTCGGAACTTGCACATCCATCTTGGAACTTGTGTTAGGGTAATGCGGTTCAATCTGAGCTGTAGATCTTCTTGTCGACTTTCCATTGCCTTAGATTCGTTAACAAACTTTTTCTACGACTTGCCAATCATTGATCCATTCCAGCTCATCAACATCTTTCATTAAATATCACATGTAAACATTTAATGCATTCTGTTATAGCTCAGTTACAACTCGGTGAATACTAAACTTTACTCGGTAGACATTTTGTCTTCATTAACCAACTGCGATAACCTTAGGGTTTACCGACTAGGTTCCTTAGGGTTTACCGACTAGGTTCTTTGTTTGATAACATAGTATAGTATTAACCTTTACATTTTATAACATATGTATGATGTTAGAACAATCTAAAACATCAAGATCTCATCATTGTCTGACTCGGTAGAGTTGCCCATTGAATAACTTATCCCTTTATTCATCATATTCTTTCCTGTGTCTTTACCAACTTCTTTATAATCTTCATATCATATTTCTTAAGATATGGCAACATCATACTGAATTAGAAAATCAATTTCTTGACATCAATGACAAAATAATAATATCAAGATAGTAAAACATCTTTAATCAGTTATGTCCATAATCATCAACAACCTTCTCAATATCCTTGTAATATTGCTAGCACAAGTTTGGTGCATTTGACACCCCGGAAATAAAAGCTAAGGACATTTACATTTTATTGCCTAATTTTTTTTTAATTAATGTGGAATGTTTCTACAATGCAAGGGTCTTATTAAATGGGTTGCAACTATAAATATTTGTAGTTTTGTAAATTAATTATTAGATATTTCTATTTTTAAGTTATTTTGTGAAATATTTTGTCAATATGATCATAAATACGTACGTATATTGATCATTGGAGAGTACTTTTAGTTGGTGTTATTAGTTTGGAGAAATTTTATGGGAATGACAATTTAAAAAAGTTTTGATGGTTTTATAATATAGAAGTAATTTCAAAGATATATTTATTTATTGATATTGATGATGATATCGAAATCAACATTTGAAATGAAGCTACTTGATATGTCTATGTATTAATGAACCACCTTTCAAATTATATTAATTTGACATTTTCATGGTAGTTATCATTTTCTGTTAATGTAGACAAAGACATGAAAAAGTGTTTCAATTGAAAGAAATGCATACACATTGAGATATAGCTTGTGATTGTAATTAATCTTTTTTTTTGGTCAGTAATAGATAATTATATTAATAAGTTTAAAATCCTTGTATACTTCCAGTATGGCCAATCAAAAAATAATATCCAGTTTCATCGCTAACTACCCTTTACATTGCTTTATCATTCAAAATGTAAAAGCATTTTCAACTCTCTATACCAGACTATCCGCTCAAAACCCTATCTTGCCTGCCCGAAAATCACCATTTTGCTATTACATAAGTTTATAGAGGCAAAGAAACCAAAACCCCCCCAAGCCCACATACAATCCTTTGACTGTAATTTAAAAAAAATTACATTTTTGTAGCGTCCTAAAATTGCGACACTTGCAATTTCGATCGCATTTGGGTCTTCACGATGGCGACGCAACACTAAACCTGAATGGAGACCCCGAAACTTGTCCACAACATCAAAAATTGCATTTTTCAGCACCCTGGCCTGATCCTCCTTGCACCCTGCTGTCCCGGGAGGTGGGACCAGAGCGCCCAGCACCTTGGTCCTTCAGGACTAGGGCGCCCAGCGCCCTGGTCCCCCAGGACCATGGCGCCCAGCGCCCTGGTCCCTGGCCCTATTTTGGGCCCGGTCTCCTATGGGACTTCGGGCCTTTTTGTTTGCAAATTGGAAAATAACATTTCCTGGTCGACCTAAGGTCGGGAAAATTAGTCTATCAACCCTAATTGGCAAGTATATAAACTACATTTTCCTCTCTCATTTGGGAGAGAGGCGAAAAAGGTGGAAACGATACTCAAACATTCAAGCATTCAAGCATTCAAGCATTCAAACATTCCTTCAAACAATTGATCATGCTAAGTCTCCATTCAAGGCTAGGTGTTGCATTCAAGACAAGGATTCAACCATTGAAGAGGAGATCACATGCTACAACATACAACATACAACAAACAACAACATCTATACCTTCGCATATAAGGATACAAACATCCTTACAACAAGGTACTAGTACTTGTTTTACATTACAGTCATTTACATTTACAACATTTCTCATTTCTTGGTTAATTCCAAAACCGGGGTTTGACCTAAGGGCAAACCCCTAATCCCTAACCCCCCAATCGTCTTCACTTTTCTGTGTGTAGGTTGCAGGTACGTGGCTGAAATTGAAGATCTGGAATCCTTGTGCAGAGACGAACAGATCCCCCTTCATTTCGCGGATTTTTCGGAGGACCGTGTGCACGTCGGGCGCCATCTTCCCGTCAACTTTTGCTCAAATTTGCAGGATAGCACCGTCTCGACATTTTACTGCTAATTCCAGGTCCGCAGCTTCATATCATATCCCTATCTCTGTTTATAAGTGAATATTTCCCACTTTACATGCATTCCTAGTTCAATCTTTCTATCTACATTTCTTTACAAAAGAGGGTATCCTTGCTATCACAACCCTTGAAACTCATATAGAATCCAATCTTGCATTGCGTGGGATTGGATCTTGTGGGTTTCAACCCCTCTTTTGAATGTAAAGTTCCTCCTAAGTGAAAACCATCAACCCTAGTGAATCTCCCTTCTCTCTCCTTGGAGTTGGGGAGGGGAGAACGACTTGGGTTCGATTTTTCCGCTTTACATTTTGGTGAACCCGATGTGAACATCCTTTCTGATTATTCATAGTTAGATCTGAAAATTGGATTCCTTGATTACATTTCCATGTTTGATCTTTTGCAAAATTTTAGAGGTTAATGGCATAAAAACCCTAAATTTCCTTTTTAAGTAATTAAACTTGTGAAATGTTTAATTGTTAATGCTTGTTTCAGATCTGCCCTTCTATTACAAATTATCAATTCATATTTGTGCTTTAATTCTGAAAATTAAGTGGTTAAGTGTCAAAACCCTAATTTTTGAAACCCTCTTGATTCAACCTTTGTCCGACAATTTCACTGATCAAAACATCTCCAAATCGGCTGTAACTTTGGATTCCGCAATAAAATCACAATATCTTTCATCCCTGAAAATTTGGAAAAAAGTTGCGAGGACCGTGTGCACCCCGAGCGCCATCGTCCTCGACATTTTTTCCGAAATTTTGGGAGCTAGATCTTACTGTATTTTTCTGCTAAAATCCAGAATTTTGGCTGATTTTATCAATTTTAACACTTTCAAAATTACGGTCAAAGTTGGTCTAGTGATTGCTTGGATTGAGGCTTCTAATCATTCAAAAATTGTTGAAATTGAAATTTGTGTCAAAATTGTGTTTCTTACAGTCCTAAATTTGAAAAGTGTGTTATCATTCAATCGAAATTTCAGTGATTTATTCAAATTTTTGCAATTTGTGACTTTTGAAATTAAGTGCTAATTACAACAACTTTGATTTCCGCTTTCAAAATTGAATTTTGCATGAAATTGAGTCAACTTTCAAATTTCAAAACTTGCATTGCTTTTGGTATTCCCTCTAAAATCATAAAATTCAAAATTTCAGTTTCCCTCTCTTTTTCAAAATTCAAATTTTGCATTTTTCGACAATCTTGGTAGGGTTCAATTTTGAGATTGCAACTTTAATTTGGCCTATCTATAGATCGTAAAATCACTCAGTTTTTTCAGGTTAGCTGTAAAATCATCATAACTTTCATCCCTGCAAATTTCGAAAAAAGTTGCGAGGACCGTGTGCACTCCGTTCGCCACGGTCCCGGACATTTTTTCTGAAATTTCGGAAGATTGTCCTGATTGCATTTTACATCTTAAATCTAGAAGATTGGCTGGTTTTACTGAAATTTGCTACCTCTAAAATTCAAAATCTTCTCTCTCTCTTTAGTGCATGAGTTTTACAACAATAAGCCCTACTTACACTATTCCCGTTAGACGAAGCCTTAGAATTAAGTCCTTCCAAGGTTTAATTACTGAGGAGATGGAACCTAATTTGAATGGTCTTTTTAACAAGGACATGGGTAATTCCTCTAATCCTCTTAATGATGAAGAAGCTCTCCATGAGGTTTCTGTAGAACAACTTTCAAAATTGGATAACCAATTTGACGATTTTTGACAGTGGATGTCTCAAGAATACCCTGATAGTCAAGCTCTTCCTTTAATTGAGGGTCTAAAACATATGCTTCAAAGTGATAAGAATGGAATTGATATTTTGCGTGGTATTGCACACATTGTGGATTCAAATGTGATGCCTATGAAGAGTTGTGCCGAAACCTTAGGTTATACACAACCTCCTATTCAAGTTAATCATTCTATTCCTTTGACGACTCCTATTGCTAGTATACCTACTTTTACATCAAACATAATGACTACTTCAATACAAGACATTCCTCCTATGATCACTAATCATGGGGGCAAACCTTCTTCTTCAATCAACCCTCTTCCTTCATTCAATCCAACTTCTTCATTCATTCCTTCAATGAGTGTTCCTATTATATCTCCACAAATGAACATGACGCAAGGGGGCAATTCATTTAACCCTTCCATTCCTCCTTGTAGTGTTCCTCCTGTCCAATCATCTACTATGACTAACTATCATAGTGTCCCACCACCTTACTCTCTACCTTCTTTCAATAACATAACACCTCCATCACAATCTAACACGTCTAATATGAACTCTTCGACTAAAGCGACCATTAACAATCTTGCACAAACTGTCTCTTCTTTACAGCAACAAATTGCCTCTATGAATCAATCTAAGTTTAGTGTGCCCACATTTGATGTTGCGAGCCCACTTTCTCTTGATATTGTTCGAGCTATTCCCCCTAAACATGTTGAAATTCCGCACTTGGAACTTTATAATGGTAAGGGTGATCCTCTAACACATGTTAAGACCTTTCAAACAATATGTATTGATTTTGCTTATGACCAAAGGTTGCTTGCAAAACTGTTTACTAGAACATTAAGAGACAAAGCCCTACAATGGTATTGCTCGTTGCCTTCCTATTCTATTACTTCTTTCGAACAACTTGCAAATGCTTTCATTCAACAATTTCAAAACAATATAAGTCCTAAAGTTACTTTGATTGATTTAATGCATTGTAAACAAGGTGTTAAAGAAAAAGTGACTGATTTCATTGGTAGATATAAGCATTTGTATGCTTAAATTTCCTTTCCAGTGCCTGACAATGATATTCAAAGAATCTTTATTTCTAATTTACAAAAAGACATTAGAGAAAAACTCCTGTTTTCTGAGTTTACTACTTTCCAACAGTTGTGCGCAACTCTTCACAATTATCAACTGACTGTGAGTCAAATGGAACAATCACATCCTATGGCTCCGAGTGATAAGGGTGATAGTAGTCAGCAACCATTTGGGAAGTTTAAACCGAACAGAGAGTCCATTAAATTCAATGAAAACATCATCAACAACAATGTGAATGCAGCATCAGGTGTGCCTCCTATTTCTAAGTTTTTCAAGAAAGAAAGAAAGTTTACTCCTTTGAATGAATCATTGCATAGTATTATGAATAAGTTATTGGAACAAAATGTGCTTACTCTTCCTCCTATAAGGCAAATTGATTCTGCAAAGATTACTTCACCTTATTTTGATAACAAATCTTTTTGTCAATTTCATCGTCAACCTAGGCATGATACTGAAAAATGTTTTGCTTTAAAGGGTAAAATTCAAGATTTGATTGATAATAATACTATCTCTGTTTCTGGAGTGAATGATAAAGGCAATACATCTGTAGCTCCTCCTAACCAAAATCTTCAGATTTTCACTGATCCATTGCCTTCTCATACCTCTAATGCGATTGATACTACTGATTCCTCTGTCTCACCTGATGATCTCGTGTCTATGACTCCGAATGTGATTAACTTTGTAGAGCAGCAGAAAATCCCTAAAGAACTTTCCGTCACCTTTGATTCTAGTGAAACTATCAGGGCACCTGATGGTCCTTTATATATAGTTGCAAAAGTCAAAAATACACCTTGCCGTGGAGTGCTTATTGATCCTTCTTGTATGGTTAATATCATTACTGAAGAATTTCTTTTTACTTTGCAATTGAATCAAGTAATCTATGATGAAACAGATGTGGTTGTGAAATTATTTGATGCATTTTCTTCTCCTGCAATTGGTTCTATTACATTACCTATTGAAGTTCATAACAAATCCCTTGATGTGAACTTTGCTATTATTCCATCTTCCGAACAATTTCGTGTGAAGCTTGGCTATCCTTGGCTATCTTCCATGAAAGCTATTGCTTCTCCTATTCACAAGTGTTTGAAATTTCCCCATAATGGTGAAGTTGTTACTGTCAATCATAGTCTCTTTAAACCAGCTGAAAGAACTTCTAGCGTTCCTATTGATTACTTTTGGCCTAAACAATTCCAATCTCTTCCTCCGTGAAGTGATCATCTTTTCAAATCTTATCAAAAGTGGAAAAAAGATATGATCCTTTCTCTAAGTGAACCTAGAACACCCAAACTTGATATTCCTATCATTCTTGAGAAGGAAGTTCTTCCTTTGAAAGATAAAACTAATGTCTTTCCTCAAGAAGATTCCTCACCCATTCCTATGGATGTGACTATGCCTATATCTAATAAACTTCCTAAAAGTAGACCTATCCCTCCTCGTCATGATGGACTTGGTCTCCTTCCTAAACCAAATATTCCTCCCTTATATGGAGCAGTTCCTCCTCCTTCCTCTTATGGAGAGAAGAGACCTTCCTCTTCTCCTATTTTTCAACCTAAGAGACCACAACCTAAACACCCAAGTGATAAGGATGAGAACATTCCTCCTCCTCAATCTTCTCAACTTCCTACTAAGACTAGACGAAATCGTTCTGCACGTGAACACCGACGAAAGCGTCGTCTTAGAGCTCAGGCAGCTGCCTCTCAAACTTTGCAATCCCCAAAAACACCTTCAACAAGCATTATTCCATTTTCTCCTTAGCCGACGATTGAGCCGAAATCTCCTAAACATAAGATGCATGATGGTCTTGATCCTGTGCGAGTTAAAGATCCTATTTTTATAAATCTTGATGATGATATAGATGAAAATGTTATTCATGATGAAAATGTTACTTCTTTACATTCTGATAGTGAATATGAACATGTTGATGTTGATAATTATCTATCTAATGAATTTTCTAAAACACTTATCCTAGCTCCTAGACAAGAACAACGTGGCTCGGAACATGAACATAGCCCTTGTTTGGATCTTGTGATAGCTCCATCTGCTGTGTTGGATGTTCCTCCTCTAGCGTGTTCCCTACCTTCCCGAAACATTGATCAGCAAGATCGGGGGGTAGATGACGTGCTAGACTAGTTTCATTAGCATAGCAGATTCTCTCCTCCTCTATTTCTTTTGTTACTTCTTCTATATGTTACTCTCATTCTTCTGTTTGTTGTCCTTAGTGTTGTCTACTTGAGGACGATGCAAAACATTGAGATCTCTCGATCTCTCTCATGTTGACTCAAAAGACACATGTGTTCCCTTCTTCTAGGTGACCTTCCTTGATTGGGGAATGAAGAACAATTATGCATACATACATATGATATACATGAATAATCATACAGCATACTGACCCCGAGGAAAGCGAAGTCACCTTGTGCTTTATGTTTTGTGTCTATTATCCTTGGGCTTATCTCACACTTGGGGGCTAAATCCTTACGATAACGTGCTCCTTTCCTTTCTCATTTCTTATATGTATCACTACCTTAAAGCAATCACCCCCAGTAAGGCGTGTGCGATCGCTTTAACGTAGGGGGGCATACATCCCGTTCATATCTTTTCAAGATACTTGAAAATTTCTTGACAAATTTTGCCTTGAAGATTTTTGATATCTTTCTTGCATGACTCATAGTGAGGGAACCTTACTACTGACAGTCATGGTTCTCCCTCGTGATCTTCCCTTTTACTTTGTTAATCGAAGTCGTAAGATCCTTAGTCCACTGGGGGCTGGGCGTATCTTGCCTCCTTGACGTGGTGAAAGTTTTTCAATATTGTTTCCTTGTACTTTACCGGAAGTATGAGCGTACGCTTATACTCCCGCTAAAGTGGGGGCTAAATGTAGCGTCCTAAAATTGCGACACTTGCAATTTCAACCGCATTTGGGTCTTCACGATGGCGACGCAACACTGAACCTGAATGGAGACCTCGAAACTTGTCCACAACATCAAAAACTGCATTTTTTAGCACCCTGGCCTGATCCTCCTTGCACCCTGCTGTCCCGGGAGGTGGGACCAGAGCGCCCAGTGCCCTGGTCCTTTAGGACGAGGGCGCCCAGCGCCCTGGTCCCTGGCCCTATTTTGGGCCCGGTCTCCTATGGGACTTCAGGCCTTTTTGTTTGCAAATTGGAAAATAACATTTCCTGGTCGGCCTAAGGTCGGGAAAATCAGTCTATCAACCCTAATTGGAAAGTATATAAACTACATTTTCCTCTCTCATTTGGGAGAGAGGCGAAAAAGGTGGAAACGATACTCAAACATTCAAGCATTCAAGCATTCAAGCATTCAAACATTCCTTCAAACAATTGATCATTCTAAGTCTCCATTCAAGGCTAGGTGTTGCATTCAAGACAAGGATTCAACCATTGAAGAGGAGATCACATGCTACAACATACAACATACAACAAACAACAACATCTATACCTTCGCATATAAGGATACAAACATCCTTACAACAAGGTACTAGTACTTGTTTTACATTACAGTCATTTACATTTACAACATTTCTCATTTCTTGGTTAATTCCAAAATCGGGGTTTGACCTAAGGGCAAACCCCTAATCCCTAACCCCCCAATCGTCTTCGCTTTTATGTGTGTAGGTTGCAGGTACGCGGCTGAAATTAAAGATCTGGAATCCTTGTGCAGAGACGAACAGATCCCCCTTCGTTTCGCGGATTTTTCGGAGGACCGTGTGCACGCCGGGCGCCATTGTCCCGTCAAATTTTGCTCAAATTTGCAGGACAGCACCGTCTCGACATTTTACTGCTAATTCCAGGTCCCCAGCTTCATATCATATCCCTATCTCTATTTATAAGCGAATATTTCCCACTTTACATGCATTCCTAGTTCAATCTTTCTATCTACATTTCTTTACAAAAGAGGGTATCCTTGCTATCACAACCCTTGAAACTCATATAGAATCCAATCTTGCATTGCGTGGGATTGGATGTTGTGGGTTTCAACCCCTCTTTTGAATGTAAAGTCCCTCCTAAGTGAAAACCATCAACCCTAGTGAATCTCCCTTCTCTCTCCTTGGAGTTGGGGAGGGGAGAACGACTTGGGTTCGATTTTTCCGCTTTACAATTTTCAACAAGGGTAAAAACAAAGAGACATTCCTCAATCTTTACCCACTTCATCCACTTTTTCTTGCATTTTCTTGGTTGTCACCTTCGTCTCCTTCCTCCCAAACCGCATCCTTTTCCTTTGGTACCCATATCGATGGCTGCACAACATTGTGTGCCTCAACCTCTTTATGGTGGAGATACGCCTTCAAGGACTCCCACCCAATTAAGGCCTCAACTTGTCTCTCCTCACGGTTGCTCCCAATCAGCTAGCGGATGAAAGGAATTAACTCATACACCTCCTCAACATTCAAACAATCGATGCCCTCTCTAATACCAAAGCCTGCTCTAGGAATGGCCCATTCAAACACAAATTTCATCCCATAGGTTGAATCCTCCTCCACAATTGTCTACATGATCCATTTAATTGTCTCTACTCCTCCTATGTCCAAACCCCACGCTACCACCATGGCAACAATATCCATGTTGCTCTAGTATCAATGTCTGATCTACAAAAAAATCTCTCCCTACAACGATTCCATTACTTGCACAAATTCTACATCACCAAATTTGAATATACTTTTAAGCCTCTTCGTAGAGACTAACCCCAAGAAAGCTGCTTGTTGCCAAGATGCTACCAACTTGAAATTTGCCTCTATCACCCTTTCTCTATAGAGCTCCCATCACATTTGTCTACATCCAAAAACTACCCTTTGCCACCTTTTAAAACCACCAAAACACCCTTGTCCCGTCAACCACCTTCCCATAAACTCTAATAAATGTTCCAATCGTGTGACATCGTGTCAAGGACGTTAGGGATCAAAAGAAATATTATGGAAATATTCAATTCACATTGCTCCAAAATCATTAATAGTTAAAGCTCATTTTGATAACATGTATGCCACCTCATTATCCACTTGTCGTGTATGAGTGATTTGGTAACTTTTAAAAGTTGTCAATTCTTGCATGATCGCATGAATGTACTTTGCAAATGACATGCTTGCACTTCAGCTGCTTCAACATATTGATAATGATTAAAGAACCTCCTTCCAAGTGAATCTTCAAAAGGCCCAATCATCTTCCAAATTTGGCGTGGCAACCATTGATTCAACAACGACATTTGTCCTATCATCTAGCAACTTAGCCCCCATAGCAAGAATATTCCCTTGCCAATCCCACACCACAAAACCCACACCCAAAGGGCTTGAATCATGTTTGGATGCTCCATCAAAATTGATTTTGAACCATCCCTCTACTAGTTTTAGCTAAGTTACCTCCTTTGGAGTAAGATTTTGGATTCACCCGACCATACCCATTAACAGGCTAGAGTTTAATACTTGGCCATTACATTTGAATATTTTTATCCTCTCTTGTGAAAAGGAGATGAGATTTGTAAAACTGGGAAGCCACTTCTCCAACCGTTTCCTCAATCAAGTGATTTATCCTATGACACACCCTTTCAATGGACTACTTTTTCTCCTAAAAAATACATCTATTCCTCTCCTTCCATATTTCCCAAATAAGTATAGATGGGCAAATCATCCATATACATGAAAAGGTTGACTTAGTTCCCCCTTCTGGCCATCCAAGAAATAATTGTTTTAAAGTTTTTGGAAGTGGTCCTTGTCATTCCAACTTTTGCATGACCATCCTCCAACATTTTGTAGCTGCCTCACAATGTAATAACAAATGATCAACTATCTCCTCCTCCTTCTTACACATCACACATTTTGAAGGTCCCATAAAGACAAGTCTTTTCCTTCTTTCTCTTGTTAAAATTTTGCCTTTAATGGCCAACCATGCAAAGGCCCCCATTTTTGGGAGACAGTCCTTTCCCCAACATAATCGAGAGTGCCATCCTTCTTCCCCCTCTCTTTTATCTAACAATTGATACCCAAGCCTCAACAAATACTTTCCATTTGTGGCTCCACACCACACTACCTTATCCTCTGTGCTAGTAAGCAATACCTTCCTTTGTTTGAAAATTCTAGATAGCCTATTCTTCCGCGCATCAGTCAGTTCCTCATTTTCCAATGATTTCTAGACCCACTCTACCCCTTCTTCTCTTCTTCTCAGTTCCATATAATCTCTAGTTCTACCCCCATATTTGGCATAAATATAATTTTAGATCATCAAACCCTCTATCCTCACAACACTAAATTACCCTCCCAAGAGTTGTCCCAATTTTTTTTCGATAGAACATTACCAACTTGCCAAGTGATGTGATCTATGATTACCAATTTACAAGAGACAATGAAGTTCCAAATCGTAGATCCCTTCGGATGATTGTGAATTGTGAGAATCCTATCATTAACATTAGTGTCCAAATATTTAGCTTTCAAATTTTTTACCCAAAGCTTTGAATTATATGACTTTAAAATTATTAAAAAATTTAGGTCAATTTTGTGCTCACAAAGATGGTCTTTTTAAAGTTCGTAAATAAATGTGTGGTCTATAGAACATATGTACCTATAAGAAGAGATTTACTTGTTGGCCTATTGTCATTGTTGTCATTGATGTCATCTTTGATCCGACATGTATGTATGTAGTTCAATTCAGAAGTTTGCTTGATATCTCTTTATTATGCAATGTATGTATGCACAACTTCGAGGTTCAGTATTCACCTTTATTGAAAGTTGCTTTTTTTGAGTTTGGTCTTCTCCAGATGCGATGAAAGTAGATATCTCAAGATGTTTTAAGATATGCTCCTATTTGGATATTTTGGAAGCATGTTCTACAGGGCGTTTAAGGATTCAAGATGGAAGTCAACACTGCGTGAAGATATTTTGATTACTGTAGCATGTGCAAAGTTCGGTATCACCCCCATCCGGTTGAGTTGACGGTCAGATAGATGTGGATATATATTGCCATCTGTGTTGCATATTAGATATATGGTTGTGGAAACAACTATTCTGTACTATATATGGGGTGAACCCACAATCGTGGGTTACATTTTTTTGATGAAGAAATTGCACTCATCTGTCCAAAGCATAATTTTTACCACTTTCAATTGAATGCCATATTCGATTGGAACAAAAAAACCATTCAATCGAACATTTTATTTTAAATACATTCGATTGAATATAAAATAATTAAAAAAGGGGTTTGATCAAACCCTTTTTTTTAATGGCTTCTTTTTTTTAAAAGAACATGGTCGTTAAAAAATTATGCTGACTATGTTCGATAGAACATGGTTTTGATCGAACCCTAGGGGGTTCTATTGAACCCTTGTCGACGTAACATATGTTCTATCGAACCTTCTTGCTAGAGATCTCCCCCCAAACTCTCTTGGTTTTTGCAAATTTCTACCCTTTAAAGCTCAAATTGGGGGTTCAAATGGAACAATCTTGATAAACCCAAATGCATGATAGTAGTACTTGAAACAAGCTTTCCAATGATTATTATTTTAATATACATTGAATTTATTATGATATTTTTTAGATTTACTAAAAATAGGTTTATAAGCAAACATCAACTCTTGTGTTCAATGCTTATGGAAAAATAGTAAACAAGTGAAAAAAAAATTTGAAAAATATCTATGCAATACATATTGAAGTCCTCTTTCCAACAAAAATAAATAAATAAATCGATACATACACAACAAATTACGAGCTACCAAATGAACATATGTCAAAATTATAGTTAACTCGACTTCAAAACTTAATAAAATATGAAATATTGATGATAATGTTATGAAACCAATTGCAAGCATTAGATGTGGATGTTACGAAACTAAATTCGAAAGAATCACATTCATATCTATTTTACAAAAAAAAGTTAAACCATACCAAATGAGTATCACTCTTTAAAAATGTTGTTTTTAGTAAAACAACTAGTTTTCATGGGGGATAGAAAAATGGAAACAAATTTATTCCAAAAAAATTCAAAAAGAAAATTTAGAATCTACACAAAAAATTTCAAAATCACTAGTTCACATCATCTACAAATTCCTTATGGTTTAGCAGTGATAGGTGTATGAATATGAAGTTTCTTCTCAAAATGAATATTGCAGTGTCAAAGTTGGCTAAAAAGTGTAACCCACTATTGGGGGTTCACCCTATGTGAAAAGACTGTGGATGTATATTTTGGTGTGTGAATCAAGTATAGTCAATGTATGAGACATCTTATGTACTTGAAAGGAACTATAAATCATGCATATGATAGATGCAACTCTAACAATTCAAATTTTGTATATTCCATTATCTGACTGTAAGCCATTTTTGTATCCAGACAGTGAGTCCAAACCGGCAGTGAGCCACCCCTTGTACTGTGTAACCGGTTAAATATTACATCATTCTTGCGAGAACTATCTCTTCGTGGTTTTTCCCATATTGGGTTTTCCACGTATAAAATCTAGTGTTATGTGTCTATTTCATTTGCCTCATTTAAATTATGCCATGTGATTAGTTACTTCAAAGTTTTAATAAAGTTCAAGGGAATATTGATTCACCCTTCCCCTCTCAGTATTCTGGATATTCATCATTTGGTATCAGAGCCAAGTCCTTTAGATTAGTTTAACCACTTGGAGATCTAGAAAATTGAACTTATGGATCTAAATGAAGATTTGATAAATGCTCTTTGAAGATCTTGAAGCGGTAGAATCTGAAAAAAAAGATCTAAAGGAAAATGTCCAACTAGCTAATGAATGCATCAAGAAGCTAAGAGAGCAGATCTGAAAGTTTAAAATAAGGCATAAAGAGGTTAGCGAGGAGCTCAAACAAGCAAATAACACTATTGTAGACCTAAAAATAAATAATGAGGACAATGAGAAGACCAAGGAACAACTGAACAAAATGATGAAATGCAAATCAGAAGAATGTGAGAAACTAAAGCAATAAGTAACATCTCTAAAGGTAGATCCAGAGAAAATGAAGAAACAAAAGAGCAAGATAGAATCCGATAAACCTGACATAATGACAAATAAAAATTAAGTTTTAGAAACCAAGAAGGAAGCAAAGGATGAATTTGGTGGATGTTCACAACCCAAAGAAGATTCAGCTCCAGTAAAAGTAGCAGCCACCAAGGAAGAAAAAGGTAAGTCTCTAGTCAAGTAGCAGGTAATTATGAAAAACACCTCCTTTAATGGTTCTTGTTACAAATGTAATAGATTAGGACACAAGGTAGTAGAATGTAGAAGTAGTATAAATCAATCTTCTAATCCATTCTTCGGTAGATGTTACACATGCAATAAATATGGTCATAAAGCTAATCAATGTAGGAATACAATTATAAATTAGAATAGATTTAATTACTTTAGAGGAAGATGTTATACATGCAACATTATTGGACACAAAGCTAACCAATGTAGGTCAAGACAAAATTTGGCAAGCATCAAGTGTTACAACTGCAACAAATCTGGAAATATGGCAAGATAGTGTAAAAGAAATGCGATTCAAAATCCAGTCAATCTGGTAAAGAAGATTAATGTGGGGGATGTAAAAGACGAAATGAAAAAGATCTAGAGAAAGAAGGAGACAACATATGCATCAATACCTAGCTCCATTGCAGGCACCTCATCGAAAATTAGAAAGTCTGCAACCTTGGCTCAGGGGGAGTAATCTGAAAGCATATCCTTATCCCCTGCCAAAGTAATATGAGGTCATAATACCGACAAAGTAGAAGTCTGGTTATCAATTTCATGACTCATCCTAGGATCTAGTAGGTTGTTATGAAAATAAAAAATGTGGAAGATAGCTCATGCACATTTAATACGAAGAGCTACATATGAGAATATAAAGACAATGCTTCGATAGATTTCACTTCACCTTGAATTAAAGAAGCAATTAAGAGTATTGAAGGCAGTCAAGGTGATTAGTGAGCTTAGGGTTTCTCTGACAAAGTTTAATTAGGGTTTGCATCTTGCAGAGTCAAATAGCATGGCCACTCCTATTGTAGTTGATGTTTTCTTTGAGCTCTAACATGTATTCATGAAGATGTCATACAAAGCAATAGAGACAAATCCAATTGGAGCCTTCTCAAACATACCCATCGCGGTCGTTCTAGTAGAAGATGTTAATTCATATGTCCATGTCAAGCTAGAAGAATTTGGTCATCACATAAAGATGCTAGATATGTGGATTGAGAAGATGATTAATGAGCACAACTAGGTAAAGCCTGAATTTGATAACTTAGTCAAGAAGAATGAATACATGGATTAATTTTCCCAATTTTTGCTATGACTAAAAGTGGGTTAAGCTAGCCATGAGAAGGTTTCATGACGGATTTCTCTGGTTAGACCAAAATCACCTTATAACCAAGGATGTAATGAAAGACATTAACTGGTCCGAGTGACTCCGGTGAGATTCTCAAATCAGAATCTACCAAGAACAAGATTGTCATGGACTTAACCGATGCGACTTTTGGTAAACACTCTTTGGCAATTGACAGTGTTTGGAATCTGACAGTTAAATATCTATTGATGATGGTTGGAAATAAAATATATTTCACAAACTGGGAAAACCCTATTTCAGCCATGGCAGTTCACATGGCATATGAGATGGCGGAGCTAAAAAAGAATTTTGACCTCTATGAAATTCTGCATCAACAATTTATGGAGAATTGTGTCAAATGTTGGAAGAAGAAACACTCTTTCAAGTTTGGAACCCTAGCCCTGTACATTTTATTCTATTTCTTGCAGGAATTACCTAGTCGTGGTAGGGTTCTCTAGTCTCTAGACACTCCGATAGTCCATCAAATTGCAAACAAGCTTCGAGGATTTATTAGTGACAAAGCAAGAGATGAAGAGTTTGCAGCCTTCTTCACCATTTTCCAGATGAATATGCAGAGTAGGGACAAGATCGCAAAGGAAATCATTATTAAATACAAGAATGATATTACATTTGTACTCATGATTGACAAATGTTGTATGGAAGCGGTGGTGCCTAGAAAAGTTTGGGTCCCTCCATTCAGATATGAGGGGACTCCTGGAATACTTGAAAATGCAGTCAAAGTTCTTCTAGAAAGTTTGGTTGATGAGTCTTAAGAACGATTTGGGACTAGAGATGAAAAATCTTTGTAGGTTTGTCTAGAGCATTCCAAGAAGGATCATGAAAAGGCAGTGAAAAAGGTAATTCAAGAATCCATGGACAAAGCAAAGCTAACTGAGAAGGAAATTACTAAAGTTAGATGTTCTGGAAGGCTTTGTGCATCTGAAGTATCTAATGTTGTTTAGAAGGAGCTTCCCTTGTTGAGTTCTTTGAAGAAGAAAATTAAGATCAAAAGGATAACCATCATTCTAGAATCTGAAGAAGAGGAGGATACGAAACAATACCGAATACATGTCCAAAAATCCAAAGGAGAGAAAGTCAAGAAGTTGCTTAATGCAGAAAGCCTATGTGAATCCCTCGCACAAGATACAAACCCAAAAGGGGTAGGTGGTCTTTATTCCAAGGCTAGTGTTGAGGATCAAAATAGTGTCATTAAAGCTTTTTTGATTTATTGTGTCAAGTATGATGTCATAGTTGATCAATTTAGAAATAATATTCCAAATTAATTGTATAATGAGTTGATGAGGATCAGTCAAATAGCTAGGGAAGAGGAAAAACTCATTAAGGATCATGTATTTGAGATGGTTGGTTTCACTCTTTCTCATGATAATAAGGATACACTTATTGAGGCATGCAAGATTGAATTGAGAACTAAGAAAAGCCTATGTAGTCTTATTATTGGTGAACCCAATGCCAAAGAAAAACTTAAAAATGAGATCATAGAGACTGTAATATTAGTTGCTAAAAACCTTAGTCTAATCCCTTTTGTTGATTCTTGTATCTCTATCAGTATGCTTGAATATGTGCCAGTCGAGTCTGCTAATACCCCTAAAGTTAATCCCTCTAATAACCTTGTTAATAACCTAGTTGATGATGTGTTTGCCATGGACAATTCTATGGATAATGTTTTGGTCAGTGGTATGGACATTCTCAGAATCTCAAAGGTTCCTTCGGATAACCTTGAGTTCAACAAAGGCAAAGAGATTGAAGGTTCTATTGATAATCAAGTGTCTGATAAGCCTGAAAAATAATGAACTTGAATCCAATATTCCATTATAAGATAAAGCAGATAATATGACAAAAGAATTCAACTTGCAGGTATCTATAATTGGTGTTGGTTCTGGTTCATCTAAAGATGTTTGGAAGAAAATATTTTATTCTCCTTTAATTCTTCCACCTATCACTTCATCCATGCAATCAATTGACTTTTCTAATGTTGATCCGATTCAAAAGCTTGATATTGGGGAAGCATTTATTTTGTCTGTTAGGCAAGATTTTCAAAAGAAGGACAAGATTGTTGAAGATTTATTTGCAGCGGTCCATGCTGCAATGCCTAAGTGTCAAATAAATTCAGACACTTCCAATACAGACAAATGCAAAATGTTAATTAGTTATTTGAGTAATCACATGAAGAATATAAGAGATAAGTATGAAAAGGATAAAGTTGATGATAGAGAAAAAATCTTGCAAGAATTCAAAGCTAAATGTGAATCGACACATCTCCATCTTTCACAACTTATCTCCTAAGGCTAATCATATTTATAAAGTAGTGACATACTATTTTCTTTTAGTCTTCAATGGCTGGATGCCATTAAGAGCATCAAAGATGAAATGAACATTGTTGAAGATAAGATCCGATAAGCACAAACTAATGTCAAATTGTCTAAGGACTTATTTGTCTCTGAAAGGTCAAAGATTGAGGAACTCCATTAAAGATACTATGAATTGCAGTAGCAAAGGGATAATATCTTTCTTCCCTTAGGTAAGTTGAGAGACTTGAGAAATGAAAGTGTTTCCTTTATGAACAGAGCCCTCTCTTGAGCCACCCAGTTCACATACTTTGTTCTCGGTTCTATTCAAGAGGAAGAGAAGATGCATGCATCCTTGTTGGTGTACATTGAGTTTTTGGCAGAAGAAATTTCTCACTAGGATAAGCATAAGGATGCTTGGACCACTCATGCTTAGAATCTTAAGTAGTCATTTGGTTGACAGTGATTGTCCCCTATAGGGGGAGCTTCAGTTTTATTTATTTTTGCATTGTTTCTAACTCTTTTTGACCCTTTTTCATTCTTGTCAAAGGAGGAGTAGTAGTAGGTGTTGATTATCCTTTATGTTATTTCATGCAAAACTTTCAGACAATTGGTATTTTTGTTATTATTTCAGCAAACTTACACTGTATAACTTTATATTGCCATCAATGACAAAGGGGGAGATTATTGGCCTATTATCATTGTTGTCATTGATGTCATGGATGTAATGTTTGATCCGACATGTATGTATGTAGTTTAGTTCAGAAGTTTATTTCATATCTCTTTATTATGCAATGTATGCATGCATAGCTTCGAGGTCCAGTATTCACCTTTACTGGAAGTTTTTTTTTATAGTCCAGTATTATCCAAATGTGATGAAAGAAGATATATCAAGATGTTTTAAGATCTGGTCCTATCTAAATATTTTGGAAGCGTGTTCTACAAGGCGTTTAAGAATTAAAGATGGAAGTCGACACTGCGTGAAGATATTTTGATTACTGTAGCATGTGGAAAGTTCGGTATCACCCCCTTTGGTTGAGATGACTTGACGATAAGATAGATGTGAATATATATTGTCATCTGTGTTTCATATTAGACATATGTTTGTTGGAAAATAACTAATTTGTACTATATATGTGAAAAGACTATGGATGTATATTTTGGTGTGTGAATCAAGTATAGTGAATGTATGAGACAACTTGTGTACTTCAAAGGAACTGTAACTCATGCATATGACAGAGGCAACTATAACAGTTCAAATTTTGTATATTCCATTATCCGATTGTAAGACATTTTTGTATTCTGACAATGAGTCCAAACCGGCAGTGTGCCACCTCTTGTACTATGTAACCAGTTACATATTACATCATTCCTGAGAGAACTATCTTTCTGTGATTTTTCCCATATTGAGTTTTCCACATATAAAATCTGTTGTTATGTGTCTATTTAATTTACTGCATTTAAATTATGTTATGTGATTGCTTAGTTAGAATTTTTAATAAGTTCAAGGGAATATTGATTCACCCCTCCCCTCTCAGTATTCATCATTACTTTGATGTCTAGATCTATAATAAGGATTTGTGATATTGATGAACACCTTTGGGAACTTGCTTAGTAAAGATATTCTCCTTATGATAAGTTCCTTGAATCCAAATATATTATTTGGAAAGAGTTGGAAGACAATAATTAACAATGAATGTGAGTGATATTGATGTGGCTATAATAATGTTAGATGATTAAGAATTATGAATTTATGAAAATAGATTGCAATGCAATGGGTGCTAGAGTATTTTTGTGTAATGGTTAGTGTTTTTCCACATGTTGATGTAATAACTGATATTCAAAGTTAAATGACAATTTATTTGAGCAATTCTTTGTGGCAAATAGACATTGTGGGGTTGTCTTGATGATGGTTGGATTAAGGATTAACTACATGTGAAGCAATTTAGAGGTGATGTCCTTCTATACTTGATTGAGACAATCAATTTAAAGCTTTGGCATGACAAATGACAAAAACAATGAACTAGAAGATGGTTGAATTGGATTTGGGAATTTTTATAAAATTTGAATAAGAGAGACAAATCCATGCTACAAAATTGACTTAAGAATGAGAATTGATAAGGGTTAGATTCTAGGTTTGAGAGGAAATTTAGGAATTTGGATCAAAAGGGGTGCTAAATAAGTTAAAATCAAGCACTAGAACCAAATATTTAGAAACCTATCCAAAGTGGCATACAATGAATGATAAAATTGCAGGGTACTGTAGTTGTAAATTGTGCTCCCTAATGATGCAAGCCCGATTTCATGCTCTATTTGGCAGTTACTTTGGTGTAGACTCCCCTAGTGTATTTTAGGACCATTGCTAACCTTGATCTAACCCTCAACTCAAGGAATGTGCTATTCTTAGCCCTATAAGCCTTTATTGATGACCCTGAGCTCGAAACTTTCATCAAATTCTTGAGACAATAACATGACGAGAACATGTACAGTATCTTAGGCCCATCCACTTGTAAATTTTACTTTGAACAGATAAATAAGCTTGGACCCTAGTGCCCAATGCTAGTGTCTTGCCTATTTGGCTTAGAATTTCTAGACACTGTGTGTGTCAGCCTTACCTCGTTTGACTTGCTTTTGATTTCAACAATTGATCATTATGTATTGGATTTTTATCAAAAAATGGCCTTGTAACTTATATATAAACATGAAATTTAACATTTGAAAACATCTAATGAGTTGACTTCTATGGGAAAACTTTTCAAGAATGAAGACCTAGCTCTGTAAAATTTGAAAGTGCTTTTGATCTTCATACAAGTCATATTGTGTTAGCACTATTGAAGTTATGACAAAAGCTCTCTGAATGTTGAAGGATGATTGGAATCATTAATATAGGTGATCAACTTGTACCTCGCTTAGGGTGGTTTGATATATTAATTGATTTATTCTCACATTTTGAGTTTTGATCTCCTAGTGTGAATTATCATGATCTACTGCTCTTGAGCATATCATTTATTGCTTGGGTTGATTATCACTATCAATTTTGAGGAATTTAGGAATCCTCTCTAACACACTTGAGTAGGGTTTATGTTGGCATGACGATGATTTTTGTATCTGATGACTTTATGTATTGTCATTGATGGCACCCATATGTTTTGATTGTCATAGTCATCTTTGTATACCAGTTAGGTCAAACTGGTACTAATATTAAGTCTTTGTATTGTAAACCGGTATCATATGTATAGAGTAAGTCTAACCGGTGTGAAGGTGTCTAAACCACTATATGTAGACAACCGGTATATGCAGTTAAGACAATCGGTTTTGGTCAATTCCACTATTACCATTTTTGAGATGTAGCAGAGAGAGACAAGGAGGCGCATGGAGACAACCAGTTTGTGATTTTGAAGCGGTCAACACTCAACCGAATTAGTGTTCTAACTGATTTCCTAGATTGTGTGATGAGTTATCACCGGTCGTGATGTGTTACCACCAACCGACATTTTTGGTGGTGATTTGTGACGTGCTAAGGAAGTTTGTCTAGCTTCACTGAACCTAGGAAATTGTGTTGAGGTTCAAGAGCCGACATGAAATCTAATGTCTATAAAAAGACATCGTGATGAGTTATTTTCATATAGGAGATGCAAGTTATGTTATGAGTTAGAGTTGATGCGATTTGTTGAAGGAGTTGCAAAGTATGTCGGTGATGCAGTATTGAGTGAACAAAAAAGGATCTAAACAAGGAGAATGTGCTATTCCTAGATCATACAACCTATTGTTTTCTAATCACTACAACAGTTTAAATCCCCTAACCGGGTAAGCTCTAACAAGATTCATTATAGAAATCCTCTAACAAGGTGATTCATTAAATTGGATCTAAATCCTCTACTGAGGTTACCTTTAACCAGGTATAGCTCCTAAAAGAGCTTGGGATCTTTAACAAGATCTGCTCCTAACAGAGAATTTGTACACCTTAACCGACCAGTTACCTATTTCTGCAAATAGTTAACTTGTGAGTTCCATCTCACCTTGGATTTTCCCAGTTGGGTTTTCCATGTATAAATACTTGTGTTATGGTGAATGTTTTACTTGTTGTGAATTCTTTTATAACACTTTGGATTGCATGCAAATTCAAAAGCAAACTGGTTAAATGTTTTTACCGATCCGAGATTAAAGTGTTATTATTTTTTCTATCATTGATTCACCCCCCTTCTCAGTGCTTTATAAGTTTATTAGTTTCATAAAAAAAATTACTTGCATTTGTCACTACTTGCCACAATCTTAGATGTAATTAATACTCAAAGCACACACACAATTTGTTGTTATCAACTTGGCTATTCGTGGAGATAGGAATACCGAAGTGAGGGCTTGACTAAGGTAAGAGCCTATATAGCTAGAATCATACTTTCCTCTCTTTGTGTTTGTGCAAGTCTAAATCTAGAAGTTGAAAATGATTGACAAATACATGTAGACTGTGTAGATTGAGATGGTGTTCGTCTTTCGAAGTTTAGGAAAAACCACAAGACCTAAGTGTCGAACATTACTGTTTTACTAGTTTTGGTTGAAATTTGCATGGTGGCAACCTATAAACCTCTTGAGATCTTTCTTAGTTCAGTCTTCTACAACTCGTTGTTCCAAGAATAGTGCCCAATGCCCTTGTCCAACCTAGTTTTCTTTAGTTTTATGTGCTAGGTTCCTCTTTGTACTCTCTACTCATTTTTGTACCCATCTTTGTGAAATTTTTGTTTTGATTGGTTCCATTACAATCATTTAATTAGTTTTTTACTATTCTTCTTTCCCTAATAAGTTAACACATTAATACATTTGCCCTCTTTGGAACAAAGGAACAAGACCCATGTAGCCTGAATCTCCTTTTAGAATAGTAACCAAGCATATACACCTTTGGATTTTTCATGTTTGAATATGTTGTGGAGAGAAGGTTGATTCGGGTTAATTGACTAGTTAGCCTAGGATCACTTTTCACACTTCATAATTATGCATTTTACACCATTATATTTTTTACTCACTTTCGTGTGCTTATTAATCTAAATGAATAAGCATTCAAAAAAAAGAAGTACAAGATAAACATAGTTCAAAGTAGAATAATTGTAGCCAAGATCCAGATTCAACTTATGAACTGCACATAAATTTGATAGTGATCGGTAGTAATGTTATTGCTTGATTTTGTTCAACCCTAAAGACATACACATGAATCAATAGAGAGAGAGAGAGATTATAACAATAAATGAATCACAACCACATTAAACTTAATGGAAAGCATGATAAACTACATTTAGAGTTTGAAATACAATAAAACATGGATCTATACATAACCTAAGATGCTTATATTTATGTATCTAATGTGGTTGGGATATGCAAGTTAAATTTGAAACATGCTCTCATTTTTATGCCCCTAATTCAAGAAATCATGGATGCATGTGTATGCAAAAATAAACAACCACCTTGAAACACATAAAGATATACATAACACAATTTTTTTTCATGTAATTATAGAGAGAAGTGAAGAGATTAACCAATGAATACATCACCATTTGGGGGATCTGTTTCAATGTGATCAAATATATGCCATTATATTCCATGCATGCCAAGGGACTATCTATTAGAATGTCATGCTTTTCATGTGCTTACTTATTTACTTTGTACGTATCCTCACATGCAACCTCAACATATGGTGTGTTATGCTTATCAAAATTAATATACTCAACATTAGTATAATCTTCATCATTTAAGTCTATATAATTATCCTCCAAATGTATCATTCCTTTGTATATAAGATATTGAAGTTTATGTTTCAATCTAATACATCTATTTGTAGAATGACCATATATGTGATGATAAGCTCACAAAAATACTTTCTTAATCTCTTTGGCTTATTATGTTCATAATGATCCTCACTACGATTTTCATTAGATATATCCTAATTACTCATATTTTCTAAATTTGGCATTAATAGTACCTCATGGGAATAAGGTTAAGTGCTAGAAACATGATGATGTAAAAGAGGTTTTTCCAATATAGCACACTATATTTGCACACAATAACCACCTAAATCCAAAAATGAATGACAAGTCTCACAAAATACTTTTCATTTGATGAGTGTAAGTAAACCATCGATAAATAAACTTTGAAATTCATAATCCAATAATTTGAAACTCATATTAGTAATCAAGAATTAAAATATCACATATAATCCTTAATTAGATCTTGTTCTTCTTGCTTGCATTGCATGATGTTAGGAAGAATTATCTCAAGGGCTTAGTAATATAATGAAAGTGTTTCATGAAATAATTGTCTAAATTCACCAAATAAGTAGTAGAAGCATGTGGTAATAAATTAAACATTGTGAATCAATGATCACTCATTCTTGCTAGAAAAAACTTGCAAGTTCTCAACATGAAAATAAGTGAAGTGTGTAGTTTGGAAGGACCTTAAACGAAGTAATGGATTACCTTTATCATCATAATATATTAAAATGTGTCTCAAATCCACTTGAAAAGGATAAGCGTAGTTGTTATATTCTAAAGGATTATGCAATAGATCATTAGTATAAGGTTTCATTTAAGTCTTTAGTCATAGTCATGATGGCCTAATATACCCATGATGGAATTCAAACAATGAAAATTATCATGCTTAGCATGCTACATGCCCCATGATGGTGTATACTTACCTAATTTTACTCTATCATGCTTTCTCTCTTATCCCTTCTTTGCATTTATTGTTTCTTATTTTTCTATTATTTTCTATTCTATGCATCTTCCTTCCCCTTCTATGCATTCTCTATCTTTATATAGCCTTCTTGTTATAATTTACTTTGATATGCAAAACAATATTATTTTGTTTTAGAATGCTTGAAAAAATGATCGCATTAAAGAGAACTTGTGTTGTAGGCTCAAAATTATCTTTGATGGACAAAAATGATTTAAATATTATTGCATTTTTAGATTATTCTTGAAAAATTATGAAACTCTACAAAATGATATCTTGTTTCAAGTTTTTTATCCTAACTTTCATCCGTGGAGTCTCAATTTTTTTCTAACTCCTTTGCAATTAATCAATTCATAAAAATCCTTTGTTCAAATTCTTGTGTTTGCTTTGGGTCAAAATATATCATCTTGAGTATCAATATGATATTAAGTGTAATTCTTTAAAGGGTGATGGTATGACATTCTTCAATATGATTGCTTGGTTTTGGATATTAGACATATTGAAAACGCAAGGACGTATTCTTAAATACAACTCTAAGGGGATCAAGTGAAATTTTTCATGCTTTGAGTCAACACATAATAGCTAGATGGATGGATTAAATCTCCCCTAAAGATGAATTTGAAAATTTGAAAATTTGAATCTTATTTTATAGTTTGCACAATTACCATAAATCAATCCTCCAAATTACAAATCTAAATCTAAATGAAAACGCGTTAATTAAAAATCAAGACCAATTCCTTGAAAATAATATAAATAAAATTAAATAAAACTTATATTATATGCTAAATTTTATCATAAATCATAAGACTTACATATTAATCATTACATAAAACTAATTAAATAAAAGTAAATTTAAAAATATAAAATATAATAACTCACATAACCATAAAAGGATAACTTTTATTCTATCATTTTCTTAAAAATAAAAAAATTCTATTCTTCATTTAATTTTTTCAACTATTTTGATAATGAAAAAATCCAACTTGTCATTAGTATTACTGATACACCGCAAAATAGTAGTTCAAATTCTATTATACCTAACGACACAGCTTAAATAAAATATATAATGTTTTTATTAAAAACCAATGAAAAATTGATTATTTTATAGATGAAGAATTAATTAATTCCTACCCAAAATATCACAACTCCTTTCTTTTCTTAATTTGGTGCATCCATCACCCCGGAAATAAAAGAAAAGCTGAGGACATTAACATTTTCTTGCCTAAATATTGACATCTCATTGAGTGTAGCAACGTCTACCCATACTTTTTTAAAATTTAAGTGGAATATTTCTACTCCCCAAGGGTGTTATTAAATGGTTTGTAGGACATATGTATATAGTTTTGTGAATTAAGTATTAAATTTTTATTTTTTTCTAAGGTTATTTTTTAAAGTATTTAGTGATTATAAATATTCATGTATATTGTTCATTGGAGAGTACTTTTAGTTGGTGGTATTAGTTTTGAGAAATTTTATGAGTATGACAATTTAAGTAATTTCAAAGATATTTTTATTTATTGATATTGATGATGATAATTAAATCAACATTTGAAATGAAGTTACTTGATGTGTGTATGTATTATTGAACTAGTTTTCAAATTATATTATTTTGATATTTTCATGGTAGTTCTCATTTTTCATTAATATAGATAAAGACATGAAAAAGCTTTTTTATCGAAAAAAAATTCATACGCATTGAGATATAACTTGTGATTGTAATTAATCTTATATGAGTGGTGATTACATTTAATTTTGTTTTCATATTTTAATATTGTTGTACATGTCAAAAGTCTTCCTCGTTGATATTTTGATAAATTTTTCAAATACATTCATTTTTTTTATGTATAGAAAATCATGGTAATTGTAGACACCTAAAACTTGCTCAACTAATTTAATCATCATTTATTCGCCTATTAATTAGACTAAGGTTTAATTAACCATATTCTTCAAATCAACCTATTAATCAAATTAAAGATTTGATTAAAATCATTTTCTTCTAGCCTAACCTATTAATTAAACTAAGGTTTGATTAAGTACCCTTTGGCCATTTAATTGAATAAATCTTATTTATTTAATTAAAACCCCTTTTCCCTTTTTAATTGAATTTACATTTGATTAAAATCCCTTTGCATTTAAATAAATCATTATTTATCTGTGAATAGTCCCCCCACTTGCAAAATCCTACAAATGCAAGTTGCACCCCTTTTGGCTAAAATAAATATTTTATTTTATCTAAAAATGCCTATTTCTCTCCACTTGCATTCTCCTACATTTTCCATTAGCATGCTAATATTCTTCTAGAACCCCTCTAACCCCTCATTAATTAGCCTAATTCCTCTAATCATGTCACATCCCTAAATTTGGGGGAGTCACTTCTCCAAATTTGGAAGAAAGTCTTCTAAATGTGTTGAAGACTCTACCTTCTTCAACAAGTTAACTTGTTGAGTCTTCCAAACTTATAAGGTTATCTAACTTTCAACAAGTTAGCCTCCAGAGTCTTCAAAGAGCATTTAATGCCTCTTACAAGACACCACCCTAGCCCATGATGGTCGTCCCTTTGGCCATCCCTCAACTTTGCACATGAGTTTACCCCTTGGACAATAGCATGCTCCCTTAGAGAATGGCATTATCCAATGATGTCATCCCTTGATGGTATCCCTAATGCTTACTTAGCATCTAATGCTTTCTTAGCATCCTCTCAAGCCATTTCAAGATAAGATTTGTCAACTTGGAATTGGATTGAATTTCCCTCATGGATTGATAACTTTCAATCCTAGCCCTTGTTGATATTGCTCAATCTCAACCATCCATTTCTCTATTTTCTCTATAAATAGAACCCATTTCTTCAATCTAAGCATCCATCCATCATCTTTTGCATCCATATTATAGTTATTTCATTTTGCAGGTTATCACTTAGGAGCTGCAATTGTTCACTCTCAAGCATCTAGACCATCCTAATTGCATCATAGTTTATATTATATCATGTTTTAGATGATCATTTAGCTTAATTTCATATCAATTCCATAGCATTCTCATATCTCATCTTCATCTTAGCTTAATTACATCACTTAATCTTTCAATTTGGAAATACACCTCCATCTTGCATATCATCTATCATAGTTCTTCATCCATATCATATCAATAGTTTTTCATCTAATCACTAGGATCTTAGTTGCATCCATTTTGATCCTAGATCATTCTTCAATCTTGTTCTTTAGGTTGTCATCTAAAAGATCAAGTGCTCTTCCCAGTGAAGGCCACCTTGAATCTTGAAGATCCTTGGAGATAGAGGACCATGAGACGGTTTTGAGCAATTTGATTTGATGAACATGCTTTCTTCATTTAGATTTCCTGATATAATATTTCATGGGTGCATTTGATGTTTGCGTGTTGTCTTGCAGGCCTCCAACAAATCAGGTGCACAATAATCAGTCAACACTAACATTTCTCTATACCCTAAACCTTATGTACTAGGCGGGTAATAAAATAGGGAGGAGGTAGAGGGGTTAAGAGGGAGGGAGGGGGAGACCTAGAGATGGGGAGAGGGAGAGGGTGGGAGGGAGAGGTAGTGATTGAGAGAATGGATAGAAACAATAAGAGAGGGAGAGTGACAAAGATATAGATGGAGTAGGGAGGGAAGGCGAGGTAGAGAGGGAGAGAGAGAGTGGGAGAGACATAGAAGCAAGAGAGAGAGGTGAGAGAGAGAAGAGAGGGAGAGAGAAAGGTAAGTATCAATAGAGATGGAAGGACATAGAGAGGGAGTGAAGGTAAAACCTCAACTATCCATCATCAATCATAAACCCTAAACTCTAAGCCTTAATCAAAGTGGGAGAGAGAGAAAGAGAAAGATAATTGATCCAATTTAGACAATTTGGTGCTAGCATTCTAAAAATGCATTTTCATTTTATGCATTTCTATTTGGCGATAGTATTATTTGGCACTAGCATTCTGAAAAATGGTGCTCACCAAACTTTTAAAATTGACCGAGCCTTGGGATTGGTCATTCCAAGCCTATTGGCGAGTGCCAAATGCTTTGATGGGGGTGAAAAAATAAATTTGCATCTTTTTGAGCCCTCATCTTGGTGCACTTACCCATCTATTAGAATGTCATGTGTTTCGTATGCTTACTTATTCACTTTGTATGTATCCTCATGCACAACCTCACCATATGGTGTGTTATGCTTATCAAAATTAATATACTCAACATTAGTATAATCTTCATAAATTCTATATGAATATCCTCAGCACGTATCACCCCTTTGCATTTAAGATATTAAATTTTATGTTTCAATGTAATGCATCTATTTGTAGAATGACCATGCATGTGATGATATCAAGCTTGTGCAAAATACTTTCAGAATTTGGTAAACTTTCTTAATCTCTTTGGCTTATTATGTTCATAATGATCATCACTATAATTTGGCATTAATAGCACCTCATGTGAATAAAGTTAAGTGCTAGAAACATGATGATTTGAAAGAAAATTTTCCAATAAAGCACACTACATTTGCATACACTAGCAACCTAAAGTTGAAAATGAATGACAAGTCTTGCAAAATACTTTTCCTTTGTTGAGTGTAACTTGTAAGCTACAACAAATAACCTTTGAAATTCATAATCCAATAATTTGAAACTCATATTAGTAATCAAGAATTGAGATATCACATATAATCCTTAATTAGCTCTTGTTCTTCTTGCTTGCATTGCATGATGTCGGGAAGAATCATCTTGGGCTTAGTAGTATAATGAAATTGTTTCATGAAATAATAATCTAAATTCATAGATGAAGTGATAGAAACATGTGGTAATAAATAAAACCTTGTTAATCCATGGTCACTCAAGCTTGCCAAAAAAAAATCTAGCAAACAAGTTCTCATCATGAAAATAAATGAAGCGTGTAGTTTTGAAGGACCTTAAATGAAGTAATTGATCACCTTTATCATCATAATATATAAAAATGTTTCACAAATCCACTTGTAAAGGATAATCCTAATTGTTATATGTTAGAGGATTATGCAATAGCTCATTAGTATGAGGTTTTGTTTAAATATTTACTCATAGTCATGGTGGTCCAATATACTCATGATGGAGTTCAAATAATGAAAATTGTCATGCTTAGCATGCTCCATGCCCCATGATGGAGTATACAAGTAGCTAATTGTACTATATCATGTTTTCTCTTCTATCCCTTCTTTGCATCTGTCATTTCTTATTTTTCTATTCTTTTATATTCTATGTATCTTCCTTCCTATTCTATGTGTTCTCTATCTTTATATAGCCTTCTTGTCATAATTTACTTTGAGATGCAAATAAATATTGGTTTATTTTAGAATTATTGGAAAAATGATCACATCTTAAAGGGAACTTATGTTGTAGGCTCAAAAATATCTTTGATGAACTAAAATGATTATTCTTCTTGAAAAATTATGAAATTCTAAAAAATGATATCTCATTTTGAGTTTTTTTAATCCTAACTTTCATCTATGCAAGTCTCAATTTTTTTTATATGTCCTTTGCGATTAATCAATTCATTAAAAACCCTTTGTTCAAATTCTTGTTTTTTGATGGGTTAGATCTTCCATTAAAATGAATTTGAAAATTTGAAGCTTATTTCATAATTTGCATAATTATCATAATCAATCTTACAAATTACAAATCTAAATCTAAATGAAAACAAATAAATTAAAAATCAAGACCAATCCCTTAAAAATAATATAAAGAAGATTAAGTAAGATCATATTGTATACACCTAAAATTGGCTATGAGCAATTAAGTAAATATTTTATAATAATTATTCATCTATTAAATAGTTAATTCGAAAAGATTAATTTATTTAATTCATTTTCATATCTTTCTATTAATTAATATTTTATTAATTAATTCGTTTATCTTATTCCTCTCATTAATTAAATATCTAATATTTAATTATTCCTCTAACCAAGTTAATTAAATATCTAATATTTAATTATTCCTTCTAATCAAGTTAATTAAATATCTAATATTTAATTATCTTCTCCAATCAATTAAATATCTAACATTTAATAGTTATTCTCCTATCCTATAGTCTCAACTATTAAATAATTCTTAAATTATTTAATATCTCTTTTCCAACTCACCCTCCATCTCCACTTCATCTTCCCTTTTGCCAACTCATCCATCATGTGGCTAAGGAAATTAATATTTCTTAAATATTAATTCATGATTTATCCTCAACTTCCAAAATTAATGAAATTGTGTACGTACACATATTTCATAACCATTTCCTATATTCTCTCCAACACCTCCTACATCTTGGGAAGGACTTGAGTCCACTTGTCCTACCATGCCTAAATTTCCTCCAACCATCCCTAGATTCCCTCAGTCAGCAACCCAGTCAAGGTGAGATGAGTGACACTTATCTTCTCCTTTCCCCTTTCTCTCAACCTTCACCTTTGCTCACAACCATTCAAATCTGTAGATCTGATCAAGACCATTGACCTGAGCCACATCATCTTATCCTCTCAAAGTCTATAAAACCAAGAGCTTCAGTTGAGAGGAAGAAAGTCTTCAAAATAGTTTTCAATCAATCATATGCATCTGTGAGTTTTTGAAGCAATTAGCAAATAGAAAATATCATTTTAGCAATATAATCATATAGCATAATCATTTTAGCACAATCATGTAGCTTTGCATATCATATTATCAGTTAACTACAAGTTATCAGTCCATTCTTCATATGCCATCTTGGAAGCCAACAATGCATTGTCTGAGAGCACACCATCTGCAACCAAGAACAGTGGAGTTAGGACACAATGAGACATAAGCCATGAAGGTAAAATAGTGTTTTATTTTGATATTTATTTCATGCAGTTTCATTGGTGAATTTTGGATTTCCTGTATGCATTTCTATTGTATTTTGTGAAACTAACTTATTACAGGTAACATTCTAAGGATGAAATTCAAGCTCACACATTTTGGCACCCACCGTGGGGCTGGACATTACATATACCTTTAAAAATCTCACAAAAAAATAAAATTAACATATTTTTAATGCAGATTCATGCATATGCCAATTCTAATAGCGCTTTTGCATTATAGGTTAGCGCTTTTGCACAATAGGTTAGCGCATATGTCATGTAGGTTAGCACTTTTGTCAGAAAATCAGTGCTTTTGCACAATAGGTTAGCGCATATGTCATGCAGGTTAGCGCTTTTGTCGAAAAATCAGTGCTTTTGCACAATAGGTTAGCACATATGTCATGCAGGTTAGCGCTTTTATCTAAAGATTAGTGCTTTTGTAACGCAGGTTAGCGCTTTTGTAATGAAGGTTAGCGCGTGTGTAACGCAGGTTAGTGCTTTTGAATCATAGGATAGCGCATTTGACAAAAAGCTTGTAATCGATTTGAAATTAGGCTTGTGGAAGCCCACGTAAGTTTTTTTTTCACTAACTTTTTACTATTTTGCAGGTTTTTAACAGTTTTCTACAGGTTTGGAGAAGTTAATTTAGGATTTAGTGATTTCTTTCCTAGCTTTTTTCAAAGTTGGTTAAAAAGAACTCATATTTCCTTTTGGATAAAAAGAATTTCATTTTCAAATTTGGTGTTCTAAAAAGTACCTCACTTATTTTTGGGCTCTAAAAATAATCACATTTGCAAGGTAAAAAGAACAACAAATCAAACATTTACTTTCTTGCAAAGTTGGGATTCACACCTCAAATTTTGGGCTCTAAAAAGAACAACAATCTTTTATTTTCTTGTAAAGGTAAAAAGCACAATCAATCTTATATTTTGCAAGTTAAAAAGAACAATCAACTTGTCCATTCTTACAAAGCAAGTTACTTTTTGCAACGATTTTCATTTTGTTGACCAGGATTTCCAATTCCTAGTTTAGAAAATCATTTGCTATATGGGGCTAAAATAAACACCATGCTTGTTGGAGCAACATCTTCAAATAGGACTTAGCCAACAATTGCTTTGAAAAGGTTAAAAAGAACACTTGTATTCTGTGTCTTGAAAGTGGTAGGTATATGCTCTCCCCTTAATTGGGTGATCAAAAATCCAAACCCACTCTTTTATGCTTTCTTTACTTTCAAGCAATTAAACCTTTAGAGGGCCTGCCTTCCTGAGTTGCCTTGAGGGGGCGAGTGAGAGGGGAATGACCTAAAGTGGAAATGGGCTAATATCGAGTCCTTCCAATCCACTCTAAATAAATCATGTTTGCAACGAAAGTTCAAACAACATGTGCTGATAAGTTCATACCGACACTATGTTTCCCCATAAACCCTATGGAGCGTAACCTCTATAGACTGGGAACCTTCTGTATTCATGGAGCTAAAAGTGTCGCATGTATGACCACATGACCGGAAGTCTTTACTAAAAACCACTTGTACTAGTTGCCAAAATCTTTCTAGTTGTTGGCATAGGAGGTTAGACCTCTGAAGCGGCTCACACACATACGGTTCCTAGTAGAGATATAAAGTTTGCCATGAGGAGATTTCATGGAAACTGGTGCTTGGCTGCCTCGAAGAAGTGAGTGTCGAGGGTGGATCCAGTGGGGTCAAGCATCTAAATATCTGCTTTGAATAGCGTAGCCTCAGGGGAAACTCCATGTGAGATTCAACAACTATTGTCTCAGCCTGCCATAGGGATTTGTACTTGCTTGTGCATTTTATTTATTAAACATTGTATCTTCTATGTCTGTAACATGTTCCAAATGGTCAAAAATTGAAGAATATTATCATATACAAGTGATCGAAAATAAAAAAAAATTCTGAAAAGTGTGATCAAAAGGATAAAACAAAAAGCATTCTAACACTTGAAGCACCAACTCAAAATCAAAGTATCAAAACATCAAGATATCGAAATAATCCTTGAAGTAGGTTTGTCTCTAAACCATCACGTATTTTCAAGATAGCTCAAAACAACTAGGTTGCTAATCCTATAGGTTATTTCCAAAAGGTTCTATAAACATCAACATTCAGCAAACTATTGATTCAAACATATTAAGTGCAAAAAAATCAACATCCTTGTCAAGACTCTCATCAGGATAATCAAATCCTCTATCACAAAGCTTGATCAATCTATACTAGGTTCCTAATCTTGGATATATCTTTCCTATTTTGAACTTAGGTTACATCAAAACCAAAATTGCACCAACATTGGAATCAAACTTGTAAACTGTCAAATGCTTATATGACTTTTAAATATCACCTTAAGAAAAGAAAACCCAGTTACAAAGCTTCTCAGAAAAGAATAAGATTTTTGTATATCAATTGTAAGATCTTATTGAAACATAGGACATTCCTACACCGTTTTCGTCACTATTTACGTGGCTGCGGTACAGAATTTGACGGTGAAACTCTACAAAGACGTGCCTTTCAACAAAAAGATGCTTTATCCCAACGAACAAACAATAGTGGTAAGATCAATAAAGCATATCTTCCTAAACCAATAATTACTTATTGACCTTGTCCTTGGGAATTTTTTGACAACTTTGAAAGAAACACATGCCAGTTTGGACTAGAGCCCAATACAAAAAGCTTAGAAAACAACAAATGGAGGAAGAAGATAACACTTTTGGATTTACCGCTATCGACGAAGAAGCTGTCAATAGCATGATTAGAGACCTTGAACAAGATTTCAAATTTGATAGGCTAATGGAAAAATTATTGACAAAAAAAAAAGAGAAATATCTCTTGATATTGGCAAAATCTAGAGCTAAACTACCACAAGACTTTAATATAGAAAGCTTAAAACAAGATGCGGAAACAAGTAACACCCAAAACACGGATGAGCAAAACAATGAAGATATGAACAAAGAAAGTAGCGAAGAAACAAGGAAAGAAAGGGATGACAAAAGAAAAGAATGTAATGATAAAAGAAGCGATGTGGATAGTCCATTTTCAAACTTTACTCAACAAATACAAACTCTACAACAGTAGATACAAGACATGCAAAATGGGACAAGTTCCAAGAAGTATTCATTAGAAGACATATGTCCATATCCCTTTGATAAAAAGCTAAATATGATACCATTTCCGCAACATTGCGAGATTCCTAAATATGACAAATACGATGGAAGATCTGATCCTCAAGATCACATTAGGAAGTTTTGTACTATGAGCATGGAATTTGCTCATGGTGAGACTTACCTTATGCGTCTTTTTCCTAGGAGTTTAAATGGGAAATGATGATAACAATACTGCAAAACAACAACAACCAATTTTCAATCTATCAAGTCAAATCCCAAGCAATGACAATCTGGAAAACAAGAAAGTCAAGTCCTTTTTCTCTAATCCTCGGAGAAAATTCACAAATATTGGAGAATCTTTAGAATCAGCTCTAAAAACTTTGCTTGCTAACAAATTGATTGTTTTACCCGAAGCAAGAATTTATGAACCACCAGTTAAGCCAAACTGGTGGAATGACAATCATTTTTGCAATTATCATCGGAATAAAGGACACCTAACAAATGATTGTCAAAGATTAAAACACATTATCCAAGATCTAATTGATAATGGAACCATTACAGTGGATAGCCATAAGACAAATGAATCACACTTGGCTTTTAAAACTCCACTTCCAAACTATGATAAAGGTGAATCATCCCAATTGGAAAATGACAAAGGGAAAGCCAAAGTGAATTACTCTTATACATACGATGATGTAGTAAATGTGATAATTGTTAACAAAAATCCATCTTCAGAGCCAATCAATGTTATCACAAGAAGCAAAGCAAAGGTTACCTTTCCAGGTATAGTAAAAGACTCAACATCCACATCACAACAATACAATTTAGTAGAGCAATTACAACGAATACCAGCTCAAATATCAATTTTGGAACTTCTCAAAATTTCACCTATGCATAAGGAAATTTTGGAGAAAGCTTTAATGGAAACAACGGTATCAAAGGATTTGGATATAGATCAGTTCCAAAACATGGTAGGACATCTTATAGCTCCTCATTGCTTATCATTTTCTGAAAATGATGATGCATCCTTACAACATCCTCACAATGCTCCGTTACATGTTGAAGTCTCCATTAATAAAACTCGTGTCAAACGTGTACTCATAGATGGAGGAGCTGGTTTAAATATTTGTGCATTAAGTTTGATAAAAGCTTTGGGATATTAAGAGAATGCAGTGGACCCGAAAAAGAAAATAACCATCAAGGCTTACAATGAAGCAGAACGTTCTTCTAAAGGAACTGTTATGCTACCAATAAGGATAGGACCTGTGGAAAAGGATACATTGTGTCAAGTTTTAGACTTAAATCTCTCCTACAACATTCTTCTGGGAAGACCCTGGATTCACAAGATGCAAGCAGTTCCTTCTACATATCATCAATGTGTAAAATTTCCTCATAAAGGAAAAGAAATCACTATAATTGCAGATTCCAGTCAATATTGCAACAATTTGAAGCCAACACAAGATACCACAGTTCCACATAACAGAGAATCAGTATATCCTACCAAGGAAATTCAAGCAAAGTTATGGGGAACTTTTGAAGAAAAGCTCAAGTTAAATGATGAAGGAATGGGAAAATATTCTTTGAATAATTTTCCACTTTCCCCTAAGTCATATGGAAAACCTACAGATATTCAATCAAAATCATCAGAAAAATCAAAACGTATGTTTAAGGGAACCTTTGTTTGTGCCGGAACTCTTGAGGAAGAAAATGAAGACAAGGACATTCTTGGTTGGTTATACAAAGATGAAGATAAAACCATAGCAACAATAGTAGAAGTCAATATTCCCATAAAACAATACGACAAAGGATATAAAATCATGCAGAAGATGGGATATGAAGGGAAAGGACCAATTGGTAAGCAACATCAAGGTATTTCAAAACCTATTTGTCCACATTCACAATCAACAGAAGATAAATCTGGGTTAGGATATCTGAAGTCTAATCAAAAGCAACACAATACTCAATAGCAAAAATGGAGAAAGAAATTAGTTTCTCAAGGACATAATTGGCAAGAAAAGCTACATCAAGTAGCCAAAACAGTAGCCAATAAGCAAAAGAAGCAAGAAGATCATGAAAAGAAAGAAGAAAAGACTACTATCAAAGGTGAAGAAAAATCTTATCAACAAGTTCTGAAAATACAAACAAAAGAAAAATCTGAACAGAATATTCCAGAAGTAGTAAAAACAGAAATGACAGAAATTAGAGAATTGTTTGCACCATATGACATTCCAGCATGGTATAGTGGAGTAATCTTAGATCATAATTCAGAAACAAATTCCAATGAGTATGAATGGGGACTAGATAATTTATCTACTACATCAAGTAATGAACACAATGAAGATCAAGAAGCCATTACAAAAGAAGACTTGTCCATTACAGAACAAAAGATAAAATTAGAAAAGAGACAAGAGAAACTCAGAATTCAGAGAAAAGAGGCGTATGCAAAAAGAAAAGAGAATGACAAAAACAACGATACAATGCCTCAAGAAGTGCAAACAAGAATCAGATATGCAATAACTATAGAAGAAATAAGAGATATTCAAGTTGGATTAACTATTACTCCAGCAGAAGATGAGTTTGAAAGAAGACAAAATCTGTTAAAAGAATCCTCTTTAACATGTACACAAGTCTATAAACTCCAAACTGCAAATGGAGTCAATCAAGAAGAAATTTGCAATACCAAAGACTTGTGTGTTGATATAATCCATATATTTAAGGGACAAATGTCAATTGAAGAACCACTTGAGTGTGAACTACAAAATGATAATATTAATCTTGTTAAGACTAATTCAGAAATTCTTGAAGACAATCCTAAAAAATATTCAATCTATGACAATACCTATTCTACGATAAATTATGATCATTATGTCATGAATGTTGGAACACCTAATGATGACAGTGATTATGATTTACCCCTTCTTCATCTTGAACTAATTGATTGGGATAATTTAGACAACCCCAAACTAAATGTCTTTTCCAATGATCATGACTTAGCTGTGTACCTTAATGCTATTGAACCCATCCCACCTAAGATATCTTCCACTATAGATTCAAGTAAAGTTTTTCATAGTCAGGAGAATGCCAAACTTTTCAGTCGGAAAAGTGAAATAAAACAAGGAAAGAGACCTATGGTTGAAAACCATTTCATGGCAACACTAGATCAATCAAAAGAGAAAACAAAGGGCATATTTGATGATGAAAACCTCCTTGAGGCGTCAGAAGATGGAAAGTTTGACATTTTTCCTGCATATTTTCAAGAAAGATCTACTATCCTGATAGAATCAACAGAAGTAGTAAACATTGATACATCAAAGGATCCTAAAATACTTCATTTTGCTGCCTCATTATCAGAAAAAGAGAGGAAAGAATACATGGAATTATTTAAGCAATGACAAATAAATTTTGCTTGGTCTTATGCAGATATGCCAGGGCTAAACCCAGATCTTATCATGCATCATCTTAATGTGGATTTAAAAGCAAAACTTGTTAAGTAGAAGCTAAGAAAGATGCACCCACATATTGCTCTCCTTGTCAAAACTGAGCTCAAGAAATTATTAGAAGTGGGATTCATAAGACCAGTTGCTTATCCAGAATGGGTTTCAAGCATTGTACCAGTATCAAAACTAGATAAGAGCATAAGAATCTGCACAGATTTCAGAGATCTGAATAAAGCATGTCCAAAAGATGATTTCCCACTACCAAACATTGATATCATAGTAGACTTGTCAGCAGGGCATGAGATGTTTTCATTAATGGATGGCTTCTCAGGATATAATCAAATAAGAATCGCACCCGAAGATCAAGAGAAGACAACTTTCACCTGTGCATGGGGAACATACTATTGGAACATTATGCCATTTGGGCTTAAGAATGCAAGAGCAAGTTATCAAAGGGCTATGACGAAAATTTTCCATGACATGATGCATACATTTATGGAAGATTATGTCGATGACATACTTGCAAAATCTCACACAAGAAAAGAACATTTGAACATTTTAAGCAAGATTTTTGACAGGCTGGAAAGATATCAGTTGAGATTGAATCCAAAGAAATGTGCATTCGGGGTAACCTCTGGAAAAATCCTTGGGTACATTATATCAGCTCATGGCATTGAAGTCGATCCTGGAAAAGTTAAAGCTATCATGGAGATGGAATCACCTAAGAACATAAGTCAATTGTGATCTTTACAAGGAAGGTTGCAATCAATCAGGAGATTTGTGTCCCAATTGGCCGATAGATGTCTTCCCTTTACCCATCTTCTACATAAAAATGTTCCATTCAAATGGGATTTAACATGTGAAGAAGCTTTCTTGCAAATAAAAGAATATCTTATGAGTCCTCCAGTACTGATATCACCAACCAAAGGGAAACCCTTGTTACTCTATATCTCAGCAACAAGTGTATCATTAGGCGCTCTCCTAGCTTTGCACAATGATGAAGGAAAAGAAAGAGCACTTTATTATATCAATAGAACACTTGTTGGATATGAGTTAAATTATTCATCAATTGAAAAGATATGTTTGGCAGTTGTATTTGCAACTCAGAAGCTACGACATTATATACTGATTCATTCTGTAAAATTAATAGCAAAGATAGATCCTCTCAAATATTTATTGAGTAAGTCAACATTAACAAGGAGACTAGCCAAATGGGTTATGATACTACGTGAATTCGACATAGAATATGTTGACCGGAAAACCATCAAGGGACAAGTCATTGCTGATCAATTAGCTGATGCACCTCTACAAAATGACATGCCTTTGCATATCGAATTTCTCGATGTAGATATCTTGACAATAAGCACAAACTTTTGGGAATTGTACTTTGATGGTTCTTATACTCAATATGGATTAGGTGCAGGAATATTTTTTATCACACCTCAAGGGCATACAATTCCGAAATCATATAGACTAAGATTTCCATGCACCAATAATACTGCAGAGTATGAAGCATTGGCTATAGGGCTCAAAATGGCCATTGAATGGAATGTCAAAGAACTACATGTCTATGGTGATTCACAACTTGTCATTTATCAAATAAATGATGAATATCAAACAAAGGATGATAAGCTTATGCCGTACAAATAGCTAGTGGAAGAATTTAAAGGACATTTTAAAGAAATCACATTCACCCAGATTCCCAGAAATGAAAATAAAGCAGCAGATGTAATGGCTACAATAGCATCTCTCTTGCAAAATAAAGAGAATCAACAACATTACGAGTTTCTTGTGGAAGATATCTTAACCCCTACCATTCAATCCCAATATACTTATTGAATTTGCCATATATCAGGAACCAGTCAATCCTTATATGGTCAAACCTACCAATATTTAAAAGATCATATCCTTCCTATGGAATTATCTCGTAATCAACACAGAAACTTTATCCGTCAGTCCTCTCGCTATACCATTATTGCTGATATCTTATATAGGCATGGTCTAGATGGTACATTATTGAGATGTCTGGAAAAAGATGAATCTGAAAGAGTTCTTAATGACATTCATGCGGGTATTTGTGGTACACACTCAAGTGGTTTAACATTGGCTAAGAAACTTATTCGTATGGGTTAATTTTGGCCTACTATGGAAAGAGACTCATTCACCTATGCTAGAAAGTGTAAACAATGTCAAATTCATGGAAATTTAATTCATGCACCAGCACAAGAGTTATATCCTATGACAGGGTCATGGCCATTTTCACAGTGGGGCCTGGATTTGGTAGGAAAGATCAATCCCTCATCTTCGAACGACCATAAATTCATTCTAGTTGCTACTGAATATTTTACTAAGTGGATTGAAGCAATGCCTTTAACAATGGTGATAGGAAAACAAATATCATCATTCATCTTGAATTACATAATCTGTTGCTATGGAGTTCCTATGACCATTATCACTGATAATGGAAGACCATTCAAAAATCAAGATGTAAAAGAACTATGTGAAAAATTTCATATCCAACATAGGTTCTCTACTCCATATTATCCACAAGGTAATGGTCAAGCTGAGGCATCAAACAAAACTATTTTAAAAATCTTGAAGAAAACAGTCAATGAAGCTAGAAAAGATTGGCACATTCAGCTAAATCCTGCTCTTTGGGCATATCGAACTAGTGTCCGCACTCCAATAGGGGCAACTCCATATTGTTTGGTCTACAGAGTAGAAGCTAAATTACCTATAGAAGTAGAGATGCCTTCTCTACGAGTATCCTTGCATGGTCTTATACCAGAAGAAGAACAAAGAGTCTCTTGACTCCAGGAACTAGAACTAATTCAGGAACATCACCAAAAAGCAACAGACCATTTGAAAGTATATCAACAAAGAATGGCAAGAAGCTATAACCACAAAGTCAAGCCACGCATTTTCCAGATTGGAGACATAGTTCTAAGGGAGAATCCGAGAAATCAACAAGATCGGGAAAAGAAGGGCAAATTTGAACCAAATTGGCTAGGACCTTTTGTCATAGTAGCAACATATGGATCAGGAGCATACAGATTATCTACCCCAGAAGGTGATTGGTTTGATGAACCTATCAATTCTATCCATCTTAAGAAATTCTATGCTTAAGATATAAAGTCCTTAAGAAATCAATTAAAAAAAATAAAAATCAGAAAAGCAGAAAATCCCTAAAAATATATAAAACAACAAAAATGCAATAAATTTAGATGGTGAGAACCTGGTAAATAGGCACTATCTAAAAAGTGGGTTCCTCCATCTATGAGATCGATTTGCGCACCTATCCGCTCCATCCTCTCGCATTTATAACTTCCATTTATCTTAAGCTTATCCATTCCATCTTTCGCATCCATTGCTCTGAACCATTTAGCAAAACATATGCAACCTACCAACATTTATCAATCTTTGACATACTTGTTGTAGTCACTGTCTTATATTTTATCAACATTTATCAATCTGCATTTGTATCCCAGTATGGTTTGGATCTTGATCAATTCGTATATCCATATTAAAATCTTTTTGTTTCCACTGGGGGCAAAATCCCAATTACTTTTGCTAAGGTGATCTTTTAAAATTTAGAAAATCCAAAAACATTTGAAAAAATTTAGAAAATCCAAAAACATTCGAAAAAATTTAGAAAAACAAAAAACATCCAGGATTTCGAAACAGATAACGAGCAACAAAGAAATGAAAATCAAGGCATCTCATCAACAATTGAATCGTCAAACTCAGAAAATGAAGAATCAACCAGCAAGCTATAAAGGATTATCAAAGATCATTCATCAAAATGATAATATCAATTAATGACCATAAGAACATGTGAATGACATACAAGATTCAGTGTTTATATCTTGATTTTATTGCTAATCATGTATTCTATGCAACTCAAGGATGTCCATGACTAGAGAAGCTATGATGGGGCATGATTATTTTCTTTGATTGCTGTCTGTGGTTTATCTCTTACTACGGTATGAACTTGTCTCAGGATATGATCGGCAAAAGATCAAGGAGGACATTCCAAGTCATGCATGAAAGGAGATACTCCTTGTCTGTTCTGCAAGCAATACTCAGGTCAACTTGACTCATTATATCAAGTTGCTTGTATTAACTTGCTCTATCAAAATCCATGTAAGAAATACTTAGGTCATCTTGAATCATTATGTCAATTTTCTTGTATTTTCTTACAACATTTAAAGCTCAATGATGAAAACAAGCACTGTTACCCGATAGCATATGAAGAATGGCAGTACAATTTTTTTATTTTTATTTTAGTTAGATCATTTCATTAGCTCATTATTTGTCTACATTATAAGCAGTCATTTGTCAGTTGCATTATAAGCATATCATTTCATTAGTAGATCAACGGTCATAAATAAAGATTGAGTATACTTGGACAAACAAAAACAATTGCATTTTATCATCACATTAATTGCATTCAATTAAGTGCATTTCATGTATTGTATCATTATTATTATCTACATTATCATTTCATAAAGATCATTTAGTTGCATCTTTTTCACTTAGATTCATAATCATTAAAAGCATAACATATAAATAAAAAACAAATCAATCATTCATGTGTAAATCCATATATATCATTGCGTTAATTGCATTAAATTAAGTGCATTTCGTATAGTGTATCATTATTATCTGCATTCATTTGCATTTTCATATATATCATTTACATTTACATTATTTAAGTAAAGTAATCATTTGCATTTCCATCTAAGGTCATCAAAATTAAAAATCAAACACATTTATCATTTGCATCATGTAAGTCATTATCATCATATAATTATTCATCTACTCATTTGCATCCATCAAAATAATAGCATAAAAGCATATAGAACATCATCAAATAAAGTAACATGCATAAATAAAAGCATCATCATATAGAAATCATGTCTGCATATAGATCATCATAAAACAATAAAAGTCCAAGTATACAATGATATCAGATACAACAATACAAGTGCCTCAAATCAAAGTCACGACTCTCCTGTACCACTACCACCTGACTCTGTTCATCTCTGTGGTTGTGGGCGAGATGATCCTCTAGATGTCTGCCTACCATGCTCACCACTCCTCTGAGGAGGTCCCATGACCCCACCACTGCTAGTATCCATCAACACGATGGTCTGATAACTACCTGCTCTCTGGCTCTCTGCAACTGCCTCCTCATATTGTCGTCGCCAGTAGGAAGTTTCCTTCCCAGCTCGAAATAATGCTCTAACAGTGTCTGCTGAGAGAGTACCTGTCCCAACCTGCTGAATATGATCTAGAAGACCCTGAGTATCCTACTGTCTCCTAACAACTGTGTCTCTCTCAGTCATAAGAGTCTATATCTATGCTCGAAGCTGATCAATCTATGCTCTCAGATTGTCAATGGTATCATGCCCTGGCACATCATGCTCTAGTATAACCACATCTGGCATATCTTGCACTGGTGCAACCTGCTCTGGTAGATCTTGCTGTAGTGCATGAATCCCAATCCCCTCACCACCCACCTGTCCAGCTGCTGGAACCTCAGTCTGAGTAACTCTCCAAACCCATCGTCTAATCAGGGGAATATGATCCTCAGGATCCTCATCATCACCACCATGAGCTACAATAACTCTAAGATCTGGCTGAATCTATCCAAAATCAATACCTCTCCCACAACCCCATCCAGTCCAGTCACCCTGCCCCCTGTCACTGCCAACTGTTGGCATATGGACACTCCAATGAGACATTGTGTGTGATTGAAGGTTTTGTCATTGATGGCAACCTTGCAATCCTATGGCACCGGCAAGACATCATACCGGCAAAGCATTACACAAGCAAGACAGTGCACCGACATCAACAAGATCACTCTACACCGACACCGACACTGACACAGAAGAAAAGATGTATACCGACATAGAGGCCGACAGGATTTTTGATATGTAATATTTTGATTATTATTGTAAGCTAACTTGGCAAATTGTAAAATGACTCTTGTATATAAAGGAGATCATTGTAGACATTTAAAAATGTAAGGTAGGGAGCATAAAGAAAATTATTAGGCAGACTTAATGTGTGAATCATAGGTCAAGGGTATATGTAAAGAACAGAGTTAGAACCAGTACTGAATCTGGCATTGGAGATGTGATTGTAAAGTAGTACAGATCATTGGATTAGTATAATCCTCATTGTAAGTTAGTGTGACTTCTCATTGAGTAGTGAGCTCTAGGCAGTTGGCCTTCCTGCATGTGCAGGCCCCTATTGTAAGTAATATTCTCTTATTGGCCAATAAGTGAATATTGTGGGTCACAAATCCCACCGAGGTTTTTCCCACACTGGGTTTCCTCGTTAAACATCTTGTGTTATGGTGTCCTTTTCATGTGGATGTTTCTGATTCTGTTTATTGCATTAATTCTTACATATCGGTATACTGCTATTTTATGTTTTGCATGTTTTAACTTAAGAAATACTACTCACCGGTTAGATACTAATTAACACCCCCCTCTCAGTATCTATGGGAATCCTAACAATTGGTATCAGAGCTTGGTCCTCTATTTTCAGAAGCTTAACAGCTTGAGGAAGATCTTGACATCGGTAAAGATGGAAAATCTAATGAAACAACTTGAAGGAGCTCTTACTGATTATGATGCAGAGAAGTTGAAAAATATCAAATTAGAAGATGATTTAAGGGCAGCTCAAGATATCATTCAGGCACTTCAAGAAAATCTTACTGTTACAAGAAATAAGAGAAGATAACTTTTTGAAAAATTGCAAAATGAGAATGATGAAAAGGAATCAATTAATGATATGATAAGCAAGCTGAAACAAGAGATCGTGACAACAAAAAATGAAATGCAGGATATGACTATGAGATTTTGCAGAGAGATTGAGGATAGAAAGAAGAATGAAGAAGAATTGACCAGAAGACTAAGTGATGCAGCAAATGAGAACACAAGACTTAGCTATGAAAATGACATGTTGAAGACAGATCTGATGCATACTCAGAATGACTCAAATGAACTAATGAGACAAAAAGAAATCTTGGAAAGGGAATTGGAAATTGCAAATCAACATAAAGAAAAATTCAAGAAAAGCTCAGAAGAACTTGGTACCTTATTGAAGAATCAAAAACCCAAAGGTGACACTTTTGGAATTGGCTTTGAAGTTGGAGAAAGCTCCGGTACTGCAAATACTTAGGATCACAGCAAACCGGTAAGACCACCTAATGCTTATAAATTCAATGGAAAATGCTTTAACTGTAATAAATATGGTCATAGGGCAAATGAATGTAGATCTAGGAATTATCAGAATATCAATCCACCCACCGATCAATGTTCCAAATGCAACAAAATTGGTCATAACTCTGAAAACTGCAGAATGAATGTGAGATGTTATGTTTGTGGAAGATTTGGACATCTATCTAATCAATGCAGAACACAAACCGGCATAGGTTATGGGAAAGCTATTCAGAAAAATAATGTAACTTGTTATGCATGTAACAAGATTGGGCATATTGTTAAATTTTGTAGAAGTAAAGGTACACCGGTAGATAACAAAAGTTCTAGCTTGAAAGGTAAAGAAAAAGTTGAAGAGGTTAAGCAAGAATTCTCAAAGCAATGGAATAGAAAAGCTGATCTAAATATTGGGAATACTCCTCCACCGGTAGAAGCAACAAATGCTTCACCGACAGGACAGAGTGATGCTTCACCGGCAGGACAGAGCAGTGCTCCACCGGCAGGAAGTTCTTCATCTAATTGAAGAAAATTTTCTTGAGGGTTTGGCAATCTAATCACACATGTGCTATTATTCCCTCGGTTAGAGATAAGAAGTTGAAAATCACTTATTACTGGTAAACAATGTTAAGTGAATACTTAACCGGCATGCAATTAATGTGGTAGATAGCGAAAAAGACTTTATAAAATAAGGTTTTGGCTCCATTTCATTTCACCGTGATTTCAAACTTTCAGAGAGCGCGAAGATTTCTGAGCTAAGGCATTTCGAGCAAGGAACAAGCACACTCCAAGCAATCATCCATCCAAGACAGAAAAAGGTATTTTATCATGGCATCCACCTCTGCAATTGAATACATAGCAAACCCTACTATTGTGGAAGTAATTAAAAGACCTAGGCCCATATTTCAGTTGGTCCCCGAAATAGCAAAGAAGGATGATACCTTAGGTGCATTTTCTCAAATCCCTAAAGGTGTTGTATATGCTGAAGACCCTAGAATGTATATTCACTGCAATATTGAAGAGTTAGGAGACGAGGAAATCAAAACCATGTATAAAACCGAGATATGTGATGATACCGGTAATGTTAAAGCTGAACACAAAATCATTGAAACCCTAGTATTCACAGAAATTCTAAGCATTCCTGAATTTCCTAAGGATGTGATTAGGATAGTGTTAAGCAAAGTTCATGGAGAATTTTTCTGGTTAGATGCAATTCATAAGATCACCAAGCAAGCGGTAAAGTTTGTCACAGGGTTACCGACCACCGGTAAAAGACCAAACAAGAACAAGAAAGTTTCAAATGATTTAGTCATAGACCTAATAGGTGCAACATTTGATAAAAGATCTCTAAGGGTCAACGATGTAAAGGATACAAATGTGAGATTCTTAAGTATGATATTAGGTTACAAAGCCACTCATGCCAATAGACTTAACTCAGTTTCAAGTTTATGCATTAAGAGTGCTTATGATATGATAACAGACAATGCAAAAATTGACATCTGTGAATGGTTAAAGGATGAACTGATAGACAACCTTGGAAAGATAAAGAAGGATAAGAAAGGAACTTTCAGATTTGGAAATCTGTTAGTATGTCTAATGCTTCATATAACAAAACAGGTTCCCGATATAGGACATAAAGAACTTGGATATGACATACCAGTAGGAAAGCAATTGACAGAACTATTCAATACCATGGGTGAGAACAAAGAAAACAACATTCATGACTTTTTCCAAGCACTAAAGACAAAAATGAAGAAAAGGACAAGGTTATCTTAGAAAATTGTAGATAAATACAAAGATGATATATGCTTTGTTATTAAAAAGGATGAAATATGGATGGAAGCAGTCATCCCAAGGACAATCTGGGTAACAGAAATGGGCTATGAGACAGATGACCACATAGTTGAAACTTATGCCAAAGCACTTCTGGAAGCTCCCAATGAACCTAAGGAGGAAGTATTTGGTAGTACTGAAACAATAGAAAAACAAATGCAGTCCAAGAAAAGAGTGAAGAAGGTAGAGGCATTTGTGAGAAAAGGATCCAGACAAGCAAAAACCATTAAGGAAGATGTATTAAAGAAAACTGACATAACTGAAGATGAGTTGGCAGCCCCACAACCTAAAGCTCATCTATCACCGATAGGTACTTCTTCGGAAGGAGACATGCCAGCAACCTTTAAAAGAGTTGTTAGGAAAAGAGATCCCTCACCAGCAACCACTCCTTCACCTAGAAGGACAAGGCAGAAGCAACAAGCTGTGAGATCTCTGGTCAGAAAGGTCACACCTAAAAAGAAGCTGACTCCTAAGAAAAAGAAAAAGACAAAAACTGACTTGGCACCTCTAGACATTTTGCTAAATGAGATCACTGAGGAAGGAAAACTGAAAAACATAGGGAAAATTTATGATACCCTATCTGCTGATGAAAAAGAGCAAGTTGAGGAGAGTGTAATATTACATATGGACATGTTCAAAAAGTTTTTGATGGAAGTCATAAATGAAATTCCTGATGATTTATACAAAATACTTGAGGCCAGAAGGCAAGGAGTAATTGAATTAGACAAGAAAATAAAAATAGAAAAACTACTTGCTGTATATCCGGTCAACTCCCCAAAGGAAATTTTTGATCTGATAGCTCAGGCTAACTGGACAGTCTTCTCCACTGCACACCGGCATATTTCACTAATGGCAGGAAGAGTTACAAAAGTTTCAGAGGAAACAGAAGATGGTTGGGACATATTTTTGGTTGAAAAAGAAAAACAAGAAGAATACAGGAATCCCAAGCCTATTAAGGTATATCAGAAGGATAAGGACAAAGGGAAAGGTAAAATTGGTGGACCTCCAAGCATAAGGGTTAAAGACAACCTACCTCCACCTGTAAAAATTACAACCCCTGAAAACCAACCGTCAGCTGAAAGCATGGATGTAGAGGATAGCAATCCAAATCCTGAAGTCCTGTACACTGTAAATGTTGATACCCAAAAGATCAACATAACAGTTGATAAAGATACAAGTGAAAAATCAGATATGGCTAAAGAGCCTCCAGTAACAGGAAATATAGAGCAGCCGACAGAGGATACAGGGAAAAAGATGGAATCTAAGGCACAAACAGAGAAACTGACAGAGCTAAAGGCTCTGGAACATATGCCACCGATAAGCAATGAAGCAGGAAAACCAGTGCTAAAGGAAATGCAGACACAAACTAACCTACCAGAGGTCAATACAAGCATGGTCACTTCCACCGGTACTCAGTTTGTTGGGTCATCATCAAAGTCAACAAATGTGACTGAGGTATTACTTGAATCCATTAAGAAAATAACTGACTACAGTTCACAAGCTTACAAAGCAATAGATGATTCAATACCAATTTTGAAGATAATTGCTCCTGATTGTAATATAGATAATAAAGATTCTTTAGGACAGTTGGACACATTATGTAAATACATTTCTAGAAATATTGAGAAAATAAAGGAAGAATCTGTAAAGGACATGGTAGAAAAGGAGAAACAAAAATTCTTTGAAGAAGAAATAAAGAAGTGTAATAGAGACTTTGACACACTTCTACCGGAACTGTGTAGTTTGTTAAAAGAGTATAAAAACCTGTATAAAGACACATGCAAAACAAACTTCCTGACTATAGATATTGACAAGAAAATAAGCAAGACACAGGAAGAGATAAACAAGCTTGCAGACAATTTTGTCAACTCACCAGATTCACTATCTATTTTTGAAGATAAGTTAGCAAATTTTGAGGAAGAATTGCTTAAACAACAAAGAGAGAAAGAGACAATAATAAACAAGGAAAAACACTTGAGATCTAAACTGAGTCCAAGATCGGACTATCTAGCATCCTTGCGGAAGGAAATCTCAGAGGCATTAGCACAGGGAAGTAAAACACCGACAGAACAATTGTAGCATCTCACTGGTACTGTGAAGAGGACTGAAACAACAATAAAAGATAGCAAAAAGTTTATGGATAGTATAAACTTAATTTTAGGCGATCTTTTTCAGATAATAACTACCCAACTACAAGGTTGAGGATATGGACAGGTATAACTACAAACTCTACTAACATCTTGACAACCTTTGTCATTGATGCCAAAGGGGGAGTAGTAGGATGAGAAAGTTCAAAGACAAGAATCATATGCTCAGGGGGAGCCCTTCATATTTTTGGTAAATTTTTTGGACTACACATTTTGGACACTTTTTGAAATTTCTCATGAGTGTTGCCATCAATGCCAAAGGGGGAGATTGTTGGCATATGGACACTCCAATGATACATTGTGTGTGATTGAAAGTTTTGTCATTGATGGCAACCTTGCAATCCTATGGCACCGACAAGACATCATACTGGCAAAGCATTACACAAGCAAGATAGTGCACCGACATCAACAAGATCACTCTACACCGGCACTGGCACCGACACAGAAGAAAAGATGTATACCGGCATAGAGGCCGACAGGATTTTTGATATGTAATATTTTGATTATTATTGTAAGCCGACTTGGCAAATTGTAAAATGACTCTTGTATATAAAGGAGATCATTGTAGACATTTAAAAATGTAAGGTAGGGAGCATAAAGAAAATTATTAGGCAGACCTAATGTGCGAATCATAGGTCAAGGGTATATGTAAAGAACAAAGTTAGAACCGGTACTGAATCTGGCATTGGAGATGCTATTGTAAAGCAGTACAGATCATTGGATTAGTATAATCCTCATTGTAAGTCAGTGTGACTTCTCATTGAGCAGTGAGCTCTAGGCAGTTGGCCTTCCTGCATGTGCAGGCCCCTATTGTAAGTAATATTCTCTTATTGGCCAGTAAGTGAATATTGTGGGTCACAAATCCCACTGAGGTTTTTCCCACACCGGGTTTCCTCGTTAAACATCTTGTGTTATGGTGTCCTTTTCATGTGGATGTTTCTGATTCTGTTTATTGCATTAATTCTTACATACCAGTATACTGCTATTTTATGTTTTGCATGTTTTAACTTAAGAAATACTACTCACCGGTTAGATACTAATTCACCCCCCCCTCTCAGTATCTGTGGGAATCCTAACACCAACCCTCTAGGTGATCTCATCCCTACCCTTCCAGTATCCCTCCCAATCCATCCACCATCTCTCCCACCCATAGGACGAGGTCTATCAATCCTGCCAGCCGGTCTAAATGGTCCTCCACAGACTCTCAATCGACATCCTCTCCATCTAGGTCCACCACCACCACCTCCATCCCCACCATCATCTCCACCTCTCCCAGCATCATGTGAAGCTCTAAGCTCTCATCTCTGTCTCCGTCTCCTGCTAACAGGATCATCTGAATCATCATCGTCATCTCCTGAGCTAGGAGGAGGATTTGTTGGATCCGTAATTCGAGGAAATGGATGAGCTAATAAATACTGAGCATACTCTGCAGTAACCCCAAGATCCAGAATGTGTAATCTCATATCATAAGCCACTCTCGGAGTAGCAACAAACTCTGTACGAGCAATCTCAAATGACAAAGATGGTCCCCAATCCCGCCTATCTCTGTATCGCCGAGCATAAATAGTCACACCAGTAGGCATAGGCTAAATGATACCAAACTGTCTCAAAATCCGACCAATCAACTATCGCTCAACAATGAAGGGGGTACGACCAATGAGATATCTACTCTGCATGATAAATGGTAATGTCTGTGCATCATCCATCCATGGCTCACAATCAACATATGGTCTCCAAATAATGCTATCCAAAAAATCAAGAACCCAACGCCAATATTCCATCTTACCCAGCTTGGGCTGAGTAAGAACACCTGCATAAAAATAAACATATGGCTTCCTCTCTCCATGAACTCTATGATGGATAGGCCGTGTAATAGCAATGTTCTCCCAGCACTAGATCTGGAATAAAGTGCATCCTTTCGATAGACTAGCACTCTCATCATACACAACCTGGTGTAGATCATGATATAAATGTGCTAGCATACAAACACCCCAAGCATATCATGTCTGATGCTGCATCATGCTTAGTAGCACCTCACCTCATCCAACCGAAAAACCTCGAGATCGCCTATCAGGACATATAAAACCACCAACCAAACCAGCAAGAATCATAGGAAGAGTCTCATAGTACATCACCATGTCTACCCATCAGATCTCTCCTCTACTGATACTCTCATTAGCAAAAATGACTCTGCAAGCCTCGGTCCCAACACGATCCTGATAATCGTACTGCACTAGCTCACCAGTCACCGAGATATGCAGAATCCTGTAGACATCCTCTAGCGTAACACTAATCTCACCCATCGGTAGGTGGAAAGTGTTATGCTCACTATGCCATATCTCGGCTAATGCGGTCAACAAACCTCTGTTATGCATAATCTCTGGCATAAACAGTAAATGACGTAAACCACAGGCATCTATGTGTCCAATCTCAGCCTAGGATAACTCCGGAACTAAATGACGTATGGCCGGTAATTTCTCCCGACACTGGAGAACATCAAGTTTCTTCTGTTTGTCAAGATAAAACAATCAAATTAAACCGACTCAATCATCTACCAATAAATCAAATAAAACTGAATCAAATCAATCAAGCTATCCACCAATCAATTCAATCAATCAAATCAAATTGAAACAACTTAAGCTATCCAATCATTTTAAACCTATCAATCATGGTTTATTTTCAATCACTAAGTTTGATAAAAAACTCTGTTAAGCTCTTGTATCAGAAACTAAATCAGTTTCTTAGAGCTACTCAATCAAGCTAAACAAAGCTATCTATCAATCAAGCTAAACAAAGCTACTCAAATCATTAAACCTATCAATCAAGCTAATCAGAGCTACTTAATCCAGTAATCAAAGTTATCTATCGATCTATCAATCATACAAATCACTCAAACATGACTCTATTTCATCATCCATACGTATCAAACATGTTAAATTTAAACATCAAAATGATATTTAGCTTTTGTAACAATCAACAATCTCAAATTTAGGCAAAAGCACTATCTTTTTGAGCATATGCGCTAATTGACCATGCATATGCGCTAATTTGAGCAAAAGCGCTATCTTTTTGATCATATGCGCTAATCGATCATGCATATGCGCTACTCTATGCATTTGCGCTAACATTCTATGCATAAGCGCTAACAAATAAAGCAAAAGTGCTATCCTATGCATTTGCGCTAACATTTTATGCATAAGCGCTAACAAATAAAATAAAAGCGCTACTTTATGCATTTGCGCTATCCTATTGAACATATGCGCTAACAAACAGATCATATGTGCTAAAACAAACATATGCGCTAACAAAAAATGCATATGCGCTAACCTAAATTGCAAATGCGCTAAACTAAAAAATGAAAAATTTAAAATTTTTAAAAATTCAAAAATTTTAAAAATTCAAAAAAGGCGCCTAAAACATGAAATTTGGAATGAAAACTTGAAAACAAAGCTCGGGCTAAGATACATACCGAATACCCATACTTCGCTGGCCGTTGATATCGCCGAACTCGCTCGAATCGATGGTCCTCCACGGGAATCACCATTTTGGCCACCTCAACAAGAATATTCTCTCCAAAAGCTGACAAGGATAACAATGAAGTTAAAATTAGCTTTGGTTAATTTTATATTTACTATTTCAAGAGTAATTAATTTCAAAAATGGTGCAATTTAATTTGTTTATAACAAATGAATTTAATTGATTAAAGTTTTATCAAATTATCATGAGATTAATCATTCAAACTAAAAATTTTCGACAATTTCACGATCAATCTCCTGAGGGGGCACACAATCTAGATTTTCAATTTCTATCAGGCATTATCGAGACTTGATTTAATCTTTGAAATAATGTTATCTTGACATCATTTCAAAGAGGGGCAAAATGTATACACCTAAAATTGGCTATGAGCAATTAAATAAATATTTTATAATAATTATTCGTCTATTAAATAGTTAATTCGAAAAGATTAATTTATTTAATTCATTTTCATATCTTTCTATTAATTAATATTTTATTAATTAATTCATTTATCTTATTCCTCTAATTAATTAAATATCTAATATTTAATTATTCCTCTAACCAAGTTAATTAAATATCTAATATTTAATTAGTCCTTCTAATCAAGTTAATTAAATATCTAATATTTAATTATCTTCTCCAATCAATTACATATCTAATATTTAATAGTTATTATCCTATCCTATAGTCTCAAATATTAAATAATTCTTAAATTATTTAATATCTCTTTTCCAACTCACCCTCCATCTCCACTTCATCTTCCCTTTTGCCAACTCATCCATCACGTGGCTAAGGAAATTAATATTTCTTAAATATTAATTCATGATTTATCCTCAACTTCCAAAATTAATGAAATTGTGTACGTACACATATTTCATAACCATTTCCTATATTCTCTCCAACACCTCCTACATCTTGGGAAGGACATGAGTCCACTTGTTCTACCATGCCTAAATTTCCTCCAACCATCCCTAGATTCCCTCAGTCAGCAACCCAGTCAAGGTGAGATGAGTGACACTTGTCTTCTCCTTCCTCCTTTCTCTCAACCTTCACCTTTGCTCACAACCATTCAAATCTGCAGATCTGATCAAGACCATTGATCTGAGCCACATCATCTGATCCTCTCAAAGTCTATAAAACCAAGAGCTTCAGTTGAGAGGAAGAAAGTCTTCAAAATAGTTTTCAATCAATCATATGCATCTATGAGTTTTTGAAGCAATTAGCAAATAGCAAATATCATTTTAGCAATATAATCATATAGCATAATCATTTTAGCACAATCATGTAGCTTTGCATATCATACTATCAGTTAACTACAAGTTATCAGTCCATTCTTCATATGGCATCTTGGAAACCAACAGTGCATTGTCTGAGAGCACACCATCTACAACCAGGAACATTGGAGTTAGGACACAATGAGACATAAGCCATGAAGGTACAATAGTGTTTTATTTTAATATTTATTTCATGCAGTTTCATTGCACCATCTACAACCAGGAACATTGGAGTTAGGACACAATGAGACATAAGCCATGAAGGTACAATAGTGTTTTATTTTAATATTTATTTCATGCAGTTTCATTGGTGAATTTTGGATTACCTGTATGCATTTCTATTGTATTTTGTGAAACTAACTTATTATAGGTAACATTCTAAGGATGAAATTCAAGCTCACACACATATTATATGCTAACTTTGATCATAAATCATAACACTTGCATATTAATCATTATATAAAACTAATTAAATAAAAACTAATTTAAAAATATAAAATATATTAGCTTTCCAATAACTTTTATTTTATCATTTTCTTAAAAAGTAAAAATTTCTATTCTTCATTTAATTTTTCTAACTATTTTCATAATAAAAATTCTAATTTATCATTAGTATTAGTGAAAGACCGCAAAATAGTTGTTCAAATTCTATTAGACCTAATGACACAACTTAAATATAATATAATATATAATATTTCTATTAAAAACAATGAACATTTTATTATTTAATAAATGAAGAATTAATTAATTCCTACCCAAAATACCACAACTCCTTTCTTCTTCTTTTATTTTTTTTCTACAAGTTTGGTGCATCCATCACTTGGAAATAAAAGGTGAGGACATCAACATTTTCTTGCCTAAATATTAACATCTCATTGAGTGTAGCAAAAGACAAAACAAGCAACGTTCACCCATACTTTTTTTAATTAATGTGGATTGTTTCTACTATCCAAGGGTATTATTAAATGGTTTGTAGGAAATTTAAGCATTAAATTTTTAAAAAAGTAAAAGTATTTAGTCAAGTAAATGACAAGTATTCATGTATATTATTCATCATTGGAGAGTACTTTTAATTGGTGTTATTGAGCGTGATAATTTAAGAAAGTTTGGATGGTTTTACGATAGAAAAGTGATTTCAAAGATATATTTATTTATTGATATTGATGATGATATTTATATCAACATTTAAAATGAAACTACTTGATGTGTGTATGTATTAATGAACCACCTTTCAAATTATATTATGTTGAGAATTTTTAGTAGTTCTCATTTTCTATTAATATAGACAAAGACATGAAAAAGCATTTCAATTGAAAGAAATACATGCACATTGAGATATAGCTTGTGATTGTAATTATTATCATAAGAGTGGTGATTACATTTAATTTTTTTTGTTTACATTTTCTAATATTGCTGTACATGTCAAAATTCCCGTCTTTGATATTTTGATGTAGTATTTAAATGCAATCATTTTTTTAATGTATAGTAATCTTGTGACCTATACAGGAAGAACGTAAAGCCTTTAACTAACTACACCACCTCTTCAGGGTATTATATACTCAATATTAAACTCAAGACTAATATTTAAAATTTAAATTAAATTAATAATAATAAAAAAATATAAATCATATTTTCAATTTAACGTGAGCAATTCAAGTCTTGGTAGTAAAAGCGATTTTGTTATAAAATGGATTTCACAATAGAAAAAAATAATATATAAGGATTATACAATTAAAACCTTAACTTTAACTTAACCATCTCTGGATTACAAATAATATTAATCAATAATTATATAAAATTAAAAAACTCACCAATTTTTTAATTCATAAATCATTTTGTATTTTTTGATTGAGAGGCATTTGTTACTTTGTATATAATAAAATAATATCTAAAATTACTTATTGTGATAGACAAAATTAATCCATACAAAAATTAGGTTGGCATTAACTTCTAAATAGAGCCACCTAAATATAGGGGGTAATGAAAATTCATTGAATGGTTACATCTAACATACAATTAAATGCTTCAAATGAATTTAGGCTATCCTATGGTGGGGGAAGAAAATTGATTTCTATATATCTATATATGTACAAGTTTTACTATGTATAAGTAGATGGTTGGAATGAAAATTTTTATTTAGTTTATTAAAATATCATCTCTTTTTATTATCTTGTTGTCTAAATTCATTTGTTAGTAGTTATTACTTATAAATTAATTGTAGTGGTGCTATGTACTTTACAAAGACTATTTTATTTGATATAATGTTTCAGATAATAAACAAGTTATCAATAGATGTTATCTGCTATATTTTAATACTAAATCTATAATGATTGTGTGGGATTCCAAGCTACAATTTCACAAATCTAAATTAAATAAAAAATCTTGAACTTGGTGCGCAAATATAATATTGATTACTTTATTATATGTTTCAATCTTAAGTACATCAATGCACATGTTTTTGATATTAAAAGCAACCAAAACAGGGGGGCTAACCTAGGAATAGAACAAAGAAACAGTGGCAAGCCAACTGTCAGCAGATCATCAGCAAAATTACAGCCCTCTCACTTCCCTCTATAAAAAACCATGATCATTCTACGTAAGTTCAACAGATATATAAAAGTCTTAATAAACATTTTAAACATTTGCCACATAGGGCAACAGGTAGATAAATATAAACAAAAACTAAAACTATCAGCCCAGAGGCTACTAGGGCCGAACAAAAAACCGAACGTCCGAGACAGAGAAACAAATTATTTCTTTTTTCCATGGCTCCTCTTGGGGAGGAGCTTCCTAGCCCATTCCTTGGTGAGGAATTTGAAAAGGCCCTGTAGTCATCATCTTCCTTGCTTTTGCCTTTGGTAGAACTTTCCTGCAGAAGACACAAAGTGGTCGTCGAGAAATGCATCACATTCAAAGAAAACCTGGAGATGTCTTGCAACTTGTTTTCCATGGCCTCCATTCTACTGGTGACTTCCTGCACATTATCAAACAAACCCTCCACTTTCTTACCCAACTCTACTAGGTTGTTGTCTTCTTCCTCCTTTATGTTGCTCACTTCCTCCACCACCATCATCTTCTCGAACTTGAGAGTCGAGGAGGGAGAATTTGTCTGGGATTTGGGGTCGGCCTCCAGACTCATGGAATTTTTAGTGCTTTTAGAGGCATGGGTGGAGCTACCAGAGTGGGGGGTTGAGGTATACTCAAACAGGGCCACATTCTCAGAGGGGATGAAATTCCCAGTTTCATGGGATGAGGAGGGGTCTCTTAGCAATTTTTCAGGGGGTTTGGAGGCCAGTCTCACAGAATGATGGGGGGTGTTGGCCTCATCTATAATTTCCACGTCGGAATCAATCTCCTAGATTCTAAATTTCTTAGGGGTTCTAACATCCTCAGGAGGGCGCTTTTTGTTTTTCTTATTGCAGGAGCCAATTTCAGGTAGTCGAGGAGGGCTTGTATCAGGTTTATCGGTAGCAATAGCTAGGGGACGGTTTTCAGCCACATTCTGGACAGAGATTGTGCGGGGTGGGCAAAAGGCTAGGTGGAAGTTATAGAGATGAAGGATGAGGCCTTGGTGCAGAATGGGGAAGTCTTTTCCTTTTTTCTTGGCCTCGACAATATCCTTAACATTTGAATCCAACGAATGAAGCAGGAAAAATAGAATGGAGATATAATCTTTGTTTCTAAGGTGGTTAAGGAAAGGGAGGTGGTAATAGTAAAAGATTCCATACCTTCCTTCCAGAGTGAAGTATTTCATAATGATATAGCAAACCTTGTCCCATAGTGGTGGAAGCTCCTCCCAGTTGAAGTCGCCCGCCCTCTTCACCGGGTTCTCACCTTCATGAAAAAAACTAGTTCAAGCTAGTGGTATCTAAAATGCGGCTCTGTTTCTTCCATTTCCTCCCCTCCATAGACAAACCCTTCGCTTGGGCGATCACTTCTTCATTTATTTCGAAGGAGATACCCCCCATGGTAACCCTTCTATCCTCCCAAGAAGCCACAAACTACTTAGAAAATCTCTCATCATTCCCTTTCATGCTTTCCATAAATTTGTCGATCCCTCCTTCTGAATAGACAAACCACACTGTCGAATTAGCTTTAAATTTGTCAATTTTGTCGGGTTCTAGTCTTAGCCTGTCACCCCCCATGGTCGTTTCTTCTAGCTTAGTAGAGCATAAGAGAAACAAGGTAACAGAAACACAAAGCTAAACCAGAGCAAAAGAAGAGTTGTGATAAAAACTAAGCCAATCCTGAGATAAAATCACGCAATAAACGGTGTGATTATTGCAAATGTGCCTAACTAGATTTCACATTCATGAAATCTACTATACTCGTGCGAACCCTTCATCCGACCAATGTGATTTGACCGATCCCAACTGTCGCCTTTATCGCCCCCAATAATCTCTGTCTGGATGATAATTGGGAAATTACTATTCCCGATATTAGTATTATCATCATTTTTTAGCCCCTTTGTAGGTGATGACAAGGCCATCTGTAGCTACGTGGTAGACCCAACCCATGATGGGCGGGGTTCCCCTCCAGATTCAAAATTTGAAAATTGGCTCTCTTCATCTGGTAATAGTTATACGGGTTCATCATTAGACTTGGATTTTTCAATCTCTAAGATCACCTTGGTGATAATTTGCAGCAAATCGGGGTTTCTCCAGCATTGTAAGCTGTTCTGCAACCTTCCCACCGCTGCCATAGAGTCCACAACAACATTCCCTTCTCTGAAGATATGGCGGATGGTGAAGCCATTAAGGTTAGCTTGAAGCATCCTAGCATCC